>NW_021703771.1:45343288-45763109 GCF_005190385.1 Monodon monoceros | reverse complement strand
AATCGGCAGGCGGACTCTCAACCACTGCGCTACCAGGGAAGCCCCCCAATCACTTCTTAAAGCTGTTTTGTTTTCTTCTTCAGTCCAAGCCCTTATTAATTTCATTTCCTTTGCACTCTTATGATATCACCATAGCAAAGAATAGAACACTTAGTTTTCTATTACTCATGATTTGTTATTGTTGCAAAATATTTCTGCTAATTCATTAGCTCATAAACTACATACTACTGAGCAAATGGCAGCAACACTCCAACAAGTCCACAGATAATTGTTTATTGCTTGCTGAATAACAATTCCACAGTTTGTCTCTACCAAATTACATCATGATGTAAAATGGGTGTTTGGGGCTTACAGATCCTTTTATAATGTACCCGGGGCTTACAGTATAACCCAATCCTTAATACAAGTAATAGAAGACCTGTCATAAGACTAAAGGAGAAACCTGTAAAGTTAATGGAAGTTTCCCATTATAGGCCATGAGTCTTAACAACAGACCTTTCAGTTAAGACATATGAAAAAGAAACAGAGCTAGATAAATGGTGTATCAAATTGTATTAGTTTATATGTAATGAATCTTTCACTTCTGAGTTTGTTTTTGCATCCAGATGACCCTTGAACACTCATTCACTCTCAGTTTCTAAGCAAAGTTCTCGATTAAAGACTGCTTCCACATCTGCAGAAGTTCAAGCAGTCTACAAGTCACAATTTCTTTGTATTTATATGCATGGATCTGTTATGCAAATGTTCTAGAATTATTGTTTTGACCAACCAACTTTACTCTTTAATTTGATATACAAAGGAGCTTTGCCTGCAAATCCCCAGGATTCTTTTTTTTTTTTGGCAGTGCGCGGGCCTCTCACCGCTGTAGCCTCTCTCGTTGCGGAGCACAGGCTCCGGACGCGCAGGCTCAGCGGCCATGGCTCACGGGCCCAGCCGCTCCGCGGCACGTGGGATCCTCCCGGACTGGAGCACGAACCCGTGTCCCCTGCATCGGCAGGCAGACTGTCAACCACTGTGCCACCAGGGAAGCCCCTCAGGATTCTTTAGAAACAGAACCAGCCCTGAGAACAACCAAGCCTTTAAAAATATTTCCATACTTTATTTCTTCCTATCTTTTTTAAATAAAGAAGGAAAGCATTTTTAATCTCCATTCAGTTACATAGAATTGGAACACTGCTATGTAACAGAAATCATCATACTAATGCACAGAAACTGAAAGTCAAGCAACTTTGGTCGAGGCTGAATTGAATTAAGCGTTGATCTTGTAAACATTTCCATAGGAGGTAGCCATACACATTTGACTTTTTGTCAAATAAGGGATAGTAAACAATGATTCTGAGATCCTAATAAATTAAAAGTATTTTAAAAGCATTAAATAAATGTTTCTCTTTTTTAAAAACCAAAAGTGAAACAGCACACAGATTTTCAATAAATTAAGAAGTGAAATATTAAATCTTTAGAGTTGAAATGTCTGCATCTTCAAAGCTCCACTGGTTCCATTTGATAATGTTTGAAACTATGATTAATAACGGGACCACATTCTAAACAACTTGTGTGCGAGGCAAACTCTGCGAATATTACCATTCACTATGGTGTTGTCCATAGTTTTACACCGGTGACCTGAAAAACGATACCGTGCCACTGGATATTCCATTTTCTTTCTCTGACAGCTGTCTGAGTAGATAGCATGTGAGCGCTACAGACTTTTCAAGTTTCAACCCCTACCCGACAGTGCTGGTTTAAGTGCCTCCAGCTGCTGTTCCCATGAACACAGTGTTGATTGGTGGTAGAGAGGATGCCATTTCTCTACCATTTGCTCCATGGGAGTCCAGGGTTTCTTGAGCTGGATATTGATTGGAAGTTCCATACATACACTGGGATGAGGAGGAAGGAATTGGGGTTTGCAAGCTGGATGCTGTAAGGGAAAATATCATCAGCAATTGAAAATTGACTGACATTTTCTTTTTTCTGTGCCACTCACTTTACAACTTGTGCATTGAGCACATATATCTGTACTAAATTTGAGTGTGTATGGTTTCTCAGAGCAAATGCTCATCTTTTCTTCCATTTCCCCCCGCTATTCTCCCACAAATTTTCCTTCAACACATTTCACAAAGAAAATTCAATTTCAAACATAAATTCAGACAACTGTATCACCAAACTATATCCCCAGTCTACGTCCTTTTTCCAGCTGCACCTCCACAACTGTAGTTCAAACCACCATCTTCTCTTACCTGGACCAACACAGCAGCCTCCTAACTAGTCTCATGACCCTCACCCTGCAGAGAGCAGCCAGGATAATCTTGCTGATGTGTGTATTAAATCGTCCCTCTTCTCAAATGCTACAACGACTTCCCATTACTTTTAGAACAAAATCCAAGCTCCTTGCCGTGGTTCATACCACCCTAGATGAATTGGTCTCTGCCTTCTGATTTATTTTACTCCCCTTTCTTCATACACTGTACTCAAAACACACGAGCCTTCTTTCTGCCCATTGAATTTTCCCAAAATGTTCCCATTTCAAAAACTACGCAACTTGCCATTTCTTCTGCCTGGAACTCCATCATCAAATCTTCACATCATTGCCTCCTTATCACTCAACTTGCAACTCAAATATTTCTGCCTCAGGAATCCTTTCCGAGCTACCTTACCTAAAGCAGCTCCTCCATTACTATTTGTCATTTTACCCTATTTAATTGACTTGAGAGTAACTGAAATTATTTTTTTAATGCATTTGCTTATATTTTCATTGCCTTATCTCTTTCTACTGGAATGTAAACTTCTTACAGGCAGGAACTCTGACCTGATTACCACGATAACCTCACACCTAAAATGAGGTTCGGCACATAATAGTAGGTTCTCAAAACTTTTTACTAACTGGCTCGCTAGCACTACCTTTCCTGCATTTTTGGTTCCTGCCTTCTCAGTGCTGTTTTTCTTCTTTTTCTAAGTACCGTCATCTCTGTCACTAAAAACCAGGCTTTATAATTAAGGAAATATAATTATAGGTCCTAACCCCCCTTGTGCCACTCATTCACTTACTCTATTCCCTCTTTTCACGCTGAAGCCCTCTTTGCAATTTACTTGTAAGCCAGCTCTGACAACTAAAGCTTAGAACCTGTCCTACACCCAAACTATGTTTCATCAAAGCATCCACTATCACTACAAGTAAACAGAACTAATAGTAACAATAGCAACTCTGTACATTTCAGTCTCACAGTGAGGAAACTTCCTGAAGTGGAATTTTCTGCTTCATTAGAGTAACCCAGAAGCCATGACCATCTGCAGATAGCATATGATGATAGCAGACTCTGCTCAGCGAGCGGCTGTGATGGTCATAGGAAGGGAAGAAGTGCTTCCTATTGAATTATTGGAAAAACACACTGAGTGAGGAGAGATGCAATTTATTTCATTTTCCCTTATGCTCTGTTTGGGTGTCAATGCCCTCTACTTATGCTAATCTGAAATCAGTTCCATTGGAAGATTTCAATCATCTCATTTAAACATTAACACTCCACCTTGATACTTACGTGGATATAATACTCGCCCTGTGATACCTTAGTAGCAGGTTTAGAAACTAAATCTATGCATTTGTTTCTGCCCCTTTTTTCACCTCAGTGATGTAATGAGTTCCTACTATGTGGCAGACTCTTTGCTGGGTGTCGGTGATGCATCTAGTACAAGTTGCCGTATTTTCTTAGGGACAGCAACCTGGCTGGAATAAGAAGCTAGGGGACTTCATGGCAAACATACAGTTTTGTTCATTTTTACTTAAAATGTATGTTATAGAATAAGAAAGGAACATTTTCTACAGAGGTATCTAATCACATTTTACATACAACTGAGAAAGTTATAGTAACCTTCATTACAAGTCACCATTTTTTAAAACTTGGAGTGGTTTTAGGATTCTGATGGAGATTATGGGGTCCAAAGACAGCTCTTGGCACTGGCCCTGCTTCCAACAGTGAAAAAGAGAAAGTGAGAAAAAGATATCATTATTGCCCTTGTAAAACTTAACAGATTTTTGGACTGCATTTGACAGGTTACATGAATTTTTTGCATACATAATAGATTCCAGAGATTTGTTTTGGAAAGAATACCAGATCTAGCAGTAGGTTGCATGGTGACATGTATATAGAGAAATGGCAAGGCTTTTACTAACAGATTCAGAAAAATAACTTCAGATCCGAAGTGATAAACCAACTGTGGGAACGTGAGTGCCCAGTTAACACTGCATAGCTGAGGTTAACAACTTTTAAAGAACGTTTTCAAGAAATGTTAATATAATTTACCTACTACAGGAGTTCGACATGCAACTGCAGGTGGTGTGTCTGCATAAAACGAGCTGGTCTGCTTTCTACTACCATCATCTAAGATGTTGAGTGGATCATGGATGTCACCATAGGGAGGCAGGGAGCGAACACTGCTGATGACAGAAACATGTTGATTCACCATCGATCCAAGTCTGTGAGACTCTGGGTAGTTTACATTGCTTCCATAGTACCCTACAACAGAAAATGTTGAGAATGTAGAGTTAACTTATTACAAGTAATGTTCCAGGAAGATAAAAGAAAAAGGACAAGGTAATAGGATAGAGCCCTAGAGATATCACACTGTAAATATTACATTTACATCTACATTTACAATATGGTTGGATTTGTGCTTATATATGGATATGGTTCATTATGTTGTTTTTTGTTTTAAAAAATACATAGGCATTATCGTATTATCAAGTTTGAGATGTAAGACAACACCTCTCTCATATTTCCCTTATTTAAATTAACAAGATCTTACAGTGCTTATGAAGAAAAAAAAAAGGCACTGTCAGCCTCTCACAAAGATTACTTGTCAAATACCAATTTTATTTACAGATTCATGTTTCTGGGAGAAGGACTGGCCTACACTGAGGAGAGGAGCATCAGAGCAGCCTCTACACAGAGATTACTTTGGTGGCTGACTAAGTCCACAGATTTTTCCAACTCAGTAACCTCAAGGTACTTCAACAGGAGACACTGTTTGGGTCCTAATCCTTAAGATCTGCTGCTAGCTCTCCAGAAGAAACATTATTCACTAAATTTTCAAAGGACAGAACATTCTTCTTTTAGGCTATTAAGGTTGGTCTCAAACATATGGTTTGACGTAATATTTTTGCATCATGCAGGACATTTAGAAGGGCAACTTTAATAAAGTCCCAAGAATTAGGGATATGTTTGTATGTGGCAGAAATTGGCTCCAAAGATCTAAGATTCCATGATTTTGAGAAAGCTCTACATGGGATGACATGCTGTTCACCGGAGGTAGAACTCAATGTCTGATTTTGCCTTACTGCCAACTCAAAAGCCAGGAAAAATTGTTAAACAATTTCAATACCATTAGGTGAATTAGGAGGCAACGTTGCTCCTTGGCAGCTGGTAGCTCCTGCGTTGCTCAGGAAATTGAAGCTTCCTGTATTTAAAAACTGCATACTGTGTGAATCTTGGCCATGTGGGGATGGTCCATAGCTGGAAGGTGGCCGAGAATTATATGGGGACCCAGCACAGCTGCCACTGAAGAAGTCTCTAGAAAGCTGCTGTTCACTCCAGACCATGCATCGACTGTGCTCGGGGCGATGAGGATAGAGTCCTGAAGGGGTGTGAGGCTGTGCCCTAAACACAGTCTGATAGTTAGAGTTGGTCCCATAAAAGTCATGGTTGGCTTGCGGGAGAGTAGGATAAACAGGCTCTGAGTACGCTGAGCAGTGTGAAGGGGCTGACAGTACTGGGCCCACACTTGGGGGTCTCCCTGCCATTGGCCCCTGATTAATGACGCTTCCTCGGCTTGCCATGGCTGGAGAAATGGATGGTGTCATCATATGACCAGAGCTCTGGGAAAGCTCCATTGGACCTGGAAAAAAGTTACCAGAGCATTCACTAGTGGCGAATTAAAAACAGATGGCTTCACATCTTTCAAAATTATGCATGATTTATTACTATACCTTTTTTCCAACTTAGTTCATTTCTAACCTCCAAAAATAACGGGACTAGGGACGTATAAAACTCTAGGTTTAAAAAACAGCATCACAACAGTGTATTTCACAACAGCGGCAACTTTTGGAGTTAGTGACTATGGAGGAAAGCTTGGGATGGCTTCATCCTTCCGTGGGTATAAAGATGATTAGAGATCAAGCTTGGGAAGGGCAAGGGGTCTGCTGTTCACATTTCTCTGTAATTAAAAAACAAGCTGAAGGCTAAATGGTTTCAAGTTTAGGGTAAAAGAAAAGGGCAATAATGTCAAAATGACCATGGCTTCAAAGCAGTCAATTCAAAACTTCATACAAACCCCACCGATGAGCAATGAGTTATGAAAGCCACCAAATCCCTGGGTCTCCAATTTTCCATTAGTGGAATTACGCCCCTAAACTACCCATTCCAGGTTTAAAATTCTGTGTGTCCAATGAAGTAAGGTATATAGAAGGATTTCAAAGAAGACATAAGGCAATAAGCAGACTTAAAGTATTATCTAGTAGCTGGTTTAAGCCATAAACATTCAGATTGACAGAAATGGGACCCTAGACCAAAGAGGAAAATTATTGTAATGGTTATCCTAAAATAGCTGAATCTACTTTTTAATGGAGGAGAAATAAAGTCTCCTCGAAATCCAAAAATAAATAAGAAGCTCATATTTTTTGACTTTCAAAGCATTTTAATGATTTTGTGAACACCTAATCTATTTTTTTCTTCCACTAAATGAAAATAACCAATTATTGGGACCTCTGAGATGACTAAGAGAGTATGTTAAAATGTGATACCTATCTTAAAAATGATATTGATAAAAATGTGAATGACAAATGTTGAAAATCACAAAAATATTATAAAGCTTTGTTATAAGTCAGTGAAGATAAGCCTTTTTATTCTTGAAATGCCTGGAGTTTACCAGCTTTAAGAAAACAAAGGAATAGTTTCCTGTGAGACATATTGAAGCCTATGAGGTTTTCTTGGTTGTTTCATAGCCTACCAGTGAGCGGCATGTTGTCTGTGTTCCCAGCAGGGAATGGGTGCAGAGCAGAGGTTAAGCCTCCAGGTTGACTGGATGATAGAGGAAGATAGGTTGTTTCCACATGGCTTTCATTCTTCACGGTATCGCTGGGAACAGTGCTCCCTTTATTACGGTTGGCCAGAAAGCATGAACTCGGAGAAGCAGTGAAGGCAGCTTTACTTGCATCTGGAAAGATTTTTTTAAATAGGAAAGCTAATATCATTGCCACATTCCTAGTGGATAAGCCCAAGTTAAAAAAAAAAAACTGAAAATGTTCTAGGGTTGTGTCATAAATCTGGAAATTCCTGAGAAGTGTTTTCCATGGGAAATAAGACTGGCAGATCTTTGGTGTCGGCAGTGGTGCTGGTTTTTGTTAACTGTATATTTGTGCATGTAGGTGTGTTCTTCAGGGCACTAAATAATCCACTCTGTAGTGAACAGCCTTCAAAATGCAAGTCATCACATCCCAAATATATTGTGTCCCTCCTTCTTTAAATTCCTATAGAACTCATCTCTATGCCATTTATAAGGTGGTATACCACATGTGCTGTCTTAAATTCTAGTTATTTTTGTATTATTGTCACTTCTCCAACTTTATCTGAGTTCTCAGAAGTTAAGAATATTGATTTGTATTCTTCAGAGTTTCCAGTAAAGTACCTTGACTACTCTATATACCAATGGAGGAAAGAAAAAATAGGGCTCTCTTAGTGTTAGTATCCTGTGTTAGTAGTGACATTTTGGGGGTAAAATCTGAGACTGCTATAAATCCATTTAACATGTGTGCTTACAAATTCTTGAACTTAGGTTTCAACAAAGACATATGCAAAACAAGATATACATTTTAAATCACCTGAATTCTTCATATACTTGTCCAGTAAATTCTGTAACTCCTGCTCTTTGTCATTATTAAACTGGGTCTCCATGGCCAGCAGAATGTATTCATCAAGAAGCATTCGGATCAAATGGAAAGAACCTTGTTTATGGATAGGGAATGGGGAGAGGGCATTGTGAGATGAAATGAGGGAGAGAAAGAGAAGGAAAGAGAAAGAGAGAAGTCAAGTTATCTTTGTGACCATCTCGCAACACTTTACAAGGAGCAACTGAAATAAACAAATACTTGTTGGACTTTAAATGACCTGCTAAGACCAACATGCTTAACTTGGGTCTCTAATCTTTTTGTGTACCGCCTGCCCAGCTCACTGTGTGTACTGTCCTGCCAGCTCTTTGGCCACTAATTACATCAAAGGAAAATTCGGATGAAAGTGAGACATGCTTTATGCTTTAAGAGGGCACACATTGGAGTGTGATAAGCTTTAACCTGGGGAGAATGAGCTCTACTCTGCTCTATTTCTGTTTACTTTGTACTAAATAATTAGACAATAGCCAACATGGTCTGAAAAAAGTATCAAGTAAGAAGATGTCTTTCTAGCCTGAAACAAAATGCTCTTTCATTTGAAAAAAAAGGAGAAAAGTAATTTTCATGTGGAAGATGTCCTGGAAAACCTTAAACTTCTTTTAACTGTTCAACAGATTTTCCAACAAAAGTCTTTTTTCATAATAAGGTCAGGTTTAAATATTGTATAATTCAAGAAACCTTAAATATAAGCAACATATTTCAAATAATAGACAATATATTTTGTTCATCCCTCAATACAAGTTCACTGATTTTATCTAATTCTGTTAAAAATTAAATGAACCAATTTAGTTAACTGTAACCTATTTTATAATGCAAGGATTTCTCAAAATGCAACTACTAAATGTGGAGGTGCTGTCCAGGAGATAGCATTATAACTACAAACTAAGAATCTCAGAAATTTTAGGAAAAAGAAGGTATTCAATTTTTGAAAAAGTTAACGACTCAATTTTTTCATAAGTTGTATAGGTCAGGATAGATGGTTCAAAAACATATGACAGCATGTCTTCTAAGCTGGTCTTTGATGCTTGGAATACAACTATGAGGGTAGGTTCCTGGAAAAGATGCAAACATTTGCCATATTTCAATGAATAGCGGTTTTGGAAAATAATGTATTAATTATTGTTTATTTGCTTGTTTAACAAAGAAAATTTATCTAAGCACTGTATTTTTATACATATCACGTCACTCAAGTGCCTACATAACCCAATGAAAGAAATATTCTCCCATTTCTACAATGAGCAGCCTAACTTGGGTTAAGCCAAGCCAAAGAGAAGCAGTGTTAGGATTTAACTCTGCAAGTGGTCTGACTACAAAACCCAGGCTAAAACCGACCATTCTCTACTGGCTCAAGAGTCCAATTTGAGAAATGACAGTGCCACATGCTTAAAAATTGATAGGAAATGTGACTGAGGAATGAATGATGTAATTCATCTAAGAAGAGTTTTATAAAGCGCATAAGATACCAAAGCTAGATGCATTGTTCAAGGTGAGATTATGCATTACTCGAGCACCAAAAAAGCTCCACTTCAGCAGAAAGTCTTGAGCCCTCTTCTTTAATGATCTTCCATTTTGTTTGCTGGTCTAAAAGTAAAGGAACAAAATGAAACTATAGAATCTGTCATTTCATTATTACATGCTTCCTACGTAAGATCAAGAGGTAGAAAAACTGACAAATGGACAGATTGACAGGGCATGCCATTTATTTTATCAAATAAAATGATGTGTCTAGGGATTTTAATTTTCATCTGGCTTTGCCATCATTTTTCAGGTTAATAGGTCTTTATTCTATATGGTTTTGTTACCTAGTAAATTGGACAACGAAATGAAATAATTTACAAAATATTTTCTCTCTTAATTTTCCTTTGACAGAGCTTTAAAAAAAGCAGAAGGTGAAGTGTGAAGGAAGGGTTATATATTTCTGTGAATGATTAACTCTGACTTCTCTGGTCCTGAATGATAATCTGTTTTCCTTCCAGGAGAAAAAAGTCCCTACACTATAACTAGTTTCCTTGATATGGAATGGCTAACACCAACTGGTGATGGATATATTTGTTCTTATGGCCTTGTTTCATGATGGATGACTTGAAGGTTAACTGAAAGAGTTGAAGAAACCACATGAAAACACATAATACTGAGCTCCTGGAATTAAAAAATGCAAATACTTAAAACCATATCTTCTGTCAGCTTTTGTGAAAACGTGCTTTTTAAGAAAAGGGCCAGCTCTTTCCAGTTTCTAAGCTTATCTTTCACTACTGATGTTACACAGCTGTAAACTTATTGACTGATAGGGAAGGAATAGTGTCTTGTAGTCTGTCAAAAAACGACAAATAGAATTGCAACTGTGCCCAGTGCTCTCAAATCTGCCATATTTCTAATCTTGATATTTGACTTCCCTTATTGCTAGGGTTTCAAAAGCTTTTCAAAGTATTATTACACACAGCCTATCACCATCCCCCACGATTCAAGAAATTACAGCCAGTTTAGCATTTACTATTAACAAAATTTTATTTTCTGAATATGTCATTGAAAAATACCTTAATAACTCTCTGCTCTACCACAGTATCCAACCATTCAATAAAAGCCTCCACAGTGGCATTCTTCTTAAGGAGATCTTTCAGTTCTTGGAACACTGTGATAGAGTCATCTACCATGTAAAAAGGAAAAAAAAAAAAAGCAGAATATTGCACACTACTTTGAACCCAAGAGGAAACCTAAAAGTAGAAATCATTAATAATTTTATAGAATAAAAGGGCAAGACAGGTAGATTAAATTAAATATGTTAAAGAAGTTATTTTCATATCCTGGAAACTAACAAAAATTCCTTAGTTCTTTACTCTTCAAAATTTTAATCAGAAGTGTATATGTTTTGGTATATATTAAAATGCAGGTTTATATACTAGGGAAGAATTGTTGTCAGTAGAGATGATTATTCATTTTGAATACAATGCTTTCATTAAATGCAACAGATTAGTTGAAACGTAATGACTGAACTAAGCTAGACTTGTTGATTTCCTGCTTTCTGAAATATACTTTATCTTTAGCAAAAATTAAATTCTGCCCTGCAGAATTGAGCCACTTAAATAAATAATCTTTTATCATGTAAACGTTAAAGGGGCAGTTAAGGATTATCATTTTATTAAAGAGTTTGAGGTTTACTGAATCCCAAAGGGTAATATAATTTTATGTTAAGAAACAGAAAGCAGGACTGAGGTTAGACTATCCCCAGAGAGCAGTGTGCTGTAGCCTATAGGAGGCTGCATTTTTTGGTGTTTTCAGAGAGAAATGATGGGAGAAATAGTGGGTTGTTATCCCTGGGAAATGGAACTGGCCACACGTACTGGCTTGGTAAATTCTGTCAGATTGTCCAAACCTAAGCAGGGCATTTCAGCTTTGAAAAACAGTATTGCATTGAGATATCATTTTGGTGTTCATTATACACCATATGATGCCAAGAGTACAAAACGCATGGAACTGCATATGCGTGTAATATAAAAATGGAAGAAAACTCACAAAACTCAAAACTGTTTTGATTATTCCCAGGTTTTTTCTATATGGATTATTTCTAGGCAATGAGATTATAGATGACTTTTATTTTTCTCTTAATATTTTCTATATTTTCCAGGTTTTTCACAATCGGTAAGTACAACTGTTTTTAAAAAGAGACCAATTTTTAAACTTAAAAGTATTTCTCTAAACCAGAGTTTCTCAGATATGATTTTGTAGTCCAAGGGGACATTTGGGAATGTCTGGAAACATATTTGGTTGTCACAACTCGGAGGAGACTGCTACTGGCATGTAGGGGATAGCAGCCCGGGATGCTGCTAAACATCCTTCAATACACAGGACAGCCCCACTGTCCTATCAAAGAGGTAGGTATCCGGCCCAAGACATCGATAGTGCTGAGGTTGGGAGACCCTGCCCTAAACAAAAAGAGAAGACTTACATTCAGTGTAGATATCAGATTCAGTGTCTGTGCTGCCCGAAATGGTGAGAAGGGCCTGAGATCCAATACTATTCAAGTCAACCTTTTCAATGTCAGATACCATAGAATTCACGACATGCTGGTCAAAGAGAGCTGGTCTGGCAATCTCCATAAAGAAAGTAAAAAAGACAGTAAATTATATCACTGATCCTCCATCAAAAGAAAATTTTAGCTTCTAGAGAAATAGTTCCTTGAGAGAAAAGTATCATAAATAACTCTTTTTTTATTTTAAAACTAAAAGCAGTAGCTGAGATTCATGATCATCTCTGTTAAAGGTTTGAAAACTATGTTCGGAATAAGAAAATAATTTTTTTTACCTGTGGTCATAAAATAAGAATTTCACAACGTTAAATTTCTTATCTGGAACTATCCCAAGCTAGTCTTTCAAAATTCAGGGGGCTAGAAACCTTCATAAAGCAAAGGATCATTTGAGGAGAGGGCAAGTATATTTTAACAATATACAAACATGTAACTCTAATTTAAGAATTACTTTTTTCTCCCTATTTAAGAGAACTAAGTTAGAGATAGTTTAAAATGTGTTGTGGGTTTCACAACATCACACGGGCTCATTCCCCATAACCTATTAATTTTATTAATTGGATTCATTTATTAATTGAATTCATCTGGCAAAAAAGAGTTTTACATTTTACGTTTCATTCAAAAGGTTTTCTTTTTCTTTTTTTACTTTCTATTTTGAAATAATTTAAAATTTACAAAAAAGTTGCAAAAGTAGTGCAGAGTATTTTCACATACTCTCTATCCAGCTTCTCCTAATGTCATCATCTTACATAACCATTGTATATTATCAAAATCAGGTACAATACTAGTAACGCTGGTACAATATTAGTAACTAAACTAACTAAACTAAACTACCGAATTTCATCAGTTTTCCCACTAATGTCCTTTTTCTGTTCTAGCATTCACTCTAGGCTCTCATGTTGCATTTAATTGCTGTCTACTTAGTCTCCAATCTCTGAAAGTTCCCCAGTCTTTGCTATCAGTTGATTCATTTTTTATTTGGTGATTCAAATACCCTCAGCTTACCAACGTACCTGTGCAAGATGTAAGAAAGATGTTTGTCGTTTCAGAGATGATACAAATCTTCGCACAATAGGTATTTTCTTGTCAGTTAGAGCTTCTGGCAAATTTTCCAAGGATGAAACAACCCATTGTTCCCAATTTTTAGCAAAATTTCTTATGTCTGCTAATAAGCTACAAAAACCCCCAAAGAACAAAAAAACTCTATTAAATGCTAAGTAGTTCAAAATGCATTAAATAAATGCAGTTTAATGGAGGTATATTATTACTCTTTGATTCCAAGAACATGACTGAAGTCAGCCTAGGTCTGCCATTTATCATCTTGGTCAAAATACTCAGTCTCCTGAAGGTCCAATTTCCTCATCTGTTAATAGGAATAAGAATGGTATCCAGGGAATTCCCTGGCAGTCCAGTGGTTAAGACTTCTCCTTCCAGTGCAGGGGCTGCGGGTTCAATCCCTGGTCGGGGAGCTAAGATCCCACATGCCTTGCGGCCAAAAAACCAAAACATAAAACAGAAGCAATATTGTAACAAGTTCAATAAAGACTTTAAAAATGGTCCACATCAAAAAAATAAAAATAAAAAAAAAGAAAGAATAGTATCCATGTCACAGGATTATTATGAGGATTACATGAAATAATTCATGGAAAGTGTTCAGGTTAAAACTTGGCAGGCAGAAAGTGATCAATAAGACATACTTTATTATTAATATTAATTCATAATTCAATCATTTTCTATAAAATATTTCTGGGAAAAGGTAAGTGTGCACTTGATTTTGCATATTTTGGCTACTGAGAGACACGCATAGGGATCATAATGCCATTTCAGGTATTTAATATTTGTTTCTAGTAACATATTCTTATAATCCAAATATAACTGTAGAACAAATTACTACAAACATACTAACTAGAGGACCCCATTTAGAAAATTGCAAAGGTTGGTTGTGTATATATTATGAAAACATACAAAAATTTATAAATCCATCAACAATCTACATATTATATCTCAACAAAACAGATCTAAATATATTTAGGATGGGGCATATGTTGGGGAGCAGTGACATAGTACAGGAAAAAATTAGGCAGAGTTTGGAGTTAAACAGACCTCAATTAAAATCTAGGTTCTGCTTCTTAAAAATCAGGTGACTCTGGGCAAATTAATTTCTTTGTACTCCCAGGTTCCTCTTTGTGAATTTGGATCATAACAGTTACTTTAGAATAGTCTGACAAGTTGTTTTAAAATAATCCAATTGTTCAATGATAAGGAATTGGTTAAATAAAGTATAGTATTTTTCAGATGCTGGATTTCTCTGCAATCAATCATTTAAAAAATGCTAATCTATATTTGTTGATATGGAAAGATTTTCATAGTATACTGCAATAGTATGTGTACTATAATTCCATTTTTAACATTCCTAGAAAAAGGTCTGTGAGATACAATAATAACCTAAGACATTAAAAATGTGGTAAGACAATGAGTGATTTTTTTAGTTTTATTTTATATGAGTGATTTTTTAAATGCATTTATGCATGTTTTTCATTTTCTAAATGAATATGAACTACTTGCATACTTAAGAGATAAATACATAAATAGTACTTCTCAGGCTAAGTGAAATAATTTATGTAAGTCTCAAATCCCACACTGTGTTTAATAAAAGTCAGCTATTATTACTATTAGTTACACGGCTGAATGCCTGTCACTATGTAAGCATAGCCATTTTGCTGTGACACAGAAGTGTTAAGTGTACCTAATTCAGAGCTCAGGCTAGATGTTTAAAGACAACGTATTAATAATTAAAAGAAACTATTGACCAGGCCAATATCAATTATTATTTAAATAAATAAACCAGTCTAGAGGAAAAGGTAAATCAAAAATAAAGATTGTTTTATCAATCATCATGTATTTATTGAGAACCAACTATGCTCACCCTATATGTATTTGTGCCCCAAAATACTAAAATAAATTTCATTACTAGAATTCGTTTTTTAAAAATCAGCTTTTTTTTCAAGTCCCTATTGTTCTCACATCAGAACAATAGGAAAAGACTTTGTGAAAAATCTTCAGGCATCATTTCAATTTGAGATCTTATTCCTTTGTTAAAAGAAGGTGGTAATTCCATTATGCTACTTTCTAATTTTGGCAATTAAGACCAAAGTTATAATGAATATAAAATAATTTTCCTTATAGTTTTATTATTGTGATTATTTTCCATCAGTTATCCCCATTCATCTCCCTCTAGCCAGTTTCCATTGAAGAGCTTCCTCAGTAACCTAAAGGTCAACTACACTTAAATATTTATTTTTCACGTGAGCAGCTCTCAAATTAAAGGGATTTCAGGATTGTTCCATCAATTTTGTTCATTGAGGTTTGAATATAAAAATTGAGGCACATCTCTTATAGCTCATACAAAGGGGCAGGAATAGGAAAATAATATTGGTAAATGAATGAATTTCTACTTAATGTTTTGCTTTACTATAATGTATAAGGTTAAACCCTATACAAGCAACTATCATATTTTATTGACTGAACCTACCTTTCAGGCATTTCTTGCATTGTTGCAGGAATGAGTACATCTGTTAGAACCTTAATCACAGCAAAAGAGAGTTAACATAAATCCTTAATATTTCTATAGAAACACATTTACTCTTTGTCAATTACTTTTTATTCCTAGCTTTCTAGAGAATAATATGTTAACTCATTTCTGAAAGTTATACTTTTATCTCTAAAATGCATGTATATATGTAAGCTGTGTGTGTGTGTGTGTGTGTGTGTGTGTGTGTGTGTGTGTGTGTGTAAAAGGCAAGAGGAGCGGGGGTATATAGAAGCACTGCAGTGCTAGTTAAGCAGGTGACACGAATGTAGCAGGTACAGAGAGCTAATTATTGGAACATAAAGAACACTGGAAATAAAGGGCTAGACTGAACCGTAAATGTGGGTGATAGGGTGAGTAGGACCTTGATGAGAACTAGTAAAAAGAAAAAAAGAAAACATTAGTGCTGACTGATCCCAGCTCAGGCAAAACTATGATAAATAAAGGAGATGGGGAACCAGATAGGATATGAACAGCACAGATCCCTTAGGCTGGCTCATAAACTGAGTGTGCCAGCCTGGAGAAGAGAACCAAGAGGTCCTCTTGGATATTTCAAAGATATTTCAACACGTGAGTAGATACTCATCTACAAAGGCCTGTGCAGCTTACCAGCAAAATGCACATATAGTCCGTGTATATGAAACACTAAAACAAGAGACAGTATTGTATATGCCCAGTATGCTAGTTACCAATGAACTGGCCTTGGCAATCATGTACAGGTTTATGGACTAAAAGCTGACCACTTTCTAGGGATGGGATGAAGATCTTACAGAAGTTCATATTACACTGCTCTATTTACAGTGCTCACTGTGCCTCCCTGGGTCCACCAGGAGGAGGAAAAACTTTGTGCACATAACGGTACTTAAACTCTGGACTTTTGTGTTGGACTCAAAGAAATAGACCATTTGTCGGGGGGGAAGTTATGCTTTAAGAATATTTCTTGGAGGTGTTGAATGACAGTCCAAAACAGCTTTACCTTGATGCTGGTAAATGTGTGTGCACGAGTCCAGGTCTTTTCTTGTACCTACTCTTAGAACCACCTTCTTTCCCCTTTCTGGTTACTTCCTCATGTCTTAAACACTTCAGACAATCTGTTAGTGCAAACTAAACCCTTTCTCTCTAAATGATGATATTCTTATTTGACCCAGAAAAATGAGACAATCCTTGCTCTCCTTTGTCCTTCTTCAGCTTTAGCTTGAACTAAAGGTAGAGACTCTATTTTCTTATACTGCGATGAGGAAGAACGGAACAGAGGATGGAAATATGGGCTCCCTCCTCCTGGTTCAAGCCCACCTACAGTTCTTGATGTGCAAAGTTGCTTCTGGACTGAGTTTATCTAGCTTCTGCTTCACTTCTCTGCAAAGTTGAGAACGAAACAGCAGCAACTAACTTAGAAGGATTTTACTTCCTAAATACTTAACAGGACTCCAGCTTGGGTTTTCTTGCTTACTCAAATTATGTTCTAAAAGGAAAGCTTTTGTTTTTCCTTCTGACAATTTAGGAGGTTAATGTAGACAAACTCACTTTAAAATACCCAGATTGCAGTACAGTTTTCTTCCTCAGCTTGGACCTGTGTCTGCTCTAACTAGGGAACAGACTGTTGGGGGAATTAGCTTCACCCTCTTCCCCGCTGAATGGCGGGCTAGATGGCCAACAAGCTCCTATCTGTTTACTATATCCTCGTGATCCTTCTGTAGACACTTAGGGACTCTTATTTGGCTTAAGAACAGAATTGGTCATTAATGCATTAACGCTAGAGATTTCCAAATTTTTCAAGTTATTAGTCCCATAAGAGTGCTTAATTCTGCTTTCCCCAAAACACTGATACTGTGAAAAAGCCACTAAGTTATTTACTCTGAAAACACCTTAAACAGTTCATAAAAATTAACTAAGTTTTTATGGAAGTATGTCATATTTAGAATCATTCTTAGCTGTAAACAGAAACTGATTTTGTTTTACTTAATGAAAATTTATATTAAAATACATTCACTATTAAATATACACTATTAAACTGCTTGCTTTCTCATCAGAAAAATAATTAATAGTGTATCTCCAGCCAGGAATAACAAATTTATTGAAAATATATGGCAAAAATTTAGATGGAATGTTTTCTAAAGAAATATATGGTTCATGTTTGACATCCTAAGGAGCTTACCTTATAAAGAATTGAGTCACAAACACAGAAAATGTCAATGATAACAGGGTTTTCAAGCAGGGGAAGAAGATGATCAGGCATTCCTTGCCAAAAGTGTAATAAGAAATGCTGGATCTAGTTGAGAGCAAAGCGTATGTACATTAATATTAACATTTTCCTTAACATGAACTCATATGAAGAACAGGACAAGAACGTTTACATAATATAGTCAGCAAAGCATTCTTTGTCACTCTTACCTCCTCAAAGTTTCCGTTTATTGCATTGTCCAGGATGCACTGGCAGTGAGTTTTGTACATCATTATTAGGGTATCAACCTGTTTCAAGGAAGAAAAATCTTAACAAAAGCACCCTTTCAGTGCTGCCTTCATTTTGTTCATGCATTCATTTGTTCATATATTCAAACACATTTTTAAAGTTCATGCTATGTACCAAGCATTGTGCTCAATCCGAGGAACCAAAAATAAAGGCACAATTCTTATTTTAAGGGGCACACTGCCTTGTGAAGGGAGAAAGGCAAGCAAATGGACAACTGCAGGACAGTGTGATAAGAATGATGAAAAAGCTGATTGTTCAGGAAACTATGGGCCAAAGCAACATTGTAGTTTTCTGCTTAATAAAAAAATTACCTTTGATTGGAGAAATAAATGTAAAATGGTAAAATGCATCAAATCTTCACACAGTTTTATTAAGTAGGTGCTTGGGTAGTGTGGTGCAGTGGTTTCCTGTGGAGTCAGCTAACACTGAGCGTCAGCTCCACTGCACTGTTTTGCGCGGGTTGCTTTGTCTCTGACCCCAAGCTTTATATCTTCAAGTAAGGTAGTAATAACATATCACTCATAAGGTGTTAAAGAAGATTAAATGAGATATGACGCACATGGAACAATTTTCCTGGTATGAAGTATAAGACTTTACCACATTACCTAAAATTAGTAATAATATCAAATGACTTGCTGACCAAAAAAGATTTGAACATTAAATGTCTGTTATGAAAATTCTTTATTTCCATGTTACACTGATGTTTGTATTACAGAGATAGAAAGTTTTAAACATATTTTAAAATATGCGATGGATTAGAACTTGATAATATTCTGGCAAACTAACAATATTCATATTCAAAACATCTTTATTTCATAAGCTAGAAATATTCCTACCTGTTACAGGTTGTGTGTTCTATGGGAACTGGAACAGGCTTAGAGGTTAGAGGTGTGAGCTCTTCCTGCAGGATACCTGGATTTGAATGCTAGCTCTAATCTGCTACGTGATACTGGGCAAACTACTTGACATTTATGTGTTTTAATTTCTTCATCTATAAAATGGAGATCATAATAACAGTAAATATCTAGTCAGGTTGTTATGAGGACTAAATAAGTTAACACGTGAAAGTGGTTGGAGTAATCCATAATTCATGTTAAGAAACTTACAGTTGTTAGCTATTTTTACCTTCATAGTATCTAGGGTAGTCATGATGACGGGGGTGTCCTACCCCTACTCTTTGCTCTCCAACCTTTGTCCCTGCAGCCCAGCGACAGCACATATCTTTGTGGTTTAGCGCAAAGCTGTATAACGATGACATGCAGATTACCAATCTACTTCCAAGGAGGTATGCCGACTACACACCTCTGGCAGGACATGTCACCACTGATGCAAATGAGACATGCTCTTTACTTTAAGCAACGATTTTATATTTTTAGATAGGTTGCCAAGACATATTTCTAAAATGAGGATAAGGACAGCATGAAAGATAGAAAGGAATTCATAATTCTTGTCCAAAATTAACCCTTTGATCCCTGAGACCTACTAAAGTACAAGTAAACTTTTATCTTCACAAGTATTTCCATTTATTTGTGTCAAAATTTTTTCTCCTATACACAAATCATCAAAAAATTTAAATCTTATAACTGATATTTTATTTAATATTTACATAGTCTTAGGACAATAAATTTTCACTGTAGCATACTTTGCAGTCTTTATAAACATACTTTTGCTCAATTTTCTGAGAATAGACACCACATTACAGAGAGTAGGAGCAGAGGCAAGGCTTAGCTCTAGTAAGGTCAGTGAGCAAGTGGGGGAAGGGTGGCAACTGCCCTGAGTGACACTGTGATGGGGGCAGAAAGCAGGCCTCTCAGCTTCAGCCAGCACCCCGCACTGGGGTCAGCTTCTCCCTAGGAAGTCTCCATCCTTCCTTCGTCAAGAAAGTAGGTGCTTAAAGTGCTTAGCTTCAGCCCCACCCATCCTTCTAAACTGACAACTTACCTGGGGAACCTGGCTACTGGCTAAGAAGGTAAAAGGCAGGGCCCAGATGTCCTCAAGGGACAAAGAGTATTAGTCCCTGGAGCTCATGATGGGGACGACTGGGAATGAATTTAGAAACCAGGGTTTAAGTGTCTTGAATACTGAATGAGAAATGACCTACAGACCAGTTTTCAAGTTGGCAGGTAAGGAAGTCCTTGGAAGCTAGCAGAGAAGCTGAAATAAACTATTGGAATGTATTCTTCACTTCTCTTTTTTTTTCTTTGTTACTGTCTCCATCTACCCTCCTCACCTGGTATATTTACACAGTAAACATCTTGATATGTTTGTACGTAAGCTATCCTCTCCACAAAGGTGAGCCAACAATACCCTCCCCCAAAGAACTGTGTTCCCCGAGGTCCCACAGACTTTCACAAGTTCCCCCACAAGTTGCCACATGTTAACACCTACTGGAGGTGTCTCAAATCTTAAGTCATAATATCACACATTATTTCTATATGGTTAAAAAAATGATGTGATAACCTTGAGGAATGTGATGGGAGAGGAGAATAGTAGGAAGTGGACATACTCCAGGAGACTTGAATCAGCATCTGAGAATTATCTTCTATATTTTGCCTGTTCTTAACTGGGAGAGTAAGTCTGTCATTAGAATGAACACTGGAAGTTGCTGTGCATCTCTACTTATCTATCAATAGACCTTTTTATCAATGTGTCATTTTTATTTCTAGTTTCTACAAAAGCCCATTACTAAAGTAATACAGGTGGACATTGTTAATCATATTCCTCTATCTTTGCACCTCAAAATATGAACTGACTTAAACTTACTATGAAAGATGTTTTCCTCAAATGCTAATAAAAAATGAACATTAATTGAAAGAAGAATGTAGAAATTTTATGCCCTGATTTAATAATGGATCCTACTATTAGTCAGCAGATAGCCAGCAAATGACTCTAGAAGTTCAGAAATAGAGGAGGATTTAGCTTTAGACTTTACTACATAAGCACTGAAAGTTTATTTATAAACTGAATTTTATGAAACTGTTTCTACCTTAATTTTCAACAAATTTTGCAACAGAGCACAGTTTTACAATGGAGAGGAATCTTTGGAATCTTCGAGTGGGGTCCTTGCATTCATCTAGGCATTTCCCCCTCAGTGCTAGGAACAAATTCTGTCCTAGAGAAGTGCTTGATGACCAGTTACTGAAATTAAATAGAACTAGAAAATATAGAAAATATAACGCTTATAATTAAAGAAATTGCATGTGATAGACACATTCTAGTATTTTCTTCCTTGATACTGAGTTTTAAATAAAAATAATCTTTAGCCTTTACGGTTTATTTTACCACCTTCTGATTATGTACTATCATGGAGATGGTAAATAATTAATTGGAAAGTCTTTAATCGATGTTAGTAAATGTTTGTCCCTCCTATAAATCAGTCAATTATGTTTAATTATGTAGATTTCTATTTCCTGCGAGTGCCATGAGATTCCCAGTAAATTGAGATATGGAACCAACCTATCAGAAAATCAATAGAGAAGTATCTTTAATTGATACCTTGTCCTTAGAAATGCATCCTTGGTACACAAGGTGTTGAGCACTGGGGAATTCTGGAAGAAGTGTTCCAGTTTTTGAGCTAAGCGAATATTTACGAGTGAAGCCACCCTATAATTTAGAAAAATGAAAAGAAATAAATCATTATCAATTGTTTGGCTCCAAAATACAATTCTAACAAAATAGAACCTTACAAAATTTCATTCTTTTTCATCCTGCAAACCATGACAAGTTAGGAGATTTGGGTAACTGTTTATTAGATCAAATAACTGAATAAATTAGACATTTCAGCAGAATTACTGTTGCCAAATCATAAATAGTTTCACAGTCTGGATATTTTTCTTATACTTTGGATTTTAGTTTTAGACACTTGCCATTTTTCACAACTTTTAGAAATTTAATTTTAGTTCACAAGTTTACATTTGTTAGTGACATAAGTTTTGAAAGATCTATTTTTAGACTACTGAAATTATTTTAATATGAAAGGATCAGAAATTGCCAAATTTACTTATGGATTACCAAATCATTTATGGATTAAATAAATGAGATGATAATAAGTTAATTAATTTATCCAACCTCAGAGATAATTAATGGTAAAATTGTAATTGGAGTCCCAAACTAGTACTCTGGATTTTCCCATCTCAATCTTCTTCCCCCTGCCAAATTCAGATATTTATTCTTCTTTTGAAGCCTTTGGGGAAAGCATACCTGTGGTAGTTTTCAGAAAATTAGAAAAAATGACAAATAAGTAACATATAATACTGCAGTGCTAATGTACCTACAAGAAACACACACAGAAAGAGAGAATGCATATTCATGACAGAACCAGAGCCTTAGTGAATCAGTCTCCCAGGTCACAACTGATTGTTCCTTCTCCACAAACAAAACTTTAACAAATTGGATTCTAGTAAAAAGTTTTGCAAAGCATAAAATTGTGAATATGGTAAAGGAAGTAAAGTGTTCCTGGCAAGGACCAAATTTCATTCTTTCTCATAGTTTTCCTACATTTGCTTCTCGAGTTTTTGTGTTTCTTTGTGTGTCTTTGTCATACTGAAGATGTTTACTAGACAAAAGCTTTATTACTTACATAGGTAGATTGGGTCCCTACCCTGTCTTATCATTCCCAACATTTGTAGACTCTTACGGAATTATCATGATAAATCAGAAAGAAGTTGGGGGGACTTTTGAGTCCTTAAACACCAATTTCTTATTGACTGATTTTATATATACTTTCACACAAATTTTATACTAAAAGTGCAGTAGAATTTCATTACTTTCAGGTTAGGTTTTAGTTTTTAGCCTTGTTAATCTTTATTTTCAAGTATGGATAGAAAAGGATTAATCTGATTAAATAATTTTTAAGAAATTAATAAAGAACTACTACATAAATATCATAAACTGAGATAATAGCATAGTTGATACAAATTAAATCAGTCTTAATTCAAGATATGCTTCAAAGATTTTTAATTGCTTTGGGTTGTCATTTATGAGCATCAATTATCATTGTGCCGACAAAGAATGGTATTGTCAATGAATAGGGAAAAATAATAAAATGCAAGAAAATAAAGAATTTAATCTGGAAGGAAGTGATATGGCAAAATATGAAAATAACATTTGATAAACATTAAAAAATGCACTTAAATTCTAACTTTAGGAAAGCTTACACCTTTTTCTTATACCTTTTCTCTTGGTTGGAATATCATATTTAATTTAGCATAATTTGGTGAGATTGGAAAAGAGAGACAAAGAAATAGAAACCAAAAATGACAATACATAATGTACATGGTGTATTAAAGTTAGGAATATGAGAATAGTCTCATTTCCATGAAACAAATATAATTAGTAATCAAAAATCTTTCTACAAAGAAAAAAAAAAAACTGGCCCAGGAGATTTAACAGATGAATTTTCTCAAACATTCAGGAAACAAATCATTTCAAACTGAAAAGATTTTTTCCATACAGTGAAAAAGAAGAACCACTTCCCAATTCATTTAAAAACTTTTATGCCAGAATTGGACAAGGACAGAAAAGGAAAGAAAAATTATAGGCCAATCTTGCTTAATATCATACTTGAAACAGTAGCAGACAAAATATTAGCAAACCAAATCCAGCAATCTATAAGAGTGATCATAGCCACCTTAGGTTTAAATTGATCACATTAACAGAAAAAAAATGATAATTATATATATTACATAACCATCTCAATGGATGCAGAAAAAGCATTTGTTTACAATCCATCTACCATTCACTACTTTTTCTCCCTCTCCCTCTCTCTCTTTCTCTCTCCCCTCATCCATGCTAGAAACAGAGGAAAACTCTTTAATCATTCAATAAATATTTATCAAAAACCCACAGCAAATATCATCCTCAATGGTAAAATACTATAAACATTCTCTTAAAAAACACGAATAAGATAAAGTTCCCTACTGTCCTATCTTTTATTCAACATTGCATGAGTTATAGCCTGAGCAGTAAGACCAAAGAAAGTGATGAAAGATTAAATATTGAAAAGGAAGAAACAAAACTAGCATTATTTGCAACTGAGTTGGTTAATTACATTGAAAACTAAAGCAAACTGCACAAAAATTGTTACAGTTAACAAGAGAGATTTTCAGCAACGTTGCTGAATACAAAATCAATGAAAAAGTCAACTGAATTTCTAAAATCAAGAAACAAATATTAAGAACATACAATGAAAAGATACTGTATAAAATAATAACAAATATTAAAATAAAGTTGAAATATCAGTAAAGGGATAGAAAATCTAAAAAGAAATTCTAGAGCTGAAAAGTACAATAACGTAAATTAAAAATTTATCAGAGGGATTCAAAGGTATATTTGAGTAGGCAGAAGAAAGAATCAGAGAACTTGAAAAAAGGATAATGGAAATTATTGAATCTGAGAAACAGAAAGAAAAAATGTAAGAAAAGTAAACCGAATCTAAGGGACCCTTGGGAGATTAACAAGCAGACCAACATACACATTGTGGGAATTCCAGAGGAAAAGGAGGGGGAGCAGAGAGATTATTTGAAAAAATAATGGCTCAAAACATCCCAAGTTTGATGAAAAACATGAATATAAACATCCAAGAAGCATAACAAGGTCCAGTTAGGATGAACTCAAAAAGATGTACAGCAAGACACATTATAATCAAATTTTCAAAAGACAAAGACAAAGAGAGAATCTTGAAAGAAGCAAAAGAGAAGTAACTCATCACCTACAAGGGATACTCAATAAGATTATCAGTGGATTTCTCAGCAGAAACTTTGAATTCCAGAATGACATATTCCAACTGCTATGAGAAATAAATTGTCAACCAAAAATCCTATACATGACAAAACTGTTTTTCAGAAGTGAAGGAGGAATCAAGACATTTGCAGATAAATAAAAGCTGAGTGAGTTTGTTACTACTAGTCTTGTTCTACAGGAAATGCTGAAGGGAGTCCTATGGGTTAAAATGAAAGGACACTAGACAGTAGCTTGAAGTCGTACAAAAAAATAAAGATCTCAGTAAAGGAAAATACATGGGCAATTATAAAACTAGTATTATTGTAACAACAGTTGTAAGTCTACTTTCTGTTTTCTACATAATTTAAGAGACATTTTTTAAAAACAATTATTAGTATAAAAGCTAATATTATTGTAACTTTGGTTTGTAACTCCACATTTTGTTTTCTACAAAATTTAAAGACTAATGCATTATTTTAAAAAACTATTATTGTTCATTTTTGGACACACAATTTGTAAAGATCTAATTTTGTGACATCAGTAACTGAAAGAGAGACAGAGCTGTAAAGGAGCAGAATCTTGTACATTATTGAAGTTAAGCTGGTATAAATTCAAATTACAGTGTTATAATTTAGGATGTTAAATGTAATCCCCATGGTAACCAATAAGAAAATAGTTATATAAGGTACAGCAAAGCAAATGAGAAGGGAATTAAAATGGCTCACTACAAAAAATCAACTAAACAAAAAAGAACAGTAATGCAGGAAATGAGGAGTAAAACTGCTCTAAGGCATATAGAAAACAAATAGCAAAATGACAGAAGGAAGTCACTCCCTATCAGTAACTACTTTAAATGTAAATGGATTAAATTCTCCAATCAATCAAAAAAAAGTCATTGGCAGATAGATTTAAAAAAAAATTATCCAGTTTTGTGCTGTTTACAAGAGACTCACTTTAGATCCAAAGACACAAATAGGTTGAAAGTGAAACATTGGCAAAAGCTATTCCATGCAAATGAAACCAAAAGAAAACGGGGTGGTGGGGGGCTACTCTAATATCATATAAAATAGACTTTAAGTCACAAAATATTATAGAAGATAAAGAAGGACATTATATACTAACAAAAGTTTCAATAAATCAAGAAGATATAATAATTATAAATATCTACACACCTATTACAGACCATCAAAATATATGAAGGAAAAAAATGACAGTATTAAAGGGAGAAATAGTTCTACAATAACAGTTGGAGATGTTGATACCCCACCCTCAGTTATGCACAGAACAACAAGACTGAAGATAAGTAAGGAAATAGAGGACTTGAGCAGCACAATAAACCAACTAGATCTATAGACATAAGCAGAACACTCTACTGAACAACAGAATACACATTTTTCACAAGTGAACATATAACATCTTCCAGGAGACACCATGTATATTGGCCATAAATTAAATTTCAATAAATTTTAAAAGAGAGATCATACAAAGTATCTTCTCTGATCACAGTGGGATGACAGAAGGAAAACTGGAAAAATTAACAAATTTGACAAAATTAAACATACTCTTAAACAACCAATAGATCAAAGGAAAAATCATAAAGGCAATTAAAAAATATTTAGAGATGAATGAAAATGGAAACATGACACAAGAAAACTCACAGGATGCAGCAAAAGTAGTACTAAGGGAAAAAATAAGAAAGATGTCAAATCAACAACCTACATTTACAACTTAAGTAATTTGAAAAAGAACACACTAAACCCAAATGGGTAGAGAGAAGGAAATAATAAAATTTGAGCAGAGATACATGAAATAGTAGAAAAACAATAAAGAAAATCAATGAAACCAAAAGTTTGTTCTTCAAAGAGATTGAAATTGACAAACCCATAGGCAGACTGACTTTAAAAAAGAAGAGAGAAGACTCAAATGACTAAGCCAAAAAATAAAAGATAACCGTGTCTACTGAAATAAAAGGATTTTAAAAGAGTATTATGAAGAATTGTACATCAACAAATTGGATAACTTAGATGAAGTCGATAAATTCATAGATACACAAATCCTACTAAGACTGAATCACAAAGAAAGAGAATATCTGAATCAGTCTACAACTAGTAAGGAAATTGAATCAGTAATCAAAAATCTCCTGAAAAAAGAATGGATCTGGACCTGATGGCCTCACTGGTGAATTGTACCGAACATATAAAGAAGAAATAACACCAATATTTCTTACAGTTTTCCAAAAAATTGAAGAGGAAGGAACACTTCTTAATTCATTCTATGAGGGCAGCATTACCATGATACCAAAGTCAGATAAAGACACTTCAAGAAAAGGAAACTACAGACCAAAATATCTTATGAACATTGACACAAAAATCCTCAGCAAAATACTAGCAAACTGAATTCAGCAGGATATTAAAAGGATTATACAACATGACCAAGTAAGATTTACTCCTGTAATGTAGAGATGGTTCAGAACACAAAAATCAATCAATGTAATACACCACATCAACAGAATGAAGAAAAATTAAACACATGATTATCTCAATTGATGCATTTGACAAAGTTTGACACCCTTAAAAGAAAAGAGTTTGACACCCTTTCATAATAAAAACACTCAACAAACTAAGAATAGAAGGAAACCACCTCAACATACTAAAAGTCATATTAAAAACCCACAGCAAACATCCTACTCAATGGTGGAAGATTGAAAGCATTTCCTTTAAGACAAGGATAAGGCACAGCTGCTCATTTTCACCAATTCTATTCAACTAGAAGTTCTAGCCAGAAAAATTAGATAAGAAAAAAAAAAACATCCAAATTGGAAAGGAAGAAGTAAAATGATCTCTGTTTGTAGATGATACGATCTTGTATGTAGGAAACTTTAAAGATTACACACACACACACACACACACACACACACACACAAACTGTGAGAACTGATAAATGAATTCAGCAAAGTAGCAGGATACAAAGTCAACACACAAAAATCAGTTGCATTTCTATAATATAACAATGAACAATCTTAAAAAGAAAGTAAGAAAACAATTCCATTTACAATAGCATCAAAAATAGATAAAAATTAACTTAACCAAGGAGGTGAAAGACTTGTACAATGAAAACTACAAAACATTGCTCAAAGAAATTAAAGAAAACATAAATGAAAAGGCATCCTGTGTTCACAAATTGAAAAACTTATTGTTAAGATGCCGAAACTACCCAAAGCAATCTATATAGATTCAATACAAAATCCCAATGATGTTTTTCGCACAAATAGAAAAATCCATCCTAAAATTAATATGGAATCTCAAGATACACCAAGGAGTAAAAACAATCTTGAAAAAGGACAAAGTTGGAGGATTCACACTTCCTGATTTCAAAACTTACTATTGATACAAAGCTACAGCAATCAAAACTGTGGTGTTGACACAAAGACAGGCATATAGATCAATGGACTAGGATAGAGAGCTCAGAAATAAACCCTTGCAAAAAATGCTCAAAAGATTTTGACAAGGATGCCAAAAATATTCAATGGGGAAAGCACAGTCTTTTCAACAAATGGTGCTGGTAAAACTCAACATCCATGTATAAAAGAATAAAGACAGACCTTTACCTAATACCACATACAAAAATTAACTCAAAATAGATCAACGACCCAGATATAAGACTTAATATGAGAAACTCAGAAACAAACAGGGCAAAATCTTCACAACATTGGACTTGGCAAAGATTTCTTGGATATGATACCAAAGGCACAGGCAACAAAAACAAAATGAGACAAATTGGACTTCATAAAAATTACAAATGTTTGTGCATCAAAGGACACTATCAACAGAGTAAAAAAGCAATTTATGAAATGAGAAAAAAATTCACAAATTGAATATCTCAAAAGGGATTAATATTCAGAATATATAGAGAACTTGTAAAACTTAACAAAAAACCAACCAACCTGATTCAAAAATGAACAAAGGACTTGAATAGACATTTGTCCAAAGAAGATATCCCAGTAGTCAATAAACACATGAAAGATGTTCAACATTACCAGTCATTAGGGAAAATCAAATCAAAATCAAAATGAGATACCACTTCATCCCCATTAGGATGGCTAGTATTAAAAAAAAAAAAAACCCAAAACCAGAACATAACAAGTATTAGCAAGTAGGTAGAGAAACTGGAACCCTTGTACACTGTTGGTGGGAATGTAAAATGGTATAGTGCTGTGTAAAACAGTATGATGGTTCCTCAAAACATAAAAAATATAATTACTATATGATGCAGTAATTCCTCTTCTGGGTGTATCTCCCAAAGAATTGAAAGCAGGGTCTCAAAGAAATATTTGTACACCCATGTTCATAGCAGCATTATTCACAACAGCTAAACCATAGAAGCAATCCAAATATCCACTGAGAGATGAATGGATAATCAAAATGTTGTATATACATACAATGGAATATCATTCATCCTTAAAAAAGAAGGAAATTCTGAAATATGCTACAACATGGATGAACCTTGAGGACATTATTCTAAGTGAAATACAAATACTGTATGATTACACATATGTGATGTACCTAGAGTAGTCATAATCATAGAGACAAAAAATAGAATGTTAGTTTCCAAGGGCCAGGGGGAAAGGGAGATGGGGAGTTATTTTTTAATATGTATAGCCTTTCAGTTTTGCAAGAGTAAAAGTTCTGGAGATAGGTGGTGGTGATGGTTGCACAATAATATGAATGTACTTAATACCACTGAACTATATGTGTACTTAAAATGATCAAGATAGTAAATTTTATGTTAATTATATTTTGCCACAATAAAAATAATCAAAAAATCAATTACAGGTGAAATAAAGACTTGTGTTCAAAGAATAAATAGAAAAATATTTTTATGATCTAGATTATACACAGATTTTTTAAAAAGATACAAAAATGCTAATCATAAGGTTTAAAATGATCTTCATCAAAAGATACTATAGAATGTTGAGCCATGCCACCAACAGAGAGAAGTAATTCACAGCACATAACCTACAGGATATTAGTATCCAGAATATATAGTCTTTGAACCAAAGTTTTAAATAGAAAAATTATGTGATCTGAACAAACGTTTCATAGAATAGAATTGACCGATAAAAATCCCAAAAGATATTCAAGCTCGTAATTTTGATGTAGTTATCAAAAACAATTTTCAAGTGAAAACCACAGATACCATTTTACACCTATTGGACTGGCAAAAACTCAAATGTCATTCAATGCCAAGTGTTCCTGAGAATGCGGAGCAAAAGGAATGCTCGCACACAGCTGGAGAGACATAAACTGATACAACCATTTTGGAAAACAACTTGATATTAACTAGTAAAGTTAAACATGAGTATGTATATCCTAAGACCCGAAATTCTACTCCTGCACATGTGCACCTGGACAACATTCAGAGTAATAATGTTTTTCAGGCAAAAAGGAAAAAATTCTCCCAAACTGGAATGAATAAATGTGCTGTGATATTTTCATACCATGGAATATTAGCAGTACAAAAAAGGTACTAGAACTACATCTATTAACAATGATGAATTACAAAACCTAATGTTGAACGAAACTAGAAAGTCATAGGGAAAAATGAATCCATTTTTATGTAGGCTAAATAATAAATAATATATTGGTGATAACAAACTGGGCAATAATAAATGATACATAATATTTACTATTTTAATCATTTTTAAATATATAGTTCAGTGGTACTAAGTACATTCATATTGTTGTGTAAGCATCACGACAGTGTTTAATATTCATGGTATACATTCATAAGTGATCAACTTTAAGGAAAGACAAAGGAGTAATTAACAACAAATTCTGGAGTGCAGTAATTTCTGGTAGGGAGGGGGAAGTGATGGGGTGAGGGCACACAGAGAACTTATCTCTTTTCAGCTATGAGGTAGGTCGTGAATTTTCATCTTATGCTTATTTTAAAAACTCTGTGTGTGTGTGTGTGTGTGTGTGTGTGTATGCATGTGTTACAAATAATGCATTACCCAATAAAAATGTTAGAGTGCTATGGAAACACACTTGAGGAACAGAGTATATGTCTTTAATTCTTATTTAAAACTCTCATGTTGATAAATTATAGTTTTGTGCAACAGAAGCTAGCAACACGTGTGGAATATCAACAGGGGGCAAGAGTGCCTAAAGAAAAAATTCAGAAATTAAATTTGTTTGGATATGTTAACAAATGTGTACATGGTATAAATCAAATAATAATATTCTGTCTAGAACATGTAACACAAAAAGAAAGGAGAGATTGATAAGCTGGGAAAAATTAGAATATGATCATTTTAATTCCACTAGTAGATTTTCTATTTTAATTACACTAAAAGAGGTGCCAGATCTTAGACCAGCTATGGAGGTCTGTTTTTTTTTTTTTTTTTCTCTCAACTGATGACTTCACTACTCTTGGTTGAACTATTAAGAATCTTATTTCCAAAAGAAAACAAGAAGGAACCTACAGAAAAGAAACAATATGATTAGAAGACAAGAGGGTCTGATTTATGAGGAAAGATTAAAGGATTTAAGCTGCACAGTTTGGCTAAGTGATGACTAAAAGAGAGCATGATAACAGTCTACAAATATTTGAAAAGCATATACCAAGGAGGGAGGATTTGCTGTTTATCTTGGTACAAAGTTGTTAAACTGGCCATGAATGGTTGATGTTAAGGAGAAGGAAACTCAAGCTATCAGGGAAACTTCCTGGTTGAAATGTATGAAATCAAGGGACTTATTCCCTAGGAAATAATGGCAACTTCATTACTAGAGCTACTTAAAAGATTCACAGGAAAAGAAAGGCTTCCTTTGACCAGGACAAAGTATTAAAACTAGGTTTCATTTGTTTTTTTTATTCCTGGGAATTAAAGTATTCTGAGACTTTCTCTAAGACATTTTTGAAATCTGAACCACTACATTTATGAATAAAAAATTTAAAACAATCAAAATTCATACCACTGACTGATAATTACTCTTAATTTCCTCCACATGTTTTGTTTTGCTTTCGTTGCTGTTGATTTTGTTTGCTTTTATATTATGAACTATTTAAAACTTTAAAAAAGGTATAGGTAAAAAGTAGTAAATACTCATGCACTTACCATCCCAATTAATATATTAGACTTTTTTTTTTTTTTGCGGTATGCGGGCCTCTCACTGCTGTGGCCTCTCCCGCCGCGGAGCCAGGCTCCGGACGCGCAGGCTCAGCGGCCATGGCCCACGGGCCCAGCCACTCCGCGGCACTTGGGATCTTCCCAAACTGGGGCACGAATCCGTGTCCCCTGCATCGGCAGGCAGACTCTCAACCACTGTGCCACCAGGGAAGCCCCAATATATTAGACATTTGAAATATTAAAGCAGCCTCTGTAGCCCTCCCTAATCTCATTCCCTTCCCTCCCCATAAGGAATAATTAATGTTCAGGATTTGGTTTATTTTTATTCAAACCTTTAAAAATTTACCTTATATGTAAATATTCTTAAATAACATATACTACTGCTTTAAAACTGGTACCATGCAGTATGTATCTTTCTACATTCATTGAGCTTTTTTCATACAACTTTAGGTATTTCAGATGAACCTAATTTGATTCTTATAACTACAATTCACTCATTTCCAAAGCAGTATAGTATTTTCCTGTATTGAATATATAAAAATTTATTTTCCCACTATATCATAATAGACTTTCATTTTTTGGTATTCTGAAATTATAAACAGTACTGCAATGAACATCCTCATACATGCCTCCTTGTGCACGGTGTAAAGTTTTCTCTAGGAATGCAGTCATAACGTGCGTGAACTTTCAACTTTTCTAGATATTGCCCCTCCTACCATTCATGAGAGTCCCTCTGCTCCATATTCTTAACAATATTCAAAACACATATTTTGATACTTTTTAATTGCTGTTATTCCAGTAATGGTAAAATAATTACTTTTAGGTTCTAATTTGCATTTCCCTGATTAAAAATTAGATATGTTTATTGGCAGGGATAGGGATAGTATTCAAAATATTTACTGAATATATGTTATAGAACCTGGTCAGTCAGAATGGGCACCATGAGCACCAACACTATTTATCAATCATTCTTTTTCATCTTGTGTGAATTGCCTGTTCATATACTTTGCTACATTTCTATTGGGTTACCTTTTTATTACTAAGTTGATCACATATTCTAAAATGGTGCCATCTGATAGAAATTTCTGTAATGATGAAAATGTTCTATTTTTTAAAATGTTCTATTATCTGCACTGTTCAAATACAGTATTTACTAGCCAGCTCTTGAAATGTAAATAATGTGCAGAGAAACTCAATATTTTATTTTACGTAATTAACAGCCAAGTGTGGCTAGTGGCTACCATACTGCATAGCATAGTATTTATAGATATTAATCCTCTATCATCCAGTTTTATTTTACACATTTTACATATTTTTGAAGCCATATAAACATATATTTGTTTTTGCATCCTGTTTTTCTTCCTAATTAACATTTCTCCATGTCATTAAAAGAGCCCTTTAATAAATGATATAATATTCAGTCCCATAAAAGTCTTATAAATTATGTAATCTTTTTTTTTTTGTAAAAAGACTATTTCTTTTTATTGCTGAATAATATTTCCTTGTATGGATATACCAGCTTTTGTTGGGTTTTTTTGTTTAACATCTTTATTGGAGTATAATTGCTTTACAATGGTGTGTTAGTTTCTGCTTTATAACAAAGTGAATCAGTTATACATATACATATATTCCCATATCTCTTCCCTCTTCCATCTCCCTCCCTCCCACCCTCCCCATCCCACCCCACTAGGTGGTCACAAAGCACCAAGCTGATCTCCCTGTGCTATGTGGCTGCTTCCCACTAGCTATCAGTTTTTATGTAATCATTTTTATTATTAGTCATTTAGATTGAACAGTTTTTCACTGTAGTCAATAACAATTTTGTCCATAATATTTTTTCTGCATTTTCTATTATTTCTTTATATGTGACCCATACAAAAGTGAAATTAGTGGGAGAAAAAGGATGAACACTTTAAAAGACTTGAACACAGATCTTGCAATTATTTTCCAGAAAGTTTGTTCTGTCTTCACCAGCAGGGTATGAAAGAACTTATCTCACCATACTTTCACCAGCTTCATAGTAATTTCTTAATATTTGATAATTTTATTATTTAAAATTTTAATTTATTTGGTAGTTCATTTTTCATGCATTTATTGGCCTTTTCTTCCTTATGCGTATTGTCTATTCATATCTCTTTTTTTTACTATTTATTGAGGTCTTCATATTTTTTTTAATTGATAGGATTTCTTCATATAGTAAAGATATTACCCCATTGTCATATTTGCATGTGACAATGGAATAATATCTTCCTACTGTATTTCTTCTGACTTCAGATTTTGTATATGATGCTTTGACTTAAAGGAGTTTTCAATTTCCATTTTGATTTTTTTCCTTTGAAATTTCTTAAATTGTTTTCATGGTAGAAAGTCTTTCCCTGAGGCCCCCGCCCCCCAGAAATGAGGTAGATACATGTTTCCTTCTAATTATTATTTTTGTATTTAATAATTTATATGAACTTGATAAAGGTATGAGGTATAGAAACATTTTTCCAAAAAATATTTTTCTAACATTATGCCCTGAAGAATTTTATTTATTTATTTGGTACTCTATCTTATGACAATTCACTGACTTATGACAATTCACTGACTTATGACAATTCACTGAAAAATATTTCTTCCTTCATTGGTTGTAATGTCTCCTTGATCACACACTAAATTATTACACACACTATGGCCCTTTTTCAGTTAACTAATTTCTGCTGTAGATTTGTTCTACCTACATTTGAGTCAGTATCATAGTGTCATAATATTTTGATATCTGCCAGACAAGTCCCTTTTGACTCTTCTTGTTTATACTTCTCTCAACTATTACTTCCTATATATCCTTCTAGATCAAATTAATTTCCAAAAAAACCTGCCCACTCAAAATTTTAATAGAGTATTAAATGTCTAAATCAATTTAAGGAAGAATTGACATATTTATAGTATCTAGCATTCCTATCCAGACATGTGGTACGTCCTTTCATTTAAAATTTTCTTTTATGCCTGTATTTTTTTTTCAGATAGGTAGTATGCTTCTCCTGTTTTGATTACTCCCAAATATTTTTCACTTCTGCTGGTTCCTGCCATTTACATTTTATAATGTTCTACCTTTCTTGTCTTCCACAGAGACTGTTCCCACCTCTCTCAATAGAGAATCTGTGAGAAAAGTAAGTCCTGTAGAAAAGGATTTTTTTTTTTTTTTTTTTTTTCCGGTACGCGGGCCTCTCACTGCTGTGGCCCCTCCCGTCGCGGAGCATAGGCTCCGGACGCGCAAGCCCAGATGCTCCGCGGCATGCGGGATCCTCCCAGACCGGAGCACAAACCCGTGTCCCCTGCCCCGGCAGGCGGACTCTCAACCACTGCGCCACCAGGGAAGCCCTAGAAAAGGATTTGAGTGACCATTTTCTCGGTTCTCCCAAGGATGGCACTTAGCTAATACCATTCCAGATGCATACAAGAGCCCATTCCCTACATACAATGGATGCCTTGGGGCATTAGGGCTACATTCTCTCTGGGAATCCTGACTGAGAAGAGCTGGGACTTTTTTTAAGTTCTTCAAACTCCTACTACTCCTTACCAAGATTTCACTCACAGAAAATGACCTAACTGACTGCTGATACCTCAGAGAGAAATCCCAAACCACTAAACTATCTCAATGTCCTGCCACAAAATCCACAAATCCACTTGTATCTGAACTAACCCATTTATTTTTCCAGTTTTAATGGAGTAAGTGTTCCTTCTCTTCAGGGCCACTTTCTCCACTCGGAAGCTCTTCCCTGCCCACGCCTTCAGTAACCCTGTACTCTCAACTTTCCCCTCTCTTTCATATCTTTGTTCTCTACTCTTTACTGAATCTGTTTTACCAACATTAGAACCATAGTCTAATCTTCCTTCAAAACTAAATGTCAGGCTTCCCTGGTGGCGCAGTGGTTAAGAATCCGCCTGCCAATGCAGGAGACACGGGCTCGAGCCCGGGTACGGGAAGATCCCACATGCTGCGGGGCAACTAAGCCCGTGAGCCACAACTACTGAGCCTGCATGCTGCAACTACTGAAGCCTGCGTGCCGCAACAAGAGAAGCCACCGCAATGAGAAGCCCGCGCACCGCAACGAAGAGTAAACCCCGCTCGCCGCAATTAGAGAAAGCCCGCACACAGCAACAAAGACCCAATGCAGCCAAAAATAAATAAATTTATAAAAACAAAAACTAAATGTCAAGCCCTCCTCCAACTATCACCCTTGACTTGACTAAATTTTCTATGTTCAATGCCACTGCCCATTCGTTTCACAAACCAAACCCCAGCTCTCCCCTGATAATGTTCTTGCTGCAGTCATTAATTATCTCCACTTAACTAATTTAATAGATCTTTTCCAGTTCTTATCTTGATGACCTTTTAGCACCATTTGATAGTAGCAACCATTCCCTCCTGTTGGAAGCACTCTTTTCTCTTGGCTTCTGTGCCACTGTATTCTCCTTCCTCTTACCTCTCTGGATTCTCTTCAGTTATCTTGCTGACCCTATTTTTCTTTCCCACCTTTCAGAACTCTTTTCTCGTAATGTCTTCTCTTCTTATTTATTATTTTTTCCTAGACATTTTTATTCATTACCCTGACTTCAATCACCATCAAACCAAATCCCTAAATCCTCTTGTCCAGTCGCATATATCCACCTGCTCACTTCAAGTCTACACTGGATGTTTTACAAGCACATCAAATATGGCAAGTTCCAAATTGAACCCCTTATCTTTCTATTCTTTCTACCTGCTTCTCTTCCAGTGTTTCCTAGCTAAAAGCAGTCACTTCTCTCCATCCCTAGGGCTATTATCCTCATTCAAGTATTTTCTTATCCAGACTATCCACACATCTCTAACATGATGCTCCTCTTGTTTGTCTGCCCGTATGCCAGTGTTTGATATCTGGCAACGTCAGAGACATTTTTGGTTTTCACAACGAGGGGGAGGGAAGGCTATTGGATTCTAGTGGATAGAAACCAGAGACACTGTGATGTTGCTAAATATCCTACAATGCACAGTACATCTCCCACTACACAGAATCATCTGGCCTAAAATGTCAGTGGTACCAAGGCTGAGAAACCCTAATCTATGCTGTTCCATCTGTCTGGACTCTTCTTCCCTCGGCCCCTACTCCTCCTCCAAACTCCTTCTTATTCTCAGTTCTTTCTTTAAATGTCACTTCCTGCAGGAAGTGTCCTTAACCACTTAAACCAGGTTAACTCTCAAGACACCCTTTATAATTAGTTATGATTATGTGCTCAAGATAGGTTTTTCTGCTACACTGTAAAGGATCAAATCTAACCATTCACTGTTTTGCCCCCTCATACCTGTATCACCACATATTTATTGATTAACGTTTCAACCATGGGTTAAAAAAATAGAACTTTATTGTGAATTTTTAAGAAAACAAATATATCTCAGCCTCAGTTTCCTTAGCTGTAAATTGGCAATATTATCACCCATTTTCCCTACCTCACCGTTCTTAATGTTCAAATGACCTGAAGGATATGAAGGTTTGCACTGACGGTCTCACACCCTGAGCAAACTGATGGCTGGTCACTCTAAGTACAAAATAGTTTTTTAAAATTTCAACTTTGTTAAACAAATATTTTATCATAATTTTAAAAAAGTATTTAGAGTATTTTTGAGCCTTTAGAAAGCCCTTAACTGTGCTCATTTATATAATCATCACAATAATGATACTCTATTTTTGCTTCCGGTAGCTTTAGAAAAATAGGTTTTATAGCCTAACCAAAATATTTTAGTTTTACTTTATTAACAAAACCTACACCTGAGTTTTGATTGTGCTCTTCTAAGGAGGAAGCAGTAGACTTGAGAGAGATTTTTCTTGTATTCGATAAAGTGAGGCTTGCCATCTGCATGCTGTACCAGCTAATGGACCGCTGGTACCACCAGTCTCTTCAAAGTGGCAGAAAGAGCACCTGAGAGAAAATGACTTAAATTCCCTATTGACATAAACTTCAGTCAACTGAAGTGTATTTCTAAGTCAATATTTTTGCACTTTCACAACCGTTTATCTAATAAAGAGCTATTATTTCATTGATAAAAAGAGCAATCTGGAGGATTTTATTATGTAATTAGCCATTAACTGTATTAAAAGCACTGGTGGAAAGAAATTGGTCATTTTAGAGGGTTGGGGGCTTTATATTATTTCTTAATATGCCTGCATCATTTCACCAAACTAATGGAGTTACAATTTACGTCAGGTCCAAATTTACCACACAACACATTATCATGTGCCCTCAGTTCTGTGGCACCTCCTCTAATGATTAGTGAACTTGAGGATAATGAAGGCCTTATCATGTGCCTAATTAGCCATGCAGGCCCTAATGGTAGTTTAACTCATTTAGATAAAGTCAGTTTGCTGATCTGTTCTTTGGCTGGGAGTAAGAAGGAGGAGGGTAGTCTAGGCAGAAAGTGTGTGCTGTGCACGTGGTGGACCCTTTCTCCTTAGCTCCCAGCCCTGCCATCCCCATCTCCACCCCCAGTGCAGAAGAGATCAGTAAACTGACTAATACACACACACACACACACAGTGAAACAATCAAGCATAACATTTGGGTTTCTTGCTAACTATTAAACGTTTTGTCTAGATAGGTATATGCCAAATATTAATTCTTTCCATATCCTTAGCTGTAGGCTTTCTGTTTATATTTAAATAACAATTTCTTGGATCAATAGTGGTCTTTTTAAAAATAATCTTTTCAGTATCTGATATTAGGTAAGGGTAATTGAAAAATTACCCCTCCTAGGGTAATTGCAGGTGGTTCAGTAGGTCCATGTAAAGAATCATTAGTTGCCCCAAATCTAACTTAGCTCTGTCTAAAGTCCTCAGCCATTCAAGGGACTCAATAAATAACATTTATTTCTATATTTGCCAATAAGGATGAATAACTCCTATTGTTAAACTTGTAATACATAACAGATGTAAAATAGAAATGAAACTAGTTCTTACCTCATTCTTCAGCTTGCTTCCAGAAAACCTTAAAAATCAGAACATTTTTCATTAGTTAAAAATACATATACAGTTATATCTATCAAGGAAATGCAGAGGACCTACAAAAGTAGTAACTTTATATCACGATCAGTGAAATAAATCTGGAGAAATTTGTTTGATTTTCAAAGGAACCCAAGCATCTTTCTCAACTTACTAACAAAATAAGTCTATTACGGGAAAGTTAAATAAAGGTTATTTAGGGAAGTCAGGTAAGATCTGAGGCAAAGCACACTTGATATTAAATATTTGTGCATTCTGGCCTGTATTTTCACTTCACAGTGAGTAGTGGTTAGTAAGCTGCCGTTATATTGTTTGTAATATCTGAGTTCATCTTTGTATGACTCGGGTGAATAAAATTATTTTTTTTCCACAAGATACCTTACTTTTAAAACTAATTCATTCTTTTGAGAGCAGTTCTTGGGGAATCATGCCATAAAGCAATCTCAGATGCAGATTTAATCATTTGGAGCTCCAGTATTTTAAAAACTAATAATTGCGTATTATCACTGGTTTCATTAGATGTCCCCTTACTTGTCAATAACCTCCACCTGATAGCTGATGACAGATTAGAGCAATATGTTCTTTTTTTTTTTTTTTTTTGCGGTACATGGGCCTCTCACTGTTGTGGCCTCTCCCGTTGTGGAGCACAGTCTCCGGACACGCAGGCTCAGTGGCCATGGCTCACAGGCCCAGCCGCTCTGCGGCATGTAGGATCTTCCCGGACCAGGGCACGAACCCGTGTCCCCTGCATCGGCAGGCAGACTCTCAACCACTGCGCCACCAGGGAAGCCCGAGCTATAGGTTCTTTATATTCATTTGTGTTTTTTCTTTCACAGAGACTCAGTAGCTTAGGTCAGTAGCTTTATCTTACTAAGGTAAGCTGGTATATCAAAATACATGTGATTAGAGATGATTATAATAAACTTTTCATCTTTGTAAGATACTGGCCAAGCACATAGATCCTTAAAACAGGTTATCTCTTAGAAAAAAAAATTAAATTTTCTGCCTTTATTTTGTTGAATCTAGCTTGAAAACAGATTCAGCCTTATAAGTAAATACTAATTTGAAAGCAATTCTGCTTCCCTGATTTCTCTTTTACATCTCTCTGGGATCCTTGGTTCACCATTAATTTTTTATTAATGATTGCAAAGTATATTAATTGCCCAGTCATTGTAAATGTCCATACAAAGTTAAAATTAAGGTTTGATGCTTAAAGGGAAATATCTCAATAAGCAAAATTAGTAAGTCATTTTATTCAATAAATATTATACATATTTAAAGACATACAGAACTTATCTTGAAGATAGTCGAACTCTACCTTGTCAGGCCTTTTCCAGAATAAACGGAGTGGTAATATGCACTGCTCTCTTTTATGCCAATCCCATAATAATGATACCTAGAGCAAGAACAGGAACCAGCTCTGCGTTAATGTAGTTTTTTGAAGGGGAAAAAAGAGACTAAAGTAGAATTGAAGTAAACCACAAGTAAGAACTGCAACCTCTTGGTCTGCATCTTCCTTTCCTGATTTTTTCCTGATTAAGTAATATCTTAATGTGTTTAATCCTTCTTTAATGGTAACTAATTCTACTTATGGTCATATTTCTGGCTCTAAGCTTGAAAAAGAGGAGAATTGCCTACTGCTAACCCCCCTCAAACCTCTAAAACATTAGGTTTCAAAAACCAAAAAAAAAAAATTATAATTGCAGGCATTTAACTGCAGGCACTTAAATTTGTAAATGTAGACATTGGCTCTAAGTATATCAAGCGTATCTACCTGCAGACTGCTTGGTTCAATTTGAATATGGTCAACTGAATAAGAAAATGGTGGGTTTTCTTTGTAGTACATCTATTGAATGGAGAAAAGAGTATAACATTATGTGTGGGAAAGACGTTGATGTCATGCATAGGAATATGTACGAAGCATCTGACCCTTTGAAAGTTATTTTCCTCATGAGGTATGAGAAGCCCAAGTCACTGTCATTTTCACTTCAAACTTTTGTGCAACAATGGGGAAAAAAACATCTCTGTGATGAATCAATGGAAATATGAAACATGGACTGTAACAGTGTTATGAATAATTTGTTATAAATGTATCTATGGATCCTGAGCCACAGGCAAATATGTAGCATCTCTCAAGTTGTACCTCATTCTCCAAAACTGCAGACCCCAGACTTACTCCACGCCCAAGTACAAAGGCTACACATGTGACACAACCGCTAGTCAAAGACTGGGTATTTAGTGAGGGTGACCAAAGCCTGCTAATTTCTGCCTTTACGCTTCTTTCCCCTCTCTGCGCACCACGCAGCACCATTACCTATTTGGTTATTTACCATTTCAATCTGCATTCATCTAAGATCAGGGAAGGAATGAAATAAAAGAATAAGGGGGTTTCCAGTAGACTTCAGTGTAACCATATTTAAAACTTCATTTCTTAGCATCACCATCTGAGTTTAAAGTGGACAGGACAATGAAGGATCTACGCTTCAAGTCACCTTTGCTGACCTCAGTAATAAAGAAGGGACTTGTCAGAGCAACTCTACCCCTAAATGTTTTCAAGGCTCAGGACGAGAGTACAAATGGAGGCCCACATACCTTACGCCTAATCACTTAAAATATATAAATCAAGTGAACATATTGTGAAATAAAATGTCCCTCTCCTCCTATCTTGACAATGTACCTCCATAATGATCTAGTAGGTAATTCTGAGCTTAGAATGCCTAGACTCCTGGAGTTCCATGAGGAAACATGGTGGTGGGAGGAGAGCTGCCCCCAGCTCCCTTTTCTCCCCAGCCTCTGCTGCTTTGTGCACTGTGAGGGGCCTCTTGAGAACACTCCAGTCTCCATGTCCAAGATCCACTCTCACACACACCCCAGACAGCTGCCCCCTAGGGGAGGCACCCATCTGGTCTATGTCTCCTGAGGTTGGATGAGGGAAGAGGCCCACTTTGTTCTATGGATGCTACAGTTTAAATAACTTCATTCTAGCCACTTGCTAAAGCAATACATGTTAAGCATTGCTTTAAAAGTTGATGAATCTTCTTTTACTATAACTTTGATCTTCTTGTTTCTCATCTATAATCCTTGTCTCAACATGGAAATAATATTATACCATGGTAAAGTGGTTTGCCATGCAGATTGAGAAGAAACTACATTGCCTTCACGGGTGGTAGACAAAAATCACAAGACAAATCAAAAGGATAACCGTGAGTTCAACAAGTATTAGATGGCACACTAATCCTGACCACTGTGAGAGCTGTCAATACAATGATTAAAAACCGACATGGATGACCGAGCCAGGAACATATATGCTTCTGAATTCCACCCTAGTCCATGGTTTCCTGAGCCAGACTGCCTGCGAGTCACAGAACAGTGACCACGTTGAGTAGCCCTGAGGCGAATTTTACTTCCATTTTAAAAAAATCACTTGATGAACACTTTTTGTAAAAATGGCAACATCCTTTAGGACCCAATAAATGCTGAGTAACATGGATTTGTAATTCTTTTCTTACTTAGGATTTTTAAGGAAAGGATATTCTTATTACACAATTCATTTGTTCCTTATTTTTATAAAACAACTGTATTATTTTGCTTCCTCCTTTCTAATCATTAGGGCAGAATATCTTTAAAAATAAAAGCACTTAATACCTCCACTTACATTTAGAGTCAAGATTTTACATCTAAAAAAAAAAAATCTTTTAAGTAATGTGTTTTATTCGTAAGTCAAATGTAAATGACACCATCAACCAGATACACATTGACACCCAAGGAAGGTAACTTGGTCAGCTACATTCCACTCTACAAATGAGAAAGCAGCATGTCCTTTTCTCATTAGCAATGCCTCATAATTTAGACATGTTGATGTAGCTGAGTATGTTATGTCAATACAATCTTATAATTATGCTGGCCCACAGGGAATGAGTGAAAAAGTGAACTCTTTCCTTCAAACATGTATTTAATGCTTATTGTTTGCTACACGCTGAGGATTCAGAGAGACAGATGAGGATTTCTGCCCTGGAGGAGTTGATAGTCTTGTGGGGGAAAAAAGCATGCAAAGAAAGAACTGCAATACAAAATTAATATGTGCTAAAATTGAAGCAGGTGATAGTAGGTACTAATAGAAATAGCTACCATTTATTGAGCAACTATTACATGTAAAAAACTTTATGTATACTTCATCTCAAATTTCCACAGCAGCCTGCAAGTGAAGTAATATCTCCATTTCAAAGCAAAGTTCAAAAAAGTTTATGTGATTTGTTTGGAAAAAATATGTGAAAAGTTATGGGTTTGAAGACAAAATTCAAACCCAAAGCTCCACAGAGCACTCTTTGTTTCAATAGACTATACTCAAGATGCAAAATATGTATGTATATATAATTTTGTATCTCAGTTTTATTTATAATTAGAAGTTCTTAAATGAAATATAGTTTGAATATGCTTGCACTCAGCATATACACTCTCTCTTCAACTTTAGCATGACTCTTTAAGAACTGATAACTAACTTGAATCATTAAGTACTATACCATTGATCTGAATGTTTCATATTTGAAATTCCATATATAAACAGACTCCCTCTAGAATATAAGCTCCCTATAGTAGGAGCTCAATAAACATTTGTTGAATAAATAAATTTATAATATGAAAAAAGTTAAAAATAACAATGTGTCATAAAGAAAATTTTATAAGCAGGAATTTTTAATAAAGGGCATGCATATAGTATCATATACTTAAACATAGCACAGTTTAAAATCTGGTAGAGATTAAAAAGACTCTTGTCTAATGTGATGTAAGGAAATCTACTAATTCCTTTAACTCTACCACTAGTACTGTGTAAACTTATCTATTTCTATCAGAGTTACTTGCCCTCCATAAATAACGTGTGCTTTCCTCACTGTGTGCCTTTACTTTGTTGAGCTCTATTGGGAATGCCCTTCTTCCTGCACATCCCCATTTCTTATCTGTGCCTCAAGGCACAGCTTCAACACATGAAGCTTTGCCTGGTCTCTTAGGCAAAATTAATTTCTCTGTCCTTTGAACTCCTCTCTTGGTCAGTTATCCCATGGAGCTTTGCATCTCGTACCAATAGTATATGTATACACGGCTTACCTCCCCTACTAACTTATAAGATTTGGAGGAAGGGAATTTCATCTTCCCCTTCATTGTGTTCCCCCTTAGAAATTACTGTAAAGAAAAATCCTTATTTATTGGACCAGTCAATGTGTTCTGCTAGAAATCTGGAAACTGATAAAACACAAATTCTCTTAAAGCCAGTTGTTTTCAATAATTGCTTCCTAGGACTGTGCCTTTCCAGGTTACTGGTAAAATATTGGCGTTGAACAAAAGTTGTATCCCTAAACAATGTATATAAAGGACATGCAATCAGCGTATTTAGGTGGGAAGACTAGAAATTGCTAGAAATACAAATCTCAATATTTTGCAATGACCATTGTAATGCTTTAGCACATTTCATATCCAGTTTCTTCTGGAGCCAATAAAATAATCTTCCCCTTTAATCTTCCTTTTAGTCTAACTAGGAACATGTTATCGTCTGTCTGAGTGATGATTTAGTGTCTTTGAGAAGAGATAATAAATGAGCAGCTCTCTGTCTTCCTAACAGCTGAAGATAAACCTCATAAAACTGGGGAGAGTAATTTCATACAAAGTATACATGGATTTTTCATCTCACTTGCAACATATTATATCACTACCTTGTTGTTAATATATTACCCTAAAATAAATCTTGCTAGGAAATATTTGCCAGAAATATTCTAGCATAACAAGAATATATACAGGTAAGTGTTGAATAAAAAGTGAGGTTTGCCTCACTGTGGGCTAACTAGTTTTTAAAATTTATATACCAATAACTAATGTCTATCCTGTAGGTTACTCTGAATAAAGATTCCCAAACATTTCACAGTTCTTTCTCCCTATATGATTTTTATTTTAAAAGATATATGATAACTGCTTAAAAATCCTAGATATGATTAGCTAATTTCTCTAAGAAAATGTTTGCATAATACAAGCAGTCTTTGTGATTATCTAACAAAATTGTCTTCATTCATTAGCATCAACTGTCCTTAACCTTGTGTCAAGCAACAGATATCATTTACATTTTAGGAATAAAGAAGAATAATTAATTATTTTTATGCCCACATTTTAAAGTGAATGTGTTATATTTTAATAGGACAAATGAAATTATTGCTCCTCTTTTTAGTACTAAAGTATTTACCTTGTGTCTAATACTTTTCTTCATTTACTGATCAATTTATACCTGCACCTATATTTCTTCTTTTCCATTTTGTCATTATATAGAATTCCTGAAACATATGTTCGCACTGAGCTAGTAGCCCTGATGTTAGTTTACATTATACAAATGATAACTGATAAGGAAATGATGGGATTAAGTTGTTCAGGGAGTTGCAATAACTTACTATGATAAGAGCAGCTGCCATATCAGTTTTATTAACCCACTAAATCACTACTAATAAATAAGATAATAGCTTTTATCCGTCATGTCTGAAAACCAAGATTTGACTGATCAAAGTCTACAAGAAATTAAAATGTAACTTCAAATCAAACAGTTTACTGTGTGCATGAAATCTCATGAAATCTAATTGGTGGGCTCAACTGTGTTCTCCCTTACCCTGCAGAGCCATTTTGAGCAAGGGTGGGACGTGGCCTCTTTTGCTAATCATTGTATCTTTAGGACCTAGTCAGCACCAGGACAGACGAAAAATGTTTACTAAATAAATGAATATTGATAATGAAATTGTTTTGACAGCATGTACCCTATCTTACTATTGTTTGCACCTCAAAAACTCTTTGGCACCATGCTTTGTCATCAATATAAATATGAATGGATTGATGATCCTTGCTATAATACATTCATAACATAAAATAGGCAAGAATTACTTTTCATTAGATACTCTTTGTACCTATAGAATTTTGATTCATTTTTATTTATTCAAAATCTAAATTTAAAAATTTTGGGACTTCCCTGGTGGCACAGTGGTTAAGAATCTGCCTGCCAACGCAGGGGACACGGGTCCGAGCCCTGATCCGGAAAGATCCCATGTGCCGCAGAGCAACTAAGCCCGTGTGCCACAACTACAGAGCCTGTGCTCTACAGCCTGTGAGCCACAACTACTGAGCCCGGGTGCCACGACTACTGAAGCCCACGCACCTAGAGCCCTTGCTCCGCAACAAAGAAAAGCCACAGCAATGAGAAGCCCAAGCACTGCAACGGCCCCCATGATGCAACTAGAGAAAGCCCGCGCAGAGCAACGAAGACCCAACACAGCCAAAAATTAAAAAATAAATAAATAAATTTATTAAAAAAAATTTTGCACAGGAAGAAAAAAAAATTATTAGCATTGGTGGTAAATCAAAGAGAAGAAAAGAAAAACACAAAAGCAAAGTCAGTTTTTATCTTGGTTTTCAGAACATGCAGAATCTGCCATTGGGATTGTTGGTTTTCTTGGCAGGGAGGGGATGGTAAGAGAAAATGAAGGGATGGAGCACAGAGCTTATTATTTATTTATAAATTAATTAATACCAAATGTATTCATATATTATAAATAATTCAATAGATATTTAGTGATAGTATGTTTTGGGCACTACGACAATACAAAGTTTTACAAAATTACTAGGAAAATTGGGAGAAATTATAAATTCCTGTTTCTGCAAAATATGCTTACTTCTTCATTTATATTTCTATATCATCAATTGTTCATATTTCCATATACATAAAAATGTTTTTCAAATGTAAATTTTTAAATATTAAACATCCAATAGAAATGATGATTGTGAAGATAATATACCAACACAGAGAACATTTTGGACAAAAATTAAAAGCAGAAAGCAAAATTGTGTGTGTGCTACAAATTTGCTTTTATAGAAAACATAAATATCTCTAAACAAATATAAAATAATTTAAAATGCCTTATGATTGATGCTTGAGAAATGTTGTTAGCTCTCTGAAGAAGAATCTAATATATTAATTAACATTTAAAACTGTTAGATCAGAAAAAATAAATAAGGAACCTCCATAGTGTTCTCCATAGTGGCTGTATCAATTTACATTCCCACCAACAGTGCAAGGGGGTTCCCTTTTCTCCACACTCTCTCCAGCATTTATTGTTTGTAGATTTTTTGTGTGTGTGTGGTACGCGGCCCTCTCACTCTTGTGGCCTCTCCCGTTGCGGAGCACAGGCTCCGGACGCGCAGGCCCAGTGGCCATGGCTCACGGGCCCAGCCGCTCCGCGGCATGTGGGATCTTCCCGGACCGAGGCACGAACCCGTGTCCCGTGCATCGGCAGGCAGACTCTCAACCACTGCGCCACCAGGGAAGCCCTCTTTGTAGATTTTTTGATGATGGCCATTCTGACCGGTGTGAGATGATATCTCATTGTAGTTTTGATTTGCATTTCTCTAATGATTAGTGATGTTGAGCATTCTTTCATGTGTTTGCTGGCAACCTGTGTATCTTCTTTGGAGAAATGTCTATTTAGGTCTTCTGCCCATTTTTGGATTGGGTTGTTTGCTTTTTTGATATTGAGCTGCATGAGTTGCTTGTATGTTTTGCAGATTAATGGAACGAAATGGAGTTATTTGTAGTGATGTGGATGGACCTAGAGTCTGTCATACAGAGTGAAGTAAGTCAGAAAGAGAAAAACAAATACCGTATGCTAACACATATATATGGAATCTAAAAAAAAAGAAAAGAAAAAGAAAATGGTCAGAAGAACCTAGGGGCAAGACGGGAATAAAGATGCAGACCTACTAGAGAATGGACTTGAGGATACGGGGAGGGGGAAGCGTAAGCTGTGACAAAGTGAGAGAGTGGCATGGACATATATACACTACCAAACGTAAAACAGATAGCTAGTGGGAAGCAGCCACATAGCACAGGGAGATCAGCTCCGTGCTTTGTGACCGCCTAGAGGGGTGGGATAGGGAGGGTGGGAGGGAGGGAGACGCAAGAGGGAAGAGATATGGGAACATATGTATATGTATAACTGATTCACTTTGTTATAAAGCAGAAACTGACACGCCATTGTAAAGCAATTACACTCTAATAAAGATGTTAAAAAAAAAGAAAAAATAAAATTTATACCTCAAAAACTCAAAAGTTCAAGTAAACAATATTTTGTTGATATGACTGATATAGGAAAGAAGAAGCTTTATCAGGTGACAAAGCACAAACTTTAGAGCCAGATAAACCTTGATCTAAATGCCAACATTGTTATTTTATAGTATCTGTGTGGCCTTGAGCAAGTCAGTGATCTTTGAACTGCAGTTTCCTCCTTTGTAAAACACAGTAATTCCAATCTTGTATTGTCATTGTGAGGATTAGAGATTGTGTGTCTGTGTGCATGTGTGTGTGTGCTGCTCAGTAAATAATAACTTTTAATTGCGTTGCTGATTTTTGGATGCATTGTGAATATCATATTATTACTTTTATATTATTATTAATAATTTCATTACTATTAAGGATAGTGAGGTTGAAAGCATATTCATGTCTCCATTCATTCCTGTACTTTTCCATTTAATTCTCACACCAAACCTGTAGATAATGGCATATCCAACTTATTGATGAAAAGCTGGACAGCTCATCTAGTTGTATATGGGAATATGGGATTAAAGCTCAGATTTGTCCAATTTTAAGCCTCATGCTCCTAACCACCAGGCAACTCTGCCTTTTGATATATTATCTTCCAAGATAAAAAAATCTAAGGGTATTTCTTGGAAATAAAGTCAGGAAAAGTATCTCGCTAAGAATAATTACATCAGAATATTAACAATGACAAAATACACAAACTCTACATCTTGCCATATCTTTCAAAATACTTAGTTTACATATAGAAAAAAATTTTCCCCATGATATGAAAATACCAAAAATATAATATGCAAGTTATAAAAAGCAAATGGCACATCAGGTAAGTAGGAAAAAATTCAAATTGTTAGTGCTATGCTCTTGGGCATCTGTTCTCAGATATCAAACAAATTGCCTGAAGTCACTACATATTGTTACAACATAAACCTACACACTGGAGCCACATTGTGTCACAATAGACAAGGTTAATGATTCATCCCTAATCCTAAAGGCTCCTTCTAGGATTAATTGACTTTCTCTGCAGCCTGCCTGCCTGTCCTCTTGTAGCTCCTGTGAAGAGGATTTCTCTGCATTGCTTTGCCTCTTTTTCCACTATCTAACTATCTCAAACACTATCTAATCTTTTCTCTACCTACACAAGTCAGTAGGAATCAATTCAGTAGAAATTAGCAGTTAAACTGATTCGACTTTGAAAAAAAGCTGACTTGGTTAGAAGGAATGAGCCAATTTTGTCTTTTTCAATCTGGCATTTCATTTCTCAGGCCACAATACTATTCACATTAATAGGAATCAATTAAATAGATATAAATTGATAATCTATTATGTAGCAGACCACAGAAATAGTATGAAAATGGGTGAGACAAAGTCTCTGTCCTCAAAATACCACCTTTTAAGGGGAGGAGATAAGTTAATTTCGCATTAGGGTAGGTATCAAAAACTGCTATGAGGGTGCAAAGAAAAGCCTACAAAACATCAAGAGGCTAAGAAAAGACTCAAAAGAAGAGGAAGTTCAGGAGACATTCTTTTAAATAGATAGGATTTCAACACACCTCTAGGGGAAAGGGCATTTTTCATGGAGGAAGACAGCATGAACAAAACAGTGGTGGTTGAGAGGGAAGCAAAGGGGACTGGGCAATAAATTGGTGAGAGCATAGGCTGCATGCTGAAAAGTGAGAAGTAGATAATAAGGTAAGAAAATGGTATGGGACTAAATCATAATGGACCTTGAATGTCAAGGTGAGAAAAGTTTGTTATGAGCAGGTGAAAATGTCTGAGGATGACAGAGAAATGATTGAACTTCAGAAGGTCAGTTTGGAAGAATGGTATTGAACAGACTAAAAAGACAGAGTCAAGGCCAGTTTTTGAAAGTGAGAATGGAGAGAGAGATTCAAGAGAATTCATAATAAATTAGGATCTATTCTTTTGGCAAGTGACTGAGCCAAAAGACTGAGCTAGCCAATAGAATAACCACAAGTTACATGTGGGTATTAAGCATCTGAAATGTGACTAGTCTGAATTGTGGTGTGCTGTAGGTATAAAATACACACGGGATCTCAAACACTTGGTAGGAAAGAAAGAATGTAAAATATCTCATTAATAATTTTAATTTTTATTATATGGTTAAACAATCATGTTTTGGATATGTTGGATTAAATAAAACTTAGTAAAATCAGTTTCATCTGTTCCATCTTACTTTTTTAATATGGCTACTAGAAATTTTTGATTTAAATATGTGGTCATGTTATATTTCTTTGGACAATGCTGAACTGGATGTTAGAGCCGAAGGAGACACTGGACAAACTAGAAAATAAGTGGCAGAAGAGGGAAGAGGACTTGGTAGTGTTGCAACAGAGAAGCTGTAGGGGAAGTTTTATGCATTTATTTGTTTTAAGAAGACATTATTAACAGGTTCAAATGCTAGACAGGTGCCTAGGAAGATCAGTAACAGTAAAAATAAGCCATTGAGTTTTTGCCCAGGTAAAGAAATGGACAGGACAGAGGCATGTGATCAGTGCTAAGGCAAGTGAGCAGATAGCTACTCTCAAGAAATAGCAGAGAGAAGAAAAATAACAGAGCAATAACAAAGAGTATAGCAGGTTTGAGACGATTTTATTTTATCAACACAGAAGAGATCTGGATATGTTTGTAGACAGAAAGAAAGGAACAACTAAAAACACAGTGGACAGAAGAAATAATGGGTGAACATGAACCTGTAACTGGGGGTTCTACAGGGGTTGCCACAAGAGATAAGTAAAGCTAAAGTTATCAAGAGAGAGAATTCATGACTGCTTATTTTACATTTATATTTCCATTAAGTCATATGGGCATGGCATTTGTCTTGAAGGGAAAAGAGGGGAATATAAAGAAATTATTATCTGGGAAAGAAAACCAGAGGAAGAACCTGGACCATGTTCAACCCCTGGCTTTGGCCTTGCTCTTTGGAAGTGTTGTGGATTCCATTTGGTCACTTATGTAGCCATATGTATTTCCCTTTCATGACACTGGTACCTTCAGTCGTGGCTTTAAGATTATAAAAATGATTCATTTAGATTATTTCATCAGAAAAAATAATATATTATGATTTTTCTGTGTAAGTTTTGCTTTTTAAACATTATTTTAAAATCCACTTATTTTTCTTTTTAGGTCTTAGAGTTGGTAAAAGTCTGCTTTCTTAAGAAGAGAATACCTAGCTCTATTCACTGATAAAGACAATACTTGTTTCACATTGCATTAGTCCTCATATACAATGCATCATATGTACAGATCTGAAATGTGCTCATCCATGTGCCTTACTTTGAATGGCCTCTTGTTCCAAGCCGCCGAGTCGTCAAGAGGGGAAATTTTTGACGAATTGTCTAAAAAGAAAGTCAATTGCTTTAGTTTTTAGAAAGTGTGTGTTTCTGTTGCAAGCCTCTCATATTCAATTAATTCTAGAAAGCAAATGTTGAACTTTGAGTAAATATTTAGTCTGGAAAAATATACATATTGATACATAATGACACCTCAGCAAAGGGAGGGAGGTGCTTTTTTGATGACATTGTTCTACTGCCCTTTTCTCAATGTCCAAAGCAGATCATACCAATGTCTGCTCTTGCTTGATGTTACTGCCAAAGCAATTATTACTTCATGTATGTGCTTTGTGGGGAGATTTGGGTTTCTTTATAGTAATTCTTTGCAGAGATTTACCCACAATTAAGTATCTACCTCCAACCCTGAAAGGACATGGAAATTTTCTTTGCCTTGCCAGATCTTCAAAGCCGTGTTTGAAACTTTTTCTTTTCTACGTTCCTTTCTCTAAATTGCCTAAAAGTTAGCATTTGATTAAAGAACAAAAATCTCTTCTACATAAAACAAGGCTTTTAACCTGAATCTTAGGAGATCCATACATGATCTTCTAAAGGCTCCATGGCAAACTCTGTGTATTAATATGTGTTAATTTCTTGGGGACTGGTTCTGTAGTTTTTATCAGATTCTCAAGGTGTTTTATGGCTCCCCAAACAGTTAAGAATGACTGCCATAAGGGGCACTAATAAAATATTAAAGCTAAAATGGATATTAGAAGTTGTCTTATGCAGCCTCCTCATTTTACAGAATGAGTGAACTGAGTTTTGAGGAAGTTTAGTGCTTTTCAGGTCTTGCAACAAATTAGAGTCTAGGCTAGCACCTAAATCACTGGATTACCATGCCCTTATCACACTGTCTCCTGTAAATGATCGGTTTTCAAAATAAATTAATAAATTATTTTAGTTAAAAAAAAAACTGGGAAGCCAGACCATAGTAATCATTATTTTCTAGACAAGGAGTCCCTCTACAGGTTAGAATTTGGATTTCAGTTTATAAGAGATGCAATGTTTGAGATCTAAGCTTCTTACAATTTTTCTGGGATATCCTTGGTTCTTAGATAATAGAGCAAGACAAGAATCTCAAAGAACAAGGCTCTCCCAAGAGATTGATATTGTTTCCTGATTCTTAAAATGAGATCAACATATGTAAGTACAGTAATGTCAGCTATATAGATTCCCATCCTAACCACACAGGTTGGGTAAAAAGGAATGTTTTTAAATGAGAGAAATTTAACCAATCCCATCACGACATCTTGGAGTTTGGAGTGTAAATATACTTAGAGCAAATGGAGAATTAGGAGAACTATTTATGAAATAGAATAAACACAGTCACCAATTACATTAACAAGATACTTGTCACCTCCACTTAATTCTGCTTCTCAATACAGGCCATACCATACTCTTTAATGTATCCATCTTTGAAAGGAAATATTATTGCTCAAATACAGCTTCCTTTAAGGTCACATTAAATCTTCTAATAGCCAGGGTTCTAATATTCAAAGCATATAGTAATTCAAGGTAAAACAAATAGTAGGTAACATCTAGGTTAAACATATAATAGTTCCAAATACAGCCAAGAGATTTCATTTACAAAACAGATTCTTAATATTCTATAAGAAAATCTGAACAGATAAGTTTGTTTCCATACTGTCTGCCTGACATGACTTCAGTTGTAAGGTAGTATAGCCAATATGTGTTATTTACCTTTCCAAAGGTGGCTGCACAGGCTGGCTCCAGTTTCTCTTTCCGGCAGAAATCTAAATAGTGTGCATAAAGGATGCACCGTGGTAAGCAAACTCCTTCACATACAATGTAATTCTCTTCAAGCCTAAGAAAAAGGGCAAAGAATTAGGTCAAACCTTTTCTTTATTTCTTCTTTCCTTTCCCCTCTCACGTTGATTTAATGCTCCTTTTGAATACAGACTCTATACCAATGAGTTCTTGAGCAGACATGAGTAGACTTCTTTTATTCTGGATAATATTAAAAATATGATCAGAAGGATTAAAGTTAGAAGAGCAAGAACCCCAATGAACACCTGCTAGTGCAGTTAAAATACCATGGCTAAGACAAAACCACTCCTGTGTGGTCCACATCCCAACGAATAGGTCTTAACTTCTGTGTAAGTCTTCCCTGTTCAACACGCTTTGCTCTGTGATAATCAAATATGAATAGTGAAATTGAAGGTGATGGTTTTTAAAAATAACATTCTCAACACTAAAGTGCTGCCAGGCTTCAGGTTGGCAAATGTCTACAATCTCTTACTTTCTTTCACAAACTAGTTCCAAACACTGAATAGTTAGGGAAGCATGGTGATACATTTATTTGCAAAATACATAAGAGTAAATTAACTTCACTTAAGTTCGAAATGGTACCGATCTATTTCTATCTCTACACTTTTTACTGTAATCAGGACTTACAATTACCTAAAAGATCCCGTACACTTGAAACATACTGTTATTCTCTATAGATGCCTCCAAACATGACACATAAATTCAGCTCCATATTATAAACATAATTATATAAACTTTGAAAATTTAGAAGTAATTCCATTTAATTTGGATGCCTGCAATTGCAATTACACACAATTTATATAAATGTAATAACATATATTTAAGTGTTATAAATATCTGAACAGCAATCAGAACATCAGAACTTGTAGATTCTACTCTCAATTTTTCTAACCTTTCAGTAGATGATATTGGCTAAAATTTACTTATACTCTTTTTATGTATAGTAAAATCATAATTACTACTATACAAGAGCAATGCAATATAGAATATGCATTCAGATTAAAATTGAGTGAAACTCTTCTAAACTCTTTAGATCTCTGATTTAACACGTTCCCAAGGTGCATGAGATAAAAGCTACAGAACGTGTTTCCTAAGCAGGTAAAGTATCAGACATCCATTTTTCTATGACAAAGGAAAAAAATGAATCAAAACCCAATAAAATTTGCATACATAAAACCAAACACCTAGTTGACGGTGAAAATTGAAGTTAGGCAGATTTTTCACTTTAATTTTCAATTCTACAGTTTAACATCCCCGCTATAATCTATAACCTTAAGGAAAAAATTATCAGAAGGTAAATAACTCACCTAGGCTATTTTTTTTTAATTATATAACACTTTTTTAAGAGAGAGTATGGAGAATTCAAACAAAATGACAACATTTTATAGTTTCAAAAAATACGAAAATTACTGAGAAATATTCAACTATTTAAAACTATATTTTAATGACACGCATATAATGCCCACTTTTTCACCTGGCTATTTTGATGGTGTAGGCATTATTTTTGTCTTCAAAATACTGAAAAATCCTATACATAAGTATAATGTTAATTTTGGGTATGACTTTTTTCTTTAATTGTAATGCATTTACATTTATAAAATAAAAACCCAAGTTTGTTTCCATTCATTCAAGTTGAACTGAATAATGCAAGTGATCACTCAAAAGACCTTCATAATATATCTGAAGTCAAAACCTTTTAGCTCCAATTATCCTAAAAAAAATAGTGTGTCCTAAATATTTCAGATAATTAGCTCAACTATTTACTGCTCTAGTAGATTCTTAACCAGTAAATGTGATATCAACTTCAATAGTTAAACCATAATTTTAGAAAGATATTTAGTTTATATTTCAAATATTTGAAAGAGTTAAGGATATAATTACAAAAATTTACTACATGCAAATTGTAATTCAGTGTTTAAATAAAATAAGATGTGCTAGTTTTTTTAAGATACTGTTTTCTCTAGTGTATTTTTCTAAGATTTAGATCACACTTTACATATAAACAGATCATGTAACTTATCAGCAAGTAGACATTTTTACTTATTTGCGCCTTTTTTGGAATTTGGAAGGAAATTTATAGTTCTATTTCTTCACGCTACATAGAGAAGTTTAATATTATGTTTTTACTTTAAATTTCTCTTCCTTTTAGAATATTATAAAATGTACTGTATATGAAGAGAGCCTACTGATAAACTCTTGGTTTTTAAAGATTTTCCACAAAATCCAATTAGTGATATTTCACTGTAATAAATCATATGTGAAAGGTAGTTGAACATTTATTTAAGTTAATAGCGTCATCTTAACTGATTTTTCTATGTCTTCTAGTCCAAACACATTTCATCTTATGGCCAATACACAATTTTGAATTTGCTCTCTACGGATAAAGACACCGTTAAGATCCTTCCTCCTTTTAAGTTGTTTTTAAGAATCATGTTTTATAAACATAAAAATAACAAATATATAAGGACTGAATTGATTGCATGTTAAGCAAATAAGTAATAAAAAATTCATTATTGCTTACATTCGAAGAAATTATAGTTTTAGTCAATAATGAACAGAGTGATGGTTTTTATTTGTATTGCAGATCATTTTTCACCAGTACCAGAGTATGTCTCTATACCAAATATTCAGTGAAAACAATTTTTGGATGAATTTCTAATCGGTATTTTAAACTTCTCCAAGAAAGTCTGAGGGAGAAGCAAATTGAGAAAAGCAAAGAATCTGAATATACTGACTTTAAAAATTCAACAGGTGCTTAAGGGTATCCTTGGGCGAGTCTTACCACTGCAGGGTGAGCTGAGTCTGCTTCTTTTTATCCTTCATAATCTGCGTGATGGTTTTCTTCTGAGAGAGGTGTGGATCGGTTGCTTTGGTTTTGCTGTCTTGATTGTCCGCAACCTCTTCTTCAGAGGAAAAGTTACCATTGCTTAAATGCATTTCTGATTGCAAGTTGAAAAGATGATAAAGAAAATCAGAATATACAATCAATTAATTAGCCTCTAAATGTATCTTGGCGTCAAACAGGGTGGCCTATGGGGTTCAGAGGAGAGCTATGTAAAATCCTTTCGACTTAATTTCTATTTAACAATCATTTTCCTAGGGGAAATACATGCGCGTTTGCGGTATGTTTCTTTTTATTATCGGATGCCCTGTAAAAAATACATCCGCGTCCCAATCACGTCCCGGGAGACGGCAGAGCACTCACCGGCTTTAACTCCCACCGGCAGCTCCGGGTCGTCCCCTTTCTCCCCGCTGCCCAGCGCAACCCCGGGCTGCCCTTCAGCCGCCAGGTACACCCTTTCTTCGGGGAAAACGAGCAAACCCTTGCTCAGGAGCTGCACACAACACTCCTCCTGGACTTCGGGGGAAACCTGGGGAGAAGCCTGCACCTGCAGGAAGGCGTCTTCCAGCTCCGGGACCTTGGCCATCCTCCTGGCCAAGGAGACTCGGGCACCCGCCGCTCGACCGGCTCCCAGCGGAGCCCCGAGGCCGAGGCGGGGCGGGGCGGGGCGGGGCGGGGCTGGGGACCCGGGGCAGCTGGGGCGGGGACGGAGGCTGCGGCTCGGGATCCCCCGGGCGTCGCGGAGAAGGAAGGCCGCGCACAGGTACGGCTCGGACAGCCCTGGGAACTGGGTGGGCCGAGGCGGGACTGACTCTCTCCACCTGTCTGCCATCCTGGCAGATGCTCAGCTTGGAACTCACTTCCTCACCTGCGCTCGTCGAGCCTGAGTAATGGAGTCCCATTCCGCACATCTCCTTTCCCCCCTTTCCTCCTTTTCTCTCATCTTGCCCTGGGACCGAGCACTCTTTCCACACCCAAAGATCCCAGAAAGAACCAAGGCTGCTTCCGCGGACAGCCTTGACTCTGCAGGCCCAGGCCAGGAGAGGAGGACCCCAGAGCACCGCTCAGTCTTTGCACATGTCCTCGGCTGATTTATTACTGGAGTAATCCTAGGGGGTGGTGAAGGCCCTTCTCAGTGACTTGGGACAGACGCCATCGCATCCCACGAGTGTCCAGAGGGCCCTGCTCCCGGGTGCAGAATGCCGGGCCTCTCTGCCCTCCAGGATCTGGCCCTGAGCTTGGAGGAAAAGATGCATTCACTCCCTACACGTTTTGTAATTTAAACGCGTCCCTGACGATCCTCACCTCTTATACCCAGTAGTAGTGCAATGGACGTTTGTTGAAATGAAAAATGAAAGAAATCGCCGTATTTCATTTCCAATCCAAAATGGCAAGAAAGTCATGTGGTTGAAAATATCTTGTTCTCTAAGAAGAAGTCAATAGACTTGGGGTCTTTGTTGCCTGACTGCCACATAATCCTTCATTCCTTTCATCTTCTGTTCTTTTGACAGATAATGCCCTGTGCTTGCTATCTATATGCTTAGTGCTCTCCAGAAAGAGCAAGAATCCTGCTTTGGTTCACATCACCTCACCACAACCTGCAACCTGTCACCCTCATTTGGAGCGTTAGAAAGATAAATCACCCTTGACGTTTACTTTAATATTAAACTATATTACATCAAAATATAGCATAGAAAAAACAAAATGGGACCCAAGGTGATAGATGGCTGAAGGGTGGATTTTGGGGAGGAGTAATACAATCTAAGAGCATTAACTTGCCTAGGTGGCCAAGATTATGAGTGTATTTGACCCTTACCCATTTTTTTTAGCACCACTTATGGGAAAGGCACCACCTCTCTGTCAAAGGTTTTCTCCTTAGCTGTACCTCCAGAAGCTGGGTCCAGGCTAGGGCCATCTACCCATCCAGGCACCCAAAGTTCTGAGGCTATACCACCACCTCTCCCCACAACCTTGCAAATCAATCTCCTCTACCCAGTCCCCCCCACCCCCAAAGCCTCAGAGTTTTCTCAGTCCATGGGGCTTAGCTCTACAATACTAAACTTTAGAATCTTCCTTCTTTACAGAGACACCCTCAGACTCATTTTGTAAAGGAAGTCATAGTGGTTAACTGTACACAAGACTCTGCCCACTTATATCACATAATCAGAAGAAAAACATTCAGGAAAATTACTGGGATTAAAAAAAATTTTTTTTAATAGCACTTGATATCCAGGTTGATTGTGTGTGTGTAAGTCACACAGACACTAAGTGAATATCTGGCACTTATCCAGAATTGATCAGTGAAAACACAAACCATTTAAGGCTCTAAATGAACTTTTTGCCTTAATTTTAAGTAAACTCTCTGCCTAACAAAATAACATGTAAGTTCTTTGTACTACTGGTCAGAGATAGAAATCTGAAAGACTTACAATAAGTAAAGAAATTTAACTAGTAATAAAAACACTTCCAACATATAAAAGCCTAGGACAAGATGGCGGCAATGCTGAGTTATACCAAATGTTTAAAAAAGAGTTAATGCCAATCCCTCTCAAACTTATGTGATGCAGTAAAGTGGTGTTGTGAGCAGGGGAAAAACAACTTCTATCATCCTAAATTGCCATCTGTGATAATTATAATTTGACCTCATGAGAACAATGTTTTAGAGACATAATAGTGATAAGCAAGTCATAAAAACCTAGGCAGGAAAATAGGTAAATATAGAGAATGATCTTTTAAAATAGTGGTTCTAAACATTTTGTTTTTTATATTCCCATTAAGAAATTTGTGTAAGCCATAGATTCTCTCCCCAGAAGAGGAAAAGCACACACATACACTCACATACAAAATTCTGCATGCAATTTGACAGATCCCAAAAAAAGAATATCTAAAAAAGTTTATTCTGTTTGAAGAAAATAACACAACGATATACAAAAAAGGAGATTCTTGGAAGTTCCCAAATGACATCTTCCTGACTGGAGGCACCACATTAAAGGGGAAAGGAATTTGGAGTCCGATACATTAGCATTCATTCACTTTGTGACTCTGCGCACTTAACCTTTCTGTTTCTTTCTCTCTAAATTGGAAAAAAAATAATACGTCATCTGTAGCAGACTCATGGGTGCTTGCCCAGATCCTCTTGGATCCCCCTCACATTTTCAAACCACCCTTTCTCCAGCTTCAACTTCCTTTTGTTTCCAGTAACCAGCTCCACCACGAACACCACCTGAAAGCAACTGAGACTCTTCTTTGGAGGAGCTGCCCTTGGCTCCTGGACCACCATTGCCCACAGCAGAGCGAGCAAGCACCTCAGTGTTTATACATCCCCTGGGTAGCCCTTAGCCAATGACTGATGATTAAGGAGAATAAAAGTCCAGCTCATTAACCTCATGGTAGATAAATCTGAGTTGCAGTTTACAATCCAGAGCTCCTCTGTAGGATCAGGCTGAAGCATTCTCTGCTGGATAATTCCTGGAATCCCACCCTTGTTTGGCTACTTCCCCTTCTCTGTCCTGCTATCCCTACTCCTTTACCTGTTTCTCCTAGAAACACTTTCTTAAAAATCACATTTGTAGATGACTGCTTGACTCATGTTCTGCTGACATAAGACACCACATTATAGCACTGATGTAAGAATTAAATAAAACATTATAGGGCTTCCCTGGTGCTGCAGTGGTTGAGAGTCCGCCTGCCGATGCAGGGGACACGGGTTCGTGCCCCGGTCCGGGAAGATCCCACATGCCGCGGAGCGGCTGGGCCCATGAGCCATGGCCGCTGAGCCTGTGCGTCCGGAGCCTGCGCTCCGCAACGGGAGAGGCCACAACAGTGAGAGGCCCACGTACCGCAAAAAAAAAAAAGCATTATAAAAATCCCTAATACAGTGCCTGCAACAGTAAGCATTCAATAAAAGGTACCTAATATTTTTATTCTGAAACTTTAGATTGCTTTTGGTGCTCATAGGCAAAAAAAAGAAAATTTTTCTTTCATTGCAGAATGATTCTGAGAAACATCTTCCTCCTTGTCTAGACTCTTTCTGAGTGTAGTATGATCTGCAGTGACCATATATTATGAAACTTTCTTCTGTGAAAGTTCATACCTCACCTAATTTTTTTTATGTTCACCAAGATTACTTTTTAAATATAGAAACTACTTATTTTACCTTCAGGTAAAAAATATCATGTTGTTGCTACATTCAAGTAAAAGTAAGATCAGTTGTGAACCTAACAACAGATCCCCCAAATACATGAAGCAAATACTGATTTTGCAAAGATGCTAAGACCATTCAATGAAAAAAAAATTGCCTTTTCAACAAATGCTGCTGAAACAACTGGATATCCACATGCAAAAGAAAACCTTTCCACATGAATCTGAAACTTTTCTTCACACTATGTACAAAAATTAACTCAAAATGGATGAGACCTAAATATAAGAGCTAAAACTGTACAACTCTTTCATTTTATTTATTTTATTTTTAAAATATTTCTTTATTTATTTATTTTGACTATGCTGGATCTTAGTTGTGGGATCTTTTTGTTGCGGCATGCCAACTCTTAGTTGCAGTATGCATGTGGGATCTACTTCCCCGACCAGGGATCGAACCCAGGCCCCCTGCATTGGGAGTGCAGAGTCGTACTCACTCGACCACCAGGGAAGTCCCTAAAACTGTACAACTCTTAAAAGGAAATCTAAGTGTAAACCTTCATGACCTGAGACTAAGCAAATATTTCTTAAATATGACACCAAAAGCACAGCAACAAGCAAAAAAGATAAATTGAACTCCACTAAAATGTGTGCATCAAAGAATACTAACAAGCAAGTGAAAAGGAAACACCCAGAATGGCAGAACACTTAAAAATCATTTGCCTGATAAGGGTCTAGAATCCAAAATATATAAAGAGTTGTTATAATTCATCAAAAGATAGCAGCCCAATCTATAAATGGACCAAAGATTTGAATAGACATTCTCCAAAGAAGATAAACTAATGTTCCATAAGCACATGAAAAGATGCTCAATATCATTTTCTTAGGGAAATGCAAATCAAAACCACAATGAAATAGCACTTTACTCCCACTAGGATGGTTATAATTTTTTAAAATGAAAATGAAAATAAAATGTGGAGAAATTGGAAGTCTCATACATTGCTGATGAGCATGTAGAATGCAGCCACTGTGGAAAACAGTTTGGCAGTTCCTCAAATAAACATGGAGCTACTATACGACCCAGTAATTCCATTCCAAGATATTTACCCAGGAGAATTGAAAACATATGTTCCCATCAAAACTTGAATACAACTGCTTATAGCATAATTATGCCTAATAGTCGAAGCAGATACAACCCAATGTCCATCACTATTGAGTAGATTAATAAACTGTGGTATATTCATAAAAAGGAATATTATTCAGCTATAAAAAATAAACAAGAACTGATATATGCTACAATATGGGTGAAACTTGAAAATATAATGGTAAGTGAATGAGGTCAAATATAAAGGCCACATATTGTATGAGTCCATCCATATGAAATGTGCAGAATAAGCAAATCCATAAAGGCAGAAAGTAAATTAGTGATTGTGAGAGGCTGGAGGTGGGAGTAACGGGAAGTGACCGCTTAATGAATATGGAGTTTCTTTTTTGGGTAATGAAAACGTTCTGGAATTAGTGGTGATGGTTGCACAACATTGTGAATATGCTAAAAGCCACTGAATCGTACACTTCAAAATGGTTAAAATGGTGGATTTTATCTCAATAAAGAAAAAATATTTAAATAGGCAAGTTCAGGTTATAAGGATATCTTACCAGATAAGAATGACTACTTAGTCCAAGACTTTGCTATGAAGAAAATGTACAAAGTTTGGACAAACTTCCCAGGCTTATTCTTAAAATTTGAGCTATTAGTTTTGCAATTTTCCTATAAATTTCAGCTAATTATGTCTACATTCCTTCTTCAAGTCTAATTTCTTCCTCCTTCAGTCTTGAGTGTGCCATGTTATTTTCTCCTTCCTTCCCTCCTTTCTCCCTCCCCGCCTTCCACCTCTTTCTTCCTTGTTCTTACTGCATGTAGGATGAGAAAGAAGTACTAGAAAACAAAGAACAAAGAGGAGATAAAGAAAGAAAAAGGATCAAGAAATGTTGAGAGGATTGAGGGAGTCAGTAAAAATAAAGATGAAATATGTCCAGTTGGTTAGAATTTAGTTGATGGCTCCAGTTTAGATGCAGGCAGAACCATTTTTTTCCCCATAACTGCAAATCAATGTAAAACGTCAATTAATTTGGGGAAAAGCCAGGAAAATGGGTTTCAAGGAAGCTATCGCTGGATTCCATCTGGGCAGTGATCAGGACCAGGAAAGGGAACGTGCCCTTGGAAATGGGATAAATGGCAGGTATTAATGTTATTTAAAGGGAGGATCAACATTGCCTGGTGACAAATGGACAAGTCTTGCATGAAAAAGAAATTTCCCAGGTTGCAGTTTTTAGGAACTATGAAATAAAACAAAATAAAATAATTGCTATGTAAAATAATCACTCAGCTCCTTGCTTGACACTGAGCCAGAACTCACTGTAGCCATTGCCAAACAGTTACCAGACAATTTCATGAATAACAGTTACCTCTTTTACCACCATCATTCCAAAGATAGAGACTTTAGCCTGAACTGAAGTCAAGAGCTAATAACTCAGTCCTGAAGCAGAAGTGACTCTGCTGAGAGAGTGCTGCTCAACCCCATTCAGGTGTCTAGACATTTCATCAGATTTTCCTAAGGGCTGTGATAAGATACTCTTCTTGCCTTGTAGCTCTCCATACTATAAACCCTGCTGAGTGACTGATGCTAATATGTTTATTTCTTATTTGATATGTTGTTTAGAAAAGTAAAAATGCCAGGATAGAGAGTACATATGTGCATGTTATGTTACTCACTTTATTTTTCTCTAGATCAAAACTGCTTCAAAACAAAATTTAAAAAGCAGGGTAAATCTTATCTTTAGTAAAATTTTGACCTCTGGTTGTTTATAAATAAAAGATATTTATATAATTCTAGGGGTGCATATATACATGTAAAATATATTAAAGCTTGAGAAATATATATATATTTATTACAAAGTTACTGTTAAAAATGGAGAGAGAGTATATTTCAAATATTTGAATATTCACTTATTTAGTTAAAATAAAATCACTCTACTCTTATTGAAAGTTACTTTGTTCAACCTTAATATCCAGTGTCTCCGGTAACCTTTATCCTTCACATGTAAATAACCACTTACTTCTCTCTCCACTTCAAATACAAGATAGTCTAACAGTCTTTTTTTAATATAAGATCAATTGTATGTTTGCAACAGTGAAGAAAATAGATTAGATTAGTCCATATATAATAGTAAGTTATGTACTACTTTATGTGTATTTGAGAATTACTTCTTACATAGTGTTGTAATAAATACATATAGTAAAAAGGAAAAATATAATATGCAAATCAAATATTAGATGTATATGTTAAACCATAGCTGGTACATAGTAGATACCTACAAATATTTATTACAAAAACAAATGGAAAGTGGTAGCAGTTCTCCAACTTCTCTTCATTCACAAATAAATAAGACATGATTTCTCTCTTTCAATATTCTCAGTGAATTGGAGGAGGCAGACAAATTAGAATATAATAAGATAAATACTATAATGGTTACATGCACAAAGTGCTCTAAGAGCACAAAGGCAAGAGTGACCATCTCAGGCAAGGGCAGCCTCAGTCCAAGGAGGACAGTCAGAAACCTTCACAGAGAACATCTGAACTAATTTTGAAGGATTGGTATGCATTCACAGGTGGAAGACAAAACAGAATGTACAGAGGCACAAAGGCAAGAAAGGGCTAGTTGGTGGAGTCAGTAGTTGGGTGTAGCTGGAGAATAAGGAGCATCATGGGACATGGAGGATCATGAATTGAGGTCAGATCTTGAAGGGTCTTGTTCAAGCTAAGAAATGTATAACTAAAAACAAGTCACGCTGAGAGATTTTAGGGAGAAAAGTATAAAGCGTGAGTGAATTGTGGATGAGGAAGGTTAGGAAGACCAAGTGATAAAACAAAGGCTTAGACTAGAGCAACGGCAGTGAAAATGGAAAAGAAAGGAGTGATTCAAGAACATATTGAGGACACATACATGGTGATGGTGATAGATTTTTACAGTATTGGCTCCTAATGATTCATGCATTCTCCAGTCATACTTTTGGGTAATTCCTTACTATGTTGACTCTGAACTTGTCTATTAGCAAACATGCAAGCAGAGGCTTGAAAAGACTTATGCACTGGGCTCCACTTCTGTTGCTGATGCTGGAAACCCTGATATACCACCATGTGGCCAAGGCCAGGCGAGCTTGCTGGAGACATGTCAGACCCATCACTCCAGCTGCCACCCAGAATTAATTAATAGCAAGAACCAACTGCCAGACACATGAGTGATTTAAATGAAGCCATTGTAAAGTAACCAGCCTCCAGCTGACTTGCCAGTGAGTGCAGCTTCATGAGTGAGTCTCAGTGAAGCCCAGTCCAGCTGAGCTCAACCCAAATTGCTGACCCATAAAATTATGCACAAATAAATGATTGTGGCTTTAAGCCAGTAAAGTTTGGGGTGGTTTGTTACACATCAAAAACTCACTGATTGAGTGATGGATTGGTTATAGCCTTGCATGTCACAAAAAGTTGGTTGAACTTTGAGACACTGAAGTAGCAGTAGCTCGTGGGAAAAGCAATTTGGCAAGTATGTGTAGAGCAATTTTTTATTTTTTGTTTTTCATGGGGTTTTTGTTTTGTGTTTGTTTTTTTTTTAGATGAGGAAGAATAGAACTCAAAGGTGAGGGAGATTTTTGAATAATAAAACCTACTTCAAAGGGTTCAAATAAAGATCAAATGCAACAATATACACAAAAACACCAAATGAAAAATAACTGTTACCTTATACATCTGTATATATGCAGACTATATGTAGTTTATTTTTTACTTGACTTTTTAAGAAATTCACACTAGTGGGTATACACACACACAGATCTACATCTGCATCCCATTTTTGGGAGAAACAACATGGAGTGCCCAGTACACTCTAAAACAGGTCTCTCTAAAGTTTCTGGCTACAGGTAGAATGTAATTTTTGTAGGCACATCTCTTTTTCTATCCCCAAACCCAGCAAATTATGCACTTGCTTCTTCAAAATAAAGAGTCCACACAGAGTCACACTCTGTGGGTATAAACAGAACAAGATCTTCCAAGTGTGAACACTAAACCCTCTGAATAAATTAAGCATGTTTGAGGGCTAAGCAAACTCTATTCATTTTCAAACTTTTTAGTTACAGTATTATATTTACCACACAGTGGCCTTGGTGCTGAAGTAACTATTATTTCAGATAAATAATTTATGTAAAAAGATATGCTATTTAATCAACATTTAATTTCAAAACATAATGTGTAGTGTATAAGATGAAGACAGTATAGTGTCCCAAGGCAAAAGAAATAAAAGCAAAAATAAACAAATGGGACCTAATCAAACTTAAAAGCTTTTGCACAGCCAAGGAAACCATAAACAAAATGAAAAGACAACCTACAGAATGGGAGAAAATATTTACAAATGACGTGACCATCAAGGGCTTAATTTCCAAAATTTACCAACATCTCATACAGCTCAATAACAAAATACAAATAACCCAATCAAAAAACATGGTTTAGAAAACCTAAACAGACATTTAATTTCTTCAAAGAAGATACACAGATGGCCAACAGGCACATGAAAAGATGCTCAACATTGCTAATTATTGGAGAAATGCAAATCAAAACTACAAGGAGGTATCACCTCATGCCAGTTAGAATAGCCATTATCAAAACGTCTACAAATAATGAGGGTGGAGTCAAGGTGGCGGTGTGGGAAGATATTGAGTTAGTGTCTCCCTGCAACTAAGGTGCCTGATGGCCATTGGTGGGGGACCCTGACACCCAAGGAGATGGGAGGAACCCCCAAGAGAACTAGTAGGATGTGCAGGGACAGAGTGGGGGAGGAGAAGTGGAGGCCAGACAGGATCAGCATCCCTGAGGCCAGGGAGATCAGGAGAGGTAGGTGGGAGGGGCCCTCCAGAAGGAGTGGGAAAGGAGCAGAGGGAAATCTCCTGGCCCACTCACCTCAGGGAGCCTGCAGAGCTCCCAGGCCAGCCCCCTGCCCTCCAAGTTCCCCTCCTCCCCCTGGGTGCATTGGTCCTGGGGGCATAGGAAGAAGGACAAGGGGAGAACAGGAGAGGCAGGTGGGAGGGGCCCTCTGGGACAGGAGAAGCAGGAGGAGCAGGAGAGGAGGGCGTTTGCCCTGCCCACTCAAGCCCAGGAAGCCTGCTGGACTCCCAGGTGAGGTCCCCTGCCCTCTGAGACCTGGGGTGGGGGGCATGTCTGGGGCCCTTCTGTTCCTTGAGCCTAAGCGCCACCCCCCACAGCCCCCAAGGCCTTTTCCAGTCCTGTGGGTCCTGAGCATTGGTCCCGCCCACTGCCCAAACCTTTCCCTTGCTGAGGCCCTGCACTCCACAGCCAAGGCTTTTTCCCTGTTTTTCTTTTTTTTCTCTTTTCCCTCCTCCTTTTTTTTTTTTACTACTGTGGTACTATTGTACCTTCCAGTTGTTGACTCATCTATATTTTTATATTCTTTACAACATATCTGTTAGTTTCCTAGTCTAATTTTATTTTTTACTTTGTTATTGTTCTCTCTTTTTTTTTTTGCCACCACACATGGCTTGCAGGATCTTGGTTCATGAGCTGGCGGTTGGGCCAAAGCTCCTGTGGTGGGAGCTCCATGTTGGAACCACTGGACTAACAGAGAACCTCAGACCCCAGGGAATATTCATTGGAGTGAGGTCTCACGGAGGTTCTCATCTCAGCACCAAGACCCAGCTCTACCAAACAGCCTACAAACTCCAGCGTTGGAAGCCTCAGGACAAACAACCAGTAAGACAAGAACACAATCCCACTCCAAAAAAAAAAAAAAAAATGAGATGGCAAAAAAATATGTCACCAATGAAGGAGCAATGTAAAAACCTACAAAACCAAATAAATGAAGGGGAAATAGGCAATCTACCTGAAAAAGAATTCAGAGTAATTACAGTAAAGATGACCCAGAATCTCAGAAATAGAATGGAGGCACGGGTTGAGAAAATACAAGAAATGTTTAACAAACATCTAGAAGAACTAACGAACAAACAAACAGAGATGAACTACACAATAACTGAAATGAAAAATACACTAGAAGGAATCAATAATAGAATAACTGAGGCAGAAGAACGAATAAGTGAGCTGGAAGACAAAATGGTGGAAATAAGTGCCGAGGAGCAGAATAAAGATAAAAGAATGAAAAGAATTGAAGACAATCTCAGAGACCTCTGGGACAGCACTAAACACACTAACATTTGAATTATAGGGGTCCCAGAAGAAGAAGAGAAAAAGAAAGGGTCTGAGAAAATATTTGAAGAGATTATAGTCAAACATTTCCCTAACATGGGAAAGGAAATAGTCACCCAAGTCCAGGAAGCACAGAGAGTCCCATACAGGATAAATCTAGGAAAAACACACCAAGACACATATTAATCAAACAAAAATTAAATTCAAAGAAAAAATATTAAAAGCAACAAGGGAAAAACAAAAAATAACATGTAAAGGAATCCCCATAAGGTTATCAGCTGATTTTTCAGCAGAAACTCTGCAGGCCAGAAGGATATACTTAAAGTGATGAAAGAGGAAAACCTACAACCAAGATGACTCTGTCCAGCAAGGATCTCATTCAGATTCAGTGGAGAAATCAAAAGCTTTTCAGACAAGCAAAAGCTAAGAAAATTCAGCACCACCAAACCAGCTTTAAAACAAATGCTAAAGAAACTTCTCTAGGTGGGAAACACAAGAGAAGAAAAAGACCCACAAATAAAACCCCAAAACAATTAATAAAATGGTAATAGGAACATACATATCGATAATAACCTTGAATGTAAATGGATAAAATGCCCCAACCAAAAGACACAGACTGGCTGAATGGATACAAAAACAAGACCCATATATATGCTATCTACTAGAGACCCAATTCAGACTTAGGGACACATACAGACTGTAGGTGGAGGGATGGAAAATGATATTCCATGCAAATGGAAATCAAAAGAAAGCTGGAGTAGCAATACTGGTATCAGATAAAATAGACTTTAAAATAAAGACTATTACAAGAGACAAAGAAGGACACTACATAATGATCAAAGGATCAATCCAAGAAGAAGATATAACAATTATATATGTTTATGCACCCAACATAGGAGCACCTCAATACATAAGGCAAATGCTAACAACCATGAAAGGAGAAATCAACAGTAACACAATAATAGTAGTGGAGTTTAACACCCCACTTACACCAATGGACAGATCATCCAAACAGAAAATAAATAAGGAAACACAAGCTTTAAATGACACAACAGACCAGATAGATTTAATTGATATTTATAGAACATTCCACCCAAAATCGGCAGAATACACTTTCTTCTCAAGTGCACATGGATCATGCTCCAGGATAGATCACATCTTGGGTCAAAAATCAAGCTTTGGTAAATTTAAGAAAATTGAAATCGTATCAAGTATCTTTTCTGACAGTAATGCTATGAGATTGGAAATCAATTACAGGAAAAAAACTGTAAAAAAGACAAGTAGGGCTTCCCTGATGGCGCAGTGGTTGAGAGTCCACCTGCCAATACAGGGGACATGGATTCGTGCCCTGGTCTGGGAAGATCCCACATGCCGCAGAGCGGCTGGGCCCGTAAGCCATGGCCGCTGAGCCTGTGCATCTGCTCTGCAACGGGAGAGGCCACAACAGTGAGAGACCCGCGTACCGAAAAAAAAAAAAAATTAGAAAAGAAGATCAAAGAAAACCCAAAGTCAGTAGAAGGAAAGAAATCATAAAAATTAGAGCAGAAATAAATGAAATAGAAATGAAGAAAACAATAGCAAAGATCAATAAAACTAACAGTTGGTTTTTTGAGAAGATAAACAAAATTGATAAACCATTAGCCAGACTTATCAAGAAAAAAAGGGAGAGGACACAAATCAATAAAATTAGAAAAGAAAAAGGAGAAATCACAACTGACACTGCAGAAATACAAAGGATTATAAGAGACTACTACAAATAACTGTATGCCAATAAAATGGACAACCATGAAGAAATGGACAAATTCTTGGAAAGGTACGATTTTCCAAAACTAAACCAGGAAGAATGAAAAAATATAAACAGACCTATCACAAGTAATGAAATTGAGACTGTAATTAAAAATCTTCCAACAAACAAAAGTCCAGGACCAGATGACTTCACAGGTGAATTCTATCAAACATTTAGAGAAGAGCTAACACCCATCCTTCTCAAACTCTTCCAAAAAACTACAGAGGGAGAAACACTCCCAAATTCATTCTATGAAGCCACCATCACCCTGATACCAAAACCAGAAAAAAAATCACAAAAAAAGAAAATTATAGACCAATATCACTGATGAACATAGATGCAAAAATCCTGAACAAAATACCAGCAAACAGAAATGAGAAACACATTAAAAGGATCCTACACCATGATCAAGAGGGATTTATCCCAGGGATGCGAGGATTCTTCAATATACGCAAATCAATCAATGTGATACACCACATTAACAAATTAAGGAATAAAAACCATATGATCTTCTCAATAGATACAGAAAACGCTTTTAACAAAATTCAACACCAATTTATGAAAAAAACTCTCCAGAAAATGGGCATAGAGGGAAGCTACCTCAACATAATAAAGGCCCTATATGACAAACCCACAGCAAGCATCATACTCAATGGTGAAAAACTGAAAGCATTTCCACTAATCAGGAACAAGACAAGGATGTCCACTCTCACCACTCTTATTCAACATAGTTTTGAAGTCCTAGTCACAGAAATCAGAAAAGTAAAAGAAATAAAGGAATACAAATTGGAGAAGAAGAAGTAAAACTATCACTGTGGATGACATGATACTATACATAGAAAATCTTAAATATGCCACCAGAAAACTACTAGAACTAATCAATGAATTTGGTAAGGTTGCAGGATACCAAATTACTGCACAGAAATTTCTGGCATTCCTATACATCAACAATGAAAAATCAGAAAGAGAAAGTAAAGAAACAATCTCAGTTACTGCAACAAAAAGAATAAAATACCTAGGAATAAACCTGCCTAAGGAGGCAAAAGACTTGTACTCAGAAACCTATAAAGCAATGATGAAAGAAATCAAAGATGATATAAACAGATGGAGAAACATACCATGTTCTTGGATTGGAAGAATCAATATTGTGAAAATCACTATACTACCCAAAGCAATCTACAGATTCAATACAATCCCTATCAAACTATCAATGGCGTTCTTCACAGAATTAGAACAAAAAATTTTACAGTTTGTATGGAAACATAAAAGACCCCGAATAGCCAAAGCAATCTTGAGAAAGAAAAACGGAGTTGGAGGAATCAGGCACCCCAACTTCAAACTATACCACAAAGCTACAGTAATCAAGACAGTATGGCACAAAAACAGAAATACAGATCAATGGTACAGGATAGAATGCCCAGAGATAAACCCACGCACATATGGTCACCTAATTTACAACAAGGAAGGCAAGAACATACAATGGAGAAAGGACAGCCTCTTCAATAAGTGGTGCTGGGAAAACTGGACAGCTACATGTAAAAGAATGAAATTAGAACACCACCTAACACATACACAAAAATAAACTCCAAATGGATTAAAGACTTAAATGTAAAACCAGACACTATAAAACTCTTAGAGGGAAAACATAGGAAAAACACCCTTTGACATAAACCACAGCAAGATCTTTTTTGACCCACCTCCTAGAGTAACAGAAATAAAAACAAAAATAAACAAATGGAACTTAATTAAACTTAAAAGCTTTTGCACAGCAAAGGAAACCATAAACAAGACAAAAAGACAACCCTCAGAATGGGAGAAAATATTTGCAAATGAAACAACAGACAAAGGATTAATCTCCAAAATATACAAACAGCTCATGGAGCTCAATATCAAAAAAAAAAAACCAGAAAAGTCCAATTAAGAAATGGGCAGAAGACCTAAATAGACATTTCACCAAGGAAGACATACAGATGGCCAAGAGGCACATGAAAAGATGCTCAATCTCTAATTATTAGAGAAATGCAAATCAAAACTACAATGAGGTATCACCTCATGCCGGTCAGAATGGCTATTATAAAAAAACTAGGGCTTCCCTGGTGGCGCAGTGGTTGAGAGTCCGCCTGCCAATGCAGGGGACACAGGTTCGTGCCCCGGTCCGGGAAGATCCCACATGCCGCGGAGCGACTGGGCCCATGAGCCATGGCCGCTGAGCCTGCATGTCCAGAGCCTGTGCTCTGCAACGGGAGAGGCCACAACAGTGAGAGGCCTGCATACCGCAAAAAAAAAAAAAATCTAGAAATAATAAATGCTGGAAAGTGTGTGGTGAAAAGGGGACCCTCCTGCACTGTTGGTGGTAATGTAAATTGATACAACCACTATGGAAAACAGTATGGAGGTTCCTTAAAAAACTAAAAATAAAACTACCATATGACCCAGCAATCCCACTATTGGGCATATACCCTGAGAAAACAATAATTCAAAAAGAGTCATGTACCACAATGTTCACTGCAGCACTATTTATAATAGCCAGGACATGGAAGCAACCTAAGTGTCCATCGACAGATGAATGGATAAAGAAGATGTGGCACATATATACAATGGAATATTACTCAGCCATAAAAAGAAACAAAACTGAGTTATTTGTAGTGAGGTGGATGGATCTAGAGTCTGTCATACAGAGTGAAGTAAATCAGAAAGAGAGAAACAAATACTGTATTTTAACACATATATATGAAATCTAAAAAAAAAATGGTACTGATGAACCTAGTTGCAGGGCAGGAATAAACATGTAGACATAGAAAATGGACTTGAGGACACAGGGTGGGAGAGGGAAGCTGGGGCGAAGTGAGAGTAGCATTGACACATATACACTACCAAACATAAAATAGTTAGCTAGTGGGAAGCAGCAGCATAGCACAGGGAGATCAGCTCGGTGCTTTGCAATGGCCTAGAGGGCTGGGATAGGGAGGATGGGAGGGAGGCTCAAGAGGGAGGGGATATGGGGACATGTGTATGCATATGGCTGATTCACTTTGGTGTACAACAGAAACTAACACAGTATTGTCAAGTAATTATACTCCAATAAAGATCTATTTTAAAAAAAAGTCTACAAATAATAAATACCAAAAAGGGTCTGGAGAAAAGGGAAACCTCTTACACTGTTGGTGGGAATGTAGATTGGTGAAGCCACTGTGGAGAATAGTATGGAGGTTCCTTAAAAAACTAAAAACTAAAAACAGAGTTACCATATGAACCAGTAACCCCACTCTTGGGCATATATCCAGAAAAGATGAAAATTCTAATTTGAAAAGATACATACACCCCAATGTTCATAGCAGCACTATTACTAATAGCCAAGACATAGAAGCAACCTAAGCATCCATCAACAGATGAATGGATAAAGAACATGTGGGGTGTGTGTGTGTGTGTATATATATATATATATATATATATATATATATATTTCTGGTGGAATATTACTCAGCCATAAAAAAAGAATGAAATAATGCCATTTGCAGCAATATGGATGGACCTAGTTATGATCATGCTAAGTGAAATAAGTCAAGCAGAGAAAGACAAATATCACATGATATCACTTATATGTAGAATCTTAAAAAAATGATTCAAATGAGCTTATTTACAAAACAGAAAAAGACTCACAGACACAGAATACAAACTTATGGTTATCAAAGGGGAAAAGGGGGAAGAGATAAATTAGGATTTGGGGTTAACAGATAGACACCACTATATATAAAATAAATAAACAAGGACCTACTGTATAGCACAGGGAGCTATATTCAATATCTTGTAGTAACCTATATGGAAAATAATCTGAAAAAGATTATATATATATATATATATATATATATATATATATATATATATATGAATCACTTTGCTGTACACCTGAAACTAACACAATATTGTGAATCAACTATAGTTTAATTTAAAAAAAAAAAAAAAGATAAAGACAGGAAACTGCTTCATGTAATGCCAGTGTTTACTTGGGAGAAATGGGCAAAACCATAAATGCTTTTTAGTCCTAATATCCCCATCATAACAAGGCCAATAATTAAAGTTAAAAGATGTGCATTGTAGGTATGAATTTTCAGTCATGTTGTATCTACTGTCATGGACAATTTAGAAGAAATTAGATGATCTAATTTAAGGCAGCACACATTATTTATCATAATTTTGTCCTTACCTTTTTTTAAGTCAATAGCTGGCTCCAAACCTGTTTTTCTTCTAAGTATACTTCTGTACATCATTGCCCAGTTGTGACATACTCTCTAAGTAAAGGGATTCCTTTACTTAGAATCCCTCTTCCATGAATACTGAAGATTGTAGCTTTTATTTTTTCTCAGCCTTTGAATTTTTGTATTTTACAAAATTAACATGTGAATATACTGTTTGTAATCACTTTACTGTATATCATAGTTTGACTAATAATCACTAGTAATTTTGATGAAATACATTGCTTTTTAAATGTAATACTGAAATCAATTAACTCTTTTAAGAGCTCATGTAATTTCCTCAAGCTAAACAAGATTAGTTTTGCTTAGATCACTAATTTTGTAACTTGTCAGTGAGTGGAATGGATACTATGCCTACTAACTGCAGGTTGTGGTTCTAAGGCTGTGTGTACAATGTATTTATTCCTCATCTCTCACTCTGCTTGAAAGCTTTTGAGCCCAATATATCATCTTTACCGAACAATTTATCAATTGGAGGAACTGAGTAAATGTTACTCTTTCCATAACGCATTGCTTTTGGGTGCCAGTAAAGGATAAAGAACGATAGAATAACGTAATAAGTAAGTAAACATTAGGTCAAGAGAAGAGGTAGTTGGTCAGATCTAATGCAAGGTTTAAAATGGTACTTCTTGAAGTTGGACCATTTGCACCAGAATTACACAGGAAATATGCAGATACCTAACTCAGAACCAGGGAATCACTGCATGAAATGGATTTTATCAATATAGTGTCATAAATTTCTCCCATCAAGATAAGAAAAATTGGCTTTTTGAAGATATGAGGGAGGAAAATATGTCTCAGCCTAAGCCACAGTCTAAAACCTTAGAGACATAATAAAGGATCCGTCAATGAGATTATGATTTAGCATTGGCTCATTGAGAACAGAGTGTGGAGGAGAGAGTTGGAGGAAGGAGGAGGGGATGAATATGGAGGGGAGGCTGAGGAATGAGGAGGTGATCATAATCTCTCGGTAGACTCAGCTGTGCTTTCCTGGTTTTTCACATCATGGCACATGTAGAAAATGATAACGTTATATCCAACACACTGGGGTAAACAGATGAATCTTCTGATAGAGAGGGGTAAGCAGACCAGAGACTCTGAATGCCCCAAAAGAGACTGAGGGGGATCAGTGCTATCCCCTTGGGGACACTCTGTTGGGAAACTCCTCCAGGGAGCAGCCATCACTCTCTAGGTCGGCGTGTACATCACTACATGGTTTTAGCAATGCCTGGGCACTGCCTGCACCTTCTCTGCTTTGAAGAATAGGAAAACTAATACCAAGAAGTTGCTGGGTCTTTCTCCAGCTCCTAATAAAGAAAGTCATGGGATAATTTCTCCATTTCCACAGTCAACTTGTGAATACTATTAAATGGATAGAACACTACATGTGGAATATTCTTCTTGATTACTACAAGAAATAATTTACATTTGAATGAAATAATTTAATAATTACTGTATCAGAAAGCATGTTACATATGTTATCTTTTTGATTAGCCATATATGTATGATGTGAAGTGAAATTTCAAGAGAATTTTTACTATTCTACATAAAATAAGGAAATATAAAGTTAAAAAATGCAGAATATATAGAAAGGTAATAGAACCCATATTTATCCTGAGATGAAAACTGTTTGCTAATCATGTTGGCAAACAAACAAAAAACATCTTGCATTTCAGCTTAAAAAAAAAAAACAAAGGTGGGGAGGGGTAGTCAATAAGAGACAGAGAAGTAAAAAATTGGCTTTGATATTAACTTTATACAATCAAAAATAGCTAGAACCATCAGGTGATTAATATTTCAAATACAAATCCTTATTGATCATTTTCCTAAATTCTGTAGTACTAAAAATGTGTTTCCATATATCCATTAAGTCGACTGTGTTGAATTTTAGCAATATATCTTTCAACATCAATTGTATGCATCAAAATAAATTAGAAGATATATAACTTTGAAAATAATATATCAATTTAAAAAATTAAATGGCACAGAGTACTGAAAGTAAACTATAGTAACCTTTACACTAACATAGAAAACAAATAATTACATATGATTACAGGTTTTAGGTTGATCTATCTGTAATTTCTGTTTACTCACATCTCTAGGAACTTAATTCATTGACAAGTAAGGCAACATAAAATCAGATGTAAAACCAAAGTGTATATTAAGCCTATTCACAAACTTAGAGTAAATGTGAAGTAAGCTTCAATTTTATGAACTGAATAAATAGCCACTTCATCCTCACAACATAGCTATAATAGCTACTAATTTATAACTTAAGTCACATCAAAAAGGTGGTTGATTATCTGTTTCTAACCATGAGTTAATTTTGAAGGGAGACATAGGAGACATAAAAGTCAATTGGTCCCTCCAGAGATTGTAGGCAAATTGTCAAGGTCATTATATGATTTGGTGGTGGATCACGTAAGGAAAATTAAACTAATGGAAAATTCTCTTACAACGAGTTTCCATTAAATAATCTATTAATTGCCAGCTGCCTTCATCATTCACTTAGAGTTAGAAATAAGAGGATTAAAGAAGACCATAAAAAAAGGAAATTGCAATAGTTGAGACAGGAAGTGATTAAGGTAAAAAGATGGACTTGAGTAGAGTCAGGGTCACGGTAAGGATGATTTCTGTTTTGACTCTGTTCCGGTATGTTGATAATTACAAGCCTATAGAGAGAGAAAGTAATTCCATGGTGCCAACAGCAGGCATATGTTAGACTTCCAATTATTTCATCATCTACTTTGATGTGAATCAATCCAAATTTTTAAACTAGAAAAATTGGTACTCATGAAAATTTGTGAGACTATGAATACATGTCATGGATAATGAAATTCTGAGTTTAACCTAAAAGTTAAGATTGTAAAGTGATTTTTTTCAAATTCATGACTTTCTGATGTTTTAAGATTCATTGCGCCAGAGAATGAGAGGATATGATGTCTTCACTGCTTCATTCCATAAGCAGCAGGCATGATGCACTCTCTGTATGGGTAGCTTTGTGAAAAACCCTACCCTTGTGTAGGAAGTGAGGCTCCCTCCCTCTCAGGGATGCTCTTTAATTCCTGCATTGAGGGGACACTCCCAGGCTTGCTGAGGAAGCAGGCTGCCTAGCCTCACCCAACAAAATGATCTCCTCTGTACACAGATTGATGACATCCAAAGAGAGCTGAACCTCACATTCACCTGTGTGCAGTCCTGAGGTCCAGCAGGGAAATAAGAAATGCTAATGAGCATATGGAAAGTGAGAGAAAAGGAAATTAAAAAAAAACCCAAAACTAAGTGTTTGATATATTTGAATGCAAATTCAAGACCCAGAATAAACAACCAAGACAAACTGAAAGGAGTAGAATTTGGCATACTTGGAAAAAACACATGGTAGAAGGATAGCACATTGAATCTTATGAGCCAAAATGGAGATACAAGTTCCTCAGGAATGAAAGAATAAATGTAAAGCATTTATCAATATCTATATCATTAACAGTATATAACACTTTGCTTATAATTGATACTCAATACTCATTATAGGAATTAATATACTTACTGGGTTTTAATAATAATACATCATATACCAAACACAAATATGCTCAGCACCATGTTAAGTACTTTATATGTTACATCATTTTATCCTCAGTGATTCTATGACATAGGTAAAATATGACTTTTTTACAGATGATAATACTGAGACTCAAAAAATTTAAGTTACTTGCCCAAGGTCTCATGGTTAGTAACAGAGGAACGAGGACTGAATCCAGCCCTGATTGATTTAAAGGTTCATAGTCTTACCAGTATAATACCAAGCTTGTTAGACCTCCTACCAGCAAAGGGTCTGTATCATACATACTTGGACCAGTGGTTCTCAGCCCTATGAACTCACATCCCCACATCCTGTTTTCATAAGAAATATTTTGTAAAATTTTCTTTACTATGCCAGAGAAATTCATAGATAACTACACAAATATATTTAATCAATATAATGCACTGGCTCTAATATAAAGAGTAAACTAAAGAAAGAAAATAATAAGGAGCATGCATATCAAAATATTCAATAGATACACCAAAACACTTTATTAAGAAATCTGGCGCCTGTATCTAAACATAGAATCACGGTGAACAGAAGAGTTATACATGTAGCATAATATTGGTGTGGGATTTTTTTGTAACTAAAATACATGAGAGATATTGCTGTTGGTGATGTGATTTTCTGAATGGTAAGCAACACTTGTTGAAGTTCTATACAAAATATTGCAGTTATATTAGCATAAGACAAAGTAGAATTCAGAAGAAAGAATATTATCAGAGATAAAGAAAGGCATTTCATATGGATAAAAGAGTCAATTCTTTATGACCTTAATATGTATGCTTCAAAGACAAAGTTCATTGCAACCCTATTTGCAACAGCCAAGACATGGAAGCAACCTAAGTGTCCATCAAGAGATGGATGGATAAGTAAGATGTGGTACATACATACAATGTAATATTACTACTCAGCCATAAAAAAGAATGAAATAATGCCATTTGCAGCAAAATGGATGGACCCGGAGATGATCATACTAAGTGACGTAAATCAGACAGAGAAAGACAAATATCATATGATACTGCTTATATGTGGAATCTAAAAAAATGATACAAAAGAACTGATTTACAAAACAGAAACAGACTCACAGACTTTGAAAATAAATTTATGGTTACCAAAGGGGAAATGTGGGCAGGAGGGATAAATTAGAGGTTGGGATTAACATATACACACTACTATATATAAAATAATCAACAAGGAGCTGCTATATAGCACAGGGAACTCTATCAATACTCTGTAATAACTTATATGGGGAAAGAATCTGAAAAGGAATAGATATATGTATATATATAACTGAATCACTTTGCTGTACACCTGCAACTAACACAACGTTGTGGATCAACTATACTTTAATATAAAACAAACAAACAAAAAAACCCAAAAAACAAAGCTTCAAAGTTCATAAAGCAAAAACTGGAAGAACTAAAAGAAGTAACAGAAAGTCCACAATCATAGGTTGAGATTTTGACATTCATCTCTTAATAATTGTAGACAAAAAAGTAGACAAAAATTAGTACCTAGAAGATCTGAACAAAACTATCAGGCAACTTAATATAATGGATATTTATAAATTACTATAACCAACAGCTATATATATACTCTTTTCAAGTGTATGTGGAACATTTATCAAATATACTGAGCTATTAAGAAACAAATTTCAGTATATTTCAAAAGTTTGAAATCTTACAGAGTATTTTCTGTGAATGGAATTAAATTAGGAATTGACAACAGTAAGACATCTAGAAAATCCCCATATATTTGGAAATTAAATAGCACACTTCTTAGTAAATATGGGTCAAAGGAAAAAATCATAAGAGAAAACAAATGAACTGAATAATAATAAAAAACATAATCTATCAAAATTTGATTTTGATCAAAATTCATGAGATTCAGCTAATGCAATATTTGAAGGAAAACATATAGCTTTAAGTTACTACACTAGTAAAGAAAAATAGGTTTAAAATCAGTGATGTAAGTTTCCATCTTAAGAAGTTAGTAAAAGAAAAGCAAATTAAAACCAGGTAAGTAGAAGGAAACGCATAATAAACATGTGAGAAAAAATCATTTTAATAAAAGATAAACATTAAAGAATATTCAAAAAGTTGATTATCTGAAAAGATTAATAAAAGTTATAAACCCCTAGCAAGCATAATAATTAAAAAGAATGAGATAAAATGTAAATGACCAACATCAAGTATAAAACAGGAAATATCACTACAGATCTTAGATATAGACAGCAAAAGGATAATAAGGCAGTATTTAGGAACAACCTTTGGCCACTAAATTTAAAAATCTAGGTGAAACGGACAAATTTCTTCTAAAAAACAACTCATCAACACTAATAATAGAAAATCAGAATAGCCCTCTTCTATTTTAAAAAATTGAAACCACAATCAAAAACTTTTCCTTAAAGACAACTTGAGGTCTGAATGGTTTCTTTAGTGACTTCTATCAATTTTCAGAAAAACTGAGGAGAGGGGAATACTTTCCAACTCATTTCACAATATCAGCATAACCCTTTTATCAAAAGCTGACAAAGACATTACAAGGAAAGAAATTACAAACTATCCCTTATAAGCATAGACACAGAAACTGTTAACAAAATGGAATCTAACAATATATTAAAAGGGTGACACATCATGACAAAGGGGTTTCATCCCAGGAATGCAAGAATACTCTGACATTCTAAAATCAATCAGTATAATTCACTACATTAATAGAATTCTTAAAAAAAAAAACTCAATAGACGTAGAAAAGGCATTTGATGTAAGTCAGCAACCATTCATACCAAAGCACTCAGCAAACTAGGAAAAGATGAAAATTTAATTTGGGCTCAAAAAGGAAAACTATTGAGAATAACGAATGAAAATAGTTGAGATGATGCTTTACTCCTGTCTCACAAAGGGAATTGCACTGGTAAAATTGTTTTTCAATTTGGGTTTTCAAGCAGTGACAAAGATGATGATGATCATGATGATAATGACTGTGATGATGATTATATTCTATTTGGAAAATTGTTTCTTCCAAGGATGAAAAGGCTTGCCTAGGGTCTTCTGGCTCAAATGCATACAGCAGGAAAAATAGCTTCACATTCAAGAATTCAAGTTAGCTAAAGTTTAACATATTTTTCTCCTTAAAACTAAATTAAACTTACTTTTTGAAGACCGATGTATGTTCAGCAGAAGACACTGTAACAGTATTAATTCGAGGTAAACTCATTCATTCAAATATTCAACGGTACTTACTGAGTACTTCAGTAATTGCCAGGCACTTGGGATTCATCCGTGGACAAAACAGAAAACGATCTTGCCCTTGGGGAGCTCATATTCTACCCAAGCAGATAAACAATTTAATAAAATTATGAATAAGTAAATTATGTCGTAGGTTAAAATGGCATAAGCATGGGAAAAAAGTCAAAATAGTACAGGATAAGGATCAAGAGTGCTGGGAGGGTGGGAGTGCCAGGGGTGGGGACAATTAATAGTGTTAAATAAGGTCATCAGGATAGGTCTCACTGAAAGGCCTATTGAGAAGTTGACATTTGAGAAAATACTTAAGACAGGTGAGGGAGTTAGCAAAGTAGCTTTGTGGAAGAAGAGTGTTCCAGGCAGAGAAACTGCTAGAGCCATTAGCAGGAACCTGCTGAGTTTCTTCCTAGAGAGCAGAAGGCCAGAGTGGCAGGTGGTGAGTGGGCAAGGGAGACAGTAGCAGGGAATGAAGTTAGAGAAGTAATAGGGACTGTATCATGTAAGGCCTTGAAGGTGACTGTAAGAACTTTGGGGTTTACAGTGTTAACAAAGTTTACAAAAAGTTGACAGAACTTTGCAGAGTTTTGAGCAGAGGAGGGACATGGTCTGACTTACATTTCAATGTTCCCTCTGGCTGCTGTGTTGAGACTGGGCTGCATGGGGATGTTCTGATTATAGCTGGCTATCAATTTACCCCAGAATGTAGTGTTGTAAAACAACCATTATCTTATTGTATCTCTTGATTTCATGAATCAAAAAATGCAGGCAAGTCTCAGCTGCACAATTCTTCTGTTCTATGTGGCATCACCTAAGGTCACTTAGTGGTTTTTTGCTGGCGGAAGGGCTGCTCTGGTAAGTCCAAGGTGGCTTCGCTCACATCTTTAGTGTTTTGGAAGTTTGGGCTGAGATTGTCAATGGAGTACCTACACGTGGCCTGTCTACCATGGAGGTCTCAGTGTAGTTGGATTTTACATGGAGCCTCAGGGCTCCTAGACTATTCCAAGAATCAGGAAGTGGAAACGGCCCATTTCTTAAGACTTGGGCCTGGAAACCGGCATAGTGTCACTTCTGTGATATTGTGTGGGTCAAAGAAATTATAGAACCAGCCAAAATTCAAGGAGAGGGGCCATAGATCTCATCTTTCCTCTCTCAGTGACAGGAGTGTCAAAGAATATATGGCAAGCTCTCCGGTCCATTCTGTGACCACAGATTATATTCCTTCCACTTCTAAAATACACTCCCACTCTCCCCAAATCCCTAAATGTGTCATTCCCTTATGGCTCCAGGCTCCGGCTCATTATCTAGATCACATCTTTTCCCAATTTCCCATTTCCCCTGGTCTATGAGATCTTATTCTAATCAGGGTGGGGAAATCTGCTTTGATATATTTTTTCACATCAACTTTATAAGGCAAATGCTTCATGTTCTCTTGCCTTTTGCCCTTCATCTTTACATTTTTTCTTCTCCCACAGGTTCAACCCTATCAACTGAAAGTCTTAGCTTTAAGACTGTTGTCTCTGATATAAAATTTTTTAAATCTTTTTTTAAAGTCTATTCAGAAACTTATTTCCTTTCTTTGTTTTTAATCATCATGAGAACATTAATGTCACAGCACAAAGTGGATAGGCTTGGGAAAAAACTGGAGGCAGAGAGGCCATTTAGAAGGCTGTTGCAATCTTGTACACCTAAGATGACATGGACCCAAGATCCTGCTTTGGATTGAGTCAGTGATTCGTTCTCTTGCCCAGTGGTAATGCTGAAAATTATTATTGCTTCCTTAGGTTATTTTGACTCAATCCAAAACAGTTTATTATTCTGTGATTTACCATATCATAAAACTCTTGAGAAAGTCTCCAAGACCTTGTAAGTGCTCAGTACACATTAATCATTATCATTATTAGTAGTACTTCATATCTTTAAAACTAGGAATTTTCAGTTCTTTCACCAGTTGAATAATATTATTTAGAGTTACCAGTAGGTGGGGATGTTGAACAATATTTTTCTAGGTTGTCACAAGCCTTGTTCCTGACTTAAAAAAAAAAAAAAAGGCCTATGAATAAAGAACTTCCCTATTATATTACAAAATCTCTTCTTAATGGAAATTTTTTCTCAAAATTTACAAATAACTTCTTAAAGTTTTCAATATAACCATAAAAAAGATTGGATTCAGCCTAGAATATGAACTCTGGAGCTTCTGGAGAAAGGCCCTCTCACTGCAGGGGTTAGTCTCTTGCCTCGAAGCTGCTTAGTGACTCTAAATCAATGTCTCACCTCAATTTTGGACCCAGTGCTTTGGGAGTGGATTACAAAATAGAAATGAAGAATTAGTGCTTGCATCTAATCCACATGCCAAAAATACTAGAGTCTGACTCCTTCTCCTTTCACTAATAATACCTATTTAGCAACTACTGGTGCCAGGTGCTAAATTAGGTGCTTTTCATACTTGGTATTATTTAATCCTCATAGCAACCCTGGGAGGTTGGTATTATTAGCCCTGTTTACAGATAAGGGATCTGAGAAATTAAGTTACTTAGCTAGGTTCATTCAAGTATTTGATGGTGGAGACAGAATTTCAGCTCTGCCTTAGTTGACTCATGTTTTGCTTATTTTCTGCCTAATAAGATATTAAAAGAGAAACTAACTTAAACATGTGCACTGTTGGTCGTACCTCAGCTTAAGGTATTTATTGATGGCCTGTCTATGTTCTATCCTAGGAGTCAATTCTGACTAAATATCCTAAAGATGAAGTGAAACTAGCAAATATTATTTCCCTCAGGGCCCAAAATACAGCATTCAAATGAAACTGCAGCTTCAGTTTCATTGTGGGGTTTTGTTGGCATCTATGGAAACTTCCAGTCTAGTAACAAAAGAACAATCCCTTCCTGATTTACCCATGAAGTTCTTTGCTTGGACTTATCATTCTAACCTAAATGGGACATTATTTTTCTCTGATACCTCAGAGAATAACAATGGAGAGAGGTTTGAGAAGACAAGATATACAGTGTTAGAAAATAATTTTAATTCATATGTCTAGCAGAATTTATAAAGAACCCCTTCAAATCAGTAAGAAAAAGGGACAAATCCCATTTTCAAATGGACAAAGCACTTAGCACATGCGTTTTGTAAAAGATACCTGCATGTGGCTGTATCTCTCTAAGGTAAATAAAGGCTGAGAAATCAGAGACCTGGGCTGCGGTGGTGGGCTAGGGGGGATATGACTACTTAGTTTAACCCAATGTTTCCTACTTTATTAAATAAAAAATCCTTTTATCAAAGGACAACTATTAACATCTTAAGGAGGTTTGGGAAACCTTGACCTAGAGATTTAACTTTTTCTTTTCCTCTAATAGCTCACATAAAGTTCTCTCAGATTTTCCTAGCACCCAAACTAGGACACCTCTCTTGCTAGCATTCTATCATTCACTGAAATTGTAACTCATCAGTGTTTTGTTTTTCTTATCTCTCCTGGAAGATATTTTGTTAAGAGGAGTTTAAATTTTTTGTTTACTTCATAATCACAAGAAAATGCTTTTATCATCTCTTGTTTACTAAAGCAAGTTATAGTGGTTTTAAACTAAGCATGAAAGCGAAGTGTGAAAACACACTAAGTAAGAGATAGTGACAGAGTTCAAAAGTTGAAAAATTCAACTATTATTCTTTTCCTGTTTTCCCTTTACTGTCTTTGAAGCCAAATGTTTGATCTTTTGCATTTTCCGAGATGGACATATTCTGTTATTGTTAGGTAAACACAAAGACAGAACCATGAAGTTCAAAATAAATGTTTCGGCCACACCTCATTAAAAATAATATTTACTATATACTTAGTAAGAGAAAAGACAAACTGTTTGCATTTTATCTTTTATACCATTTTATTGAATATCTTAGGATAAATATAATAATGGTACAAAACATTGAGAAATATTATGTAGTTTTTCTTGAACATTTATCTACTTCAAAATATAGTCTCTATAGCCAAGTAATTTGACTTCCTGAATCTATATCAGCATCCTTAGCGTAGCTATATAATGGAAACTGAGAAATGAAAAAAATATTTTAGAGCTGGCTATTTTTCTAAGTAATGATATCAGCAAATTCTGCTGGCTCTACTTTTTAAATACGTCCAGAATTTGACTACTTCTCACTTTCTCTGCTGCTACCAGACTCATCAGAGCCAGCCTCATCTTGCCTAAATTATTGTAACGGGTACCAACTTGCTTCCAATCTACTCTCAAACAGAGACAAACTGACCCTTTAAAAATGTAAACCAGGTAACACAACATTGTCAATCAACTATACTCCAAAAAAAATTTTAAAAAAAAAAGAAAATGAAAAAGCAATAAAGTGATCTACCAAAAATGTAAATCAAGATATATCACTCTACTACTCAAAACCTTCCAATAACTTCTCATTTAAAACCAAAGTCCTTGCAAGGCCCTCATATATGGTCCCTGTCATTTCTCTGATTTATCTCTTACTACCCTCCTCCTTGCTCCCTTTACTCCAAATGCACTGGCCCCCTTGCGATTCTGGGTGCTCCCTATTCAGGCCTTTGTACTCCTCTACCTGGATCACTCTTCCCTCCCATATCCATAGGCTTCTCTCCCTCACCTTCTTTAAATCTTCGCTCAAATGTTATCTTCTCAGCAAGCCCTTGAATAACCAACTTGCCTGGCCAAAATTCCACACTGACTCTGGAACTTCCTATGTCCCTTCACTGCTTCATTATTCTTTATAACCTTCTTAATACCTTCCAATATATTATAAAACATACATTTTGTATAATTATTTGCCTCCTTTATTAGAATGTAAGCCTCATGAGGGATGGATTTTTTTCTGTTTTGTTCACTTCTGTTTTTCCAGCACCTATGCCAGAGACATAGCAGACACTCAGTAAGTATTTACTGACTATGAATACACTGTAGGCACAGTTTAATATGCCTCTTTACCAAGAAAGGAAAGAATCTACAGACAAATAAGAAGTAACTTTGATCAGTTGCCAGGCACTGAGACTAATTTAGATAAAGCATGCCTTAGAACAGAACTGCAAGTATAAATGATCCAAGTTCTCTCTACATTTCCTCAAAAGCACTGAACTGATACATGATCGGTTTACCTTTGATAGTACCTCAGGAAATGGATAATAGTCTATCAGCACACATATGTTTATTATTCAACTTTATTTCTTGTTTCCAACTCTCATTCTCTACTTTACAGATTTAAAGAATTATATACATTTATTTCTACAGTATTTGAGGACAAATTGATGGATTCAAAGAGCTAAATGATGCTGGTCAATTGAGTCTAACCAACTAGGATTCTATACAGCAGTCATAAGTATATTGTTATCTTTCTAAATAAGTTATCTGTTACATTGTCTTTTGTAATCATAACAGAGGAGATTTTACCTGTTTGTTTTCAATAGCTCTGTTATCTCTTTCTATAAGTAAACTTTGAAAAAAACCCTTCAGTGATTGCTTGCCAGCTGAAGCAGCCAGATCTGCAATAATTCACCAACCTGGTTTAAGCAAATTTGTCTGCCTTTGTTTGAGGGATTAAATCTGTTGATTATCTGGACTCTCAAGGGAGAAGAGCTGAGCTTGTCTCTTACATAATGTCTTATTTCCCACTCAAACTCACCAACCTCTTTATTTCTGCCTATATTGATGTGAAACCTATAAAGGGAAATACTCCCATTCCTGAGCAATCTTGCAGTTTTTCCACTAATAACCTGTTCATATGACAGAGTTTCTGAGTTTGTTGTCTAATTACTTATCATTTACTTTGGCCTGTTCCTGCTACTGAACTGAAACAAACCGCTGCATGTGAAGCACATATAAAAAGTTATTTATCCTTAAAACACAGACATGTGACATTCACAACGTGAACTGTGGACCTGATGGAGTATGTTGAAAACAAATAACAGGTCATGAACAGTCTGTTGGATCTATAATCAGCCAGGTGCTTACTATTCCACCTCATTAAGAGTGGAGGGTGGAGAATGAATAAATAGGGGAGCACGTATCACTGATTCCCCAAATAAATCTTCGTTCTGAGATCACAAACCAGAGAAGACCAATGTGAACTTGGAGTTTCTGCTTTTAGCTTGTGAGTGGGATTTACCAATATTCAGCTTTCAGAGTTCCTCTGGGTGCTGCAGGTTCCTAAGGTTACACGCACCCAGCCAAGAAGGGCAGTCTAAACTGTAGCCACCCATTTTTGTGCTGTTCCAATGTACTCATTCATTTGTCCAAAAGCTTGTTATTGAGTGTCTACCATGTGCTAGGCCCTGTAAAAGATACTGGATATAGCCAAGTAACCCTATGGACATAATCTCTATCTTTATAGAGTTTTAAAATATAATGGAGCAGATGGACAGTAAACAAATAACTGTGAGAGATATTAATAAATGCTGTGAAGAAAATGAATAAGTTCTCTAAGGAAGTGACAGTTAAAGCCAAAACCCAAATACAAACAGGTTGAAGATACTCTAGTATCAACATCTGTAGGGTAAAAAAAAGATTATCTTTAGACTTTTTCAACTTTGAGCTCAACACAGTAACCTGAGTAAGAAGGAGTAGGTTTCTCACCAACATAAGCATCTGTTGTATGCAGAATACTTATTAAGGAATGTGGGGATACAGGAGCACAGTTTGCAAATTCCTGAAGAAAATTTATTTTATAAACTATGCATTATTTATTTACCATAGAGAAAAGAGAGCTAAGCACTTGTCTTGGACTACGTATGTACACATCAAAAAACTGAAAAGTAGGGCTTCCCTGGTGGCGCAGCTGTTGAGAGTCCGCCTGCCGATGCAGGGGACACGGGTTTGTGCCCCAGTCTGGGAAGATCCCACATGCCGCGGAGCGGCTGGGCCCGTGAGCCATGGCCGCTCAGCCTGTGCATCCGGAGCCTGTGCTCCACAACGGGAGAGGCCACAACAGTGAGAGACCCGTGTACCGCAAAAAAAAAAAAAACCCCCAAAAAAACTGAAAAGTGAGATGTTCACTCAATCAACTAATTGTATCAACAGCATGAAAGTAGTGATTCAGCAGATTTGTTTCTCCAATTTAGCTAGATATTGAAAATGGCTTTAAAGCATGCGTAACTTATACAGAAGATGAAAGCCTTTTAACTTTTTTATAACTCCACTGAAGATAAAATATAATTTGAAATTTGAGAGATTCAATTAATACATAAAAGGAAGTTGAGGCAATGATTGGATACTGAGGCAAATCCTTTAGGATTTTGATTTCCTTGCCTATTTTACAATTAGGGATGAGCTGGGTGAAAGAAGTACTTTTATAACTGGAATAGTAATATCAGAGCTAAAAGAGAAGATGATGGAATGCTACATTACCATTCCATGTGAGATTATGAAAGGTAGATCTAAATGGTAACCTAAATTATTAAAGTTCTCCTCTTCAGAGGGAAACACCCTCAAATTACAACAAAATAATTATTTTAATAATAGCATTTTTTGCATGATTGGTAGAAAAAAATAAAATGAAAATAGCTTTGAAAAATGAACATTTGGCCTGTTCTGTTCTGAACTAATGAAACAGCATAGACTGTTTCTGCTGCTTAACTTCACTGGAAAACAACAATCCTTCCCTTCATTTTGTGGCAAGTAAGGTAAGTAGGCCTGGTCTTCTTAGGGTGGTGAGCTAGTTGTGTTCTGCTTTGTGATGGATGAGAAGTACTTTGTGGGTCTTTTGACTGGTGGTGTTAAATGATGAATGGGTATCAAACAAATGATGAAGTTGTTGGTGGAAGATTAGTGGGGATGATTTGAGTTACAAATAGGTAACAATAAAGGCAGGATCATTATCTCAGGAAACATTCCTGTGTTTCCTGGGAAGCAAGGCTCAAGCTAGTCATAATAGACAGTAGTGCTTAACTTCTCTGGGGGAAACAGACTCTGATAATCTGATAAAAGCACTGAATGCTCTCCCCAGAAAAACCCATATATGCATGTTCACTCAAACTTTTTATGCAATTTTAAGGGATTCACAGACTTTTATGAAGTCCATCCACAGACATCCTAGGATGACCTGAGTAGGATAATATCCTCTATGTCGAACATTAAAGAAAATTAATTTCCTAATGCTAAAACTATATTTTACATAAAAAAGTGCTAGGAGAGAAATTTCAGTTACAGACAGGAGTACAGCAGACAGGGTATGATGGAGCAGAAGTGTTGCAGTGATAACTGACAATTCAATGTGGAGTACACAGGGATGGAATACTGAGACAAGCTGAGTAAGTACAGGGGAACAGGGGACCCAACAGAGGAAAGATTGCAAGACGACCACAATTTGACTCAATTGTTTTATAAACTTCTTAAGAACCAACTCTAAAATTATTGATATATTTGAAATCCAACTAAACAAAATCAATTACTTAGCTATGCAGCCAACTGGGTCCACCGGGGATTTAGGCCTCTGCCATCTCATTTTACCTCTAGCTGAAGTTTGCTGAACTTTGTGACTTACAGTGCAATGGTATCCCTCTAGCATTCAATGCTGCTTAAGCATCATATTAATTGATAATTCGATTTTTACAAGTGAATGATAATAGTAATAGGCCATTTAAGATGCTGATCGTATCTAGTGACTATTGTAGCTCAGATTAGCTTACTGGGGCTGTAGTAAGTCATCCCATCGAAGTGCTACAAACTAATGATAGAGCAAAGCACCCTTACTCATTGATTTTACATCCCTTACTATACTTGTCCCAACAGGGCAATGGTGTCTTTATAAGAATTACTTGGGTAGTGCTATCACTTCTGTACTATTCCCTTTAAATAATATTAGGCAGATATCTCTTCATATAAAGATAGTTACAAAGAAATATAGAACCTTGAGATCAAAAGGAGGAGTAAGCTACTGCCATCAGTAATTCATCTCTCAAAACTTCTTCGTTTTTGTCTTTCAGAAACAGTTAAGGCTAAAAATAAAATCTTTTGAAATAGTAAGACTTATTGTTGTCATTTTTAAGTCTTTGTAAATTGCATAAAATGTACAGTAACTGTAGATTAAAAATGATGGCTAAAAGTTTTGTCCCTGGTCCAAAATCAAATCTTGATAATAATAGAAACTACAACAATGAGGATAACGTGTCCAGTGAAATTCTGAAGTAATTAGTATACTCTGTATCTTCCTTCACCCTGAACTCAGTAATGGATTTATATTTTAGGGAGACAATAACCAGCTAATGGTTCAATTATAAACATCATCATTTCTACCAGGCATGCATTTAAGATATTTGAGAAAGAGCTCTGAACAATGATTTAACCAATTGTGGAAAGCATTCCAAATTTACGAATTAATAACTTTCAGTTTGATTTTGGGAAGGGGAAGGAGGGAACTGCTATGTTCTGAATGTTTATGCCCTCCCAAAATTCAGATGTTGAAACCTAAGCCCAAACCTGATTGTATTAGGAGGTGGGGCCTTTGGGAAGTGATTAGGTCAGGAGGGCAGAGCCCTCCCAAATGGATTTGTGCCTTTATAAAAGCAACCTTGAAAAAGCTCCCTTGTCGTTTCCACCGTGTGAGGTTTATAGCAGGCTCTCGGCAGACACTGAATCTGCCAGCGCCATGATCTTGGACTTCCCAGCCTCCAGTACTGTGAGAAATAAATGTTTGTTGATTACAGGCCACCAAGTATATGGTATTTTTGTGATAGTAGCCCTGATGGATTAAGACAGGAGCTAATTATTGAGTGCCAACTAGAATATAGGAGCTTTACAAATCAAGTCAGCTCAAGTTTCAAAATATATCCATGAGATAGAGTATCTTACCTATTTTATATATGAGAAAATTATTGCTCAGAAAAGTTCTGTAACTCATTCATGGTCACATTCATGGTCACCCAGTCTGTCAGCTTCTGAAGCTTGAGCACTTTCTGCCACATGACACTGAATTTTACAGGACAAAGGCTTTTGAAAACTTTTGTTTTCCTACTTTCAGAAGGCTCCTTTATAGAAACAGATTTTCCAACTTAGATTATATTTATTAAAATAAGAAAGTCAGGGGCTTCCCTGGTGGCGCAGTGGTTGAGAATCTGCCTGCTAATGCAGGGGACACGGGTTCAAGCCCTGGTCTGGGAGGATCCCACATGCCGTGGAGCAACTAGGCCCGTGAGCCACAACTACTGAGCCTACGCGTCTGGAGCCTATGCTCCGCAACAAGAGAGGCTGCGATAGTGAGAGGCCCGCGCACCACGATGAAGAGTGGCCCCTGCCTGCCACAACTAGAGAAAGCCCTCGCACAGAAACGAAGACCCAACACAGCAAAAATAAATAAATTAATTAATAAACTCCTACCCCCAACATCTTCTAAAAAAAATAAAAATAAAAAAAATAAGAAAGTCAGATAACAAAGACCCTAAATATTGTTAAAATTACATCCTAAGAGATCATGGGCATAACTTTTGTCACTGATTTTTCAAATAAATGTCAGGTCTGAGCAATATGGTCACATGAGGGTCATATCTTCTGAATCATTCTGAGTTGCTTAATACCTATTATATAATTTTGATAGATAATTATCTGAATTTCTTATTTTTTAGTATATCTTTACCAAAATCATTTTTGAACTTATAATCATAGCAGATCTTGGAGATACCTGAGCAAAATAACTAAATTCATGAAAACATAAATTTATCCAATTGCACACATACACATACACAAATGAATAATAAAGATTAAGTAGGTAAAATGCAATTGCTAGACACCTGAAGAGTCTTCAGACTCCTGTATATTAAACTTTCTAGACAACTGAAGTTCACTGGATTGGATCCTAAGAGGAAATCCTGCCGCTAGTAAAAATGGTAAGACTTAAGGAAACATGTGACACCGTGTGAAGGGCTGTGACTTCTCCACCCTTCACAGCTCCACATGTCAATTGAACCTAAGGATAATTTCAATGATGAAAAATATCATAATTGCCACTGGACTCTTTTATTTTCTGAAATTCTTTTAAATGTATCTGCTACCCATCAAATAAATTGGATGTATTAGATTTGGAATTGCTTGCCCATGATATATTCCTCCTTAAACCAATGTTTGAAAAAGACTGATTTTAAAACGTAAATTAAAAAATTTTTAACCTCTTGATAGTGCCAGTTACTGAGGTTTATCTATCTTCTGTTAAATTCTATGAGATATCCACAAAGTCATGTTAGTTCAGATTCTGAAGCACTGAGAACATGTAGCCTGAAGAGTTCCAAATGTATAAAAATAGAATCCACAAACAGCGGTGGAAATGTCAATGATCTATGACAGAACTTTCTTGTTCAAAGCAAAATACTACTACATCAGACAAGTTTCATCTCATGTTTAGTTTTGCCCATCACCACAGAAACTACTTATTTCTAACACATGTGAACTCACAGTGATAAATACCTAAATATAACTGAAATTCATTTTTTACATAGAGCTTTTCTGGGGAAATAAATATGGGATGCTATTTTTCTAAACAGTTTATAAACTACTTTTCAGCTTTTGTGTCTTGAATGTGATACCTTGGAAAATGCAAAACTGTCCATTTCTTTTTTTTTTTTAATTTTTCAGAATATTTTTTTTATTTATAACTTTTAAAATTTATTTTTATTTTTTGGCTCGTTGGGTCTTCGTTGCTGCACATGTGCTTTCTCTAGGTGCAGTAAGCAGGGGCTACTCTTCATTGCGGTGCACGGGCTTCTCACTGTGGTGGCTTCTCTTGTTGCAGAGCATGGGCTCTAGGCACGCAGACTTCAGCAGCTGTGGCACGTGGGCTCAGTAGCTGTGGCTCACCGGCTCTAGAGAGCAGGCTCAGTAGTTGTGGCGCTTAGTTGTTCCACGGCATGTGGGAACTTGCCGGACCAGAGCTCAAACCCGTGTCCCCTGCCTTGGCAGGTGGGTTCTTAACCACTGTGCCACCAGGGAAGTCCCAAAACTGTCCATTTCTGAAGAGGGAAAACTTTCCCAAACTGCTCCCTCTTGAAGATTCTACATCTTACTTCAAAAGAAATGCCAGCATGACTCAAAGCCCTTGACATGTCAGTTGAGTAAAAGACGCTTTCACAGTGAGGAGCTGTGTTTCTAATTCTATCAGCTTTACCTGGCATTACTGCCATCACACATCAACAACGGAGTGTGAGAAAGTCTGCTATGTTCTTATTGGTGAAGAACTGTTTTGACTGTCATCAAGGATGTGAACACTGAGTGTTTCTGGCCCTTGACACTATCCAATACGTTATATGGTGTTTACAGGTGAAATAAGAATGATGTTGCTGGCACTCTGTGAGCTCAATGATTCCTCAGAACTTGCAAGAAGTGAGCAAATGAGATAAAAACATGGCACTACTGATAGTACTCATTACCTGTTTTGTGATTATTTTTGCTACTTCCCAGCCTTGCCAGACCCCTGATGACTTTGTGGCTGCCACTTCTCCAGGGCATATCATGATGGGAGGTTTGTTTGCCATTCATGAAAAAATGTTGTCCTCAGAAGACTACCCCAGATGGCCAGAAATCCAGAAGTGTGTTGGGTGAGTAAAGCTTCAGAGAACACATTTAGATTTCAAGATTATGCAGTGAGACTAGGGCATGTAAATGTTTACTTGTGTTAACATCTAAATTATTTTAACAAAATTTAAACTCATACATTTTTAAGTTGCATAAAGTTAAGTCTTGCTATTCTTCCTTACAAGAAAGATATATTAGCGCTATATGTATAATCAACCTCCAAGTACAGAGGCAATGAATGCTTCCCATTAATATATTTATTCGGATTTTGCCTATAAAGAATAACCCCTGAAGTCACAGGAGAAAACCAGTAAGACACAGTAGCCTGTCCACTACAAGCATACATAGCACAATTATATTCCCATCACCCACAAATGTGGGTTGTTTCAAACAAGGATCTTTATTTAATTCTTTGTTTAAAATAGACTGCACTTAAAATTTTTCTCCATACTAACATTTTTGTCAACACTGTATTTATTTCATTCTTGAAATCATCTAATTCTTTCATAATGAATTAAGAACCCTACTTCAACTCAGAGTGTTCCTTCTTCCTTCATGAACACTTTATATCGTGAAAGCTTGACTACAGAACAGACATTTGTCACGGAGTATTATAGAAAAATAAAGCTGGATGGAGGATACTACAGATGGTTTTCTTTAAGGAGAACAGGCTATTTGAATTCTAATTTCAGTTTGGTGACAAAGTAATTTTGTAGATTTAGGCAAATCATTTAAACTCTCTGAGTTTCAGCTTCTGATTTTTCTCTTCTGTAAAATAAGGTCCTGGATAACTTTTAAAGACAGGCAGCATCAGCTTCTGTTGCTATAGCAATGTGATCCCAGTGCTTCCTTCTAACTCTCAAATCCTGATTTCTATCTTGATACTTTTGTATATAAATTTAATCTCCTCTTCCCCCCCCTTTTTTTTTCTTTTTTTAATCAAAAAGTGTTTATCATGCCCCCTATGAATGCTTTCAGGTGAAATGTGATCCCACATCACTCTAAGATTCCTTCCTGGCATTAAGTTGGGTATTTTGAGCTACTGTCATCTTAATCATTGATTATCAGGAATACCAGCGAACACCCCGAAATAGTTAATGAAGATTTTTCAGAGCACTAAATAGGCACTGCAGATTTAAGGCCCACAATCATAGGCCAACAACTAAGGATGGAAAATGATTAAAAAAAAATCATTTGGTCTAATAAGCAAATTTATTCTGGAAAAAAAAGTCACTGAACATCATTTTGCTTTACTGTCACTCCTTGAGAGAAACAGTATTCATTCAACATTGAACAACTATTTATTAAATGCCTACATTACCTAGGTCGCATTCTAGGCATGGGGGGATCCTGAGGTAAACACCAAAGGGGTTCAGACCCTCATGGAGCTAACACGTGGGGGATTCTGAAAATATTACACAGTTTATTTGCCAGACAACTCATTACTTTAACCTTTCTTCTTTGTTTCTTTCTTTAAACTAAACACTTAATGTTCACTGCCAAACTTCACATTTAGATAGTCTGTAATGACAAACACCATTATCCAAATATTATTTATCATAACTAAATGAATTAAAAGAAACTTGAAAATATCAAAACCCTGAACAACAATATCCCCTTTTATTCATTCAAAAAGTATTTATTGGGCTTCCCTGGTGGCGCAGTGGTTGAGAGTCCACCTGCCGATGCAGGGGACATGGATTCATGCCCTGGTCCGGGAGGATCCCACATGCCACGGAGCGGCTGGGCCCGTGAGCCATGGCCGCTGAGCCTGTGCGTCCGGAGCCTGCGCTCCGCAACGGGAGAGGCCACAACAGTGAGAGGCCCACGTACCGCAAAAAAAAAAAAAGCATTATAAAAATCCCTAATACAGTGCCTGCAACAGTAAGCATTCAATAAAAGGTACCTAATATTTTTATTCTGTGCTCCGCAAGGGGAGAGACCACAACAGTGAGAGGCCCGTGTACCGGAAAAAAAAAAAAGTATTTATTGAATTCTTACTCTGTATTAGGCACTGTTTGTAACCTTCTGTATACAGTGGTGGGTGAAATAAACTTAACAGTAAATCAGTAATTAAACAACTCAATGCTCTGGAATAATCACAAGTCCAGAAGCCAACTGGAAAAACCCGCTAAAAGGGGAAATATCTATGCCTTGGAACGGAAATAGTGCATGTTATCTAGGAGAAAGCTATTGTGCGTTTACCCAGAGCCTGTTTTATAGGAGTTTTTTAACTCTGTTTTTTTAAGAGTCTTATTCGTCTGGTTTCCAACCACAATAGATTAGCATCACAAAAGTAAAAAATGGCAGAGTCTATAAAAGCAGATTCTTGGACAGCAATAAAATGCTGACATCTAACTACAAAAACATCTTCACACTGTAGAATACTAAACTGAATATTCAAAAGGATCCTGAAATTAACCAAGAAAAGGTTAAATCCTGTTCTGTAGACTCCATTTGAGAAACTGTGGGTTCCTATATACTCTTTTTTTTTTTTATTTTTTATTTTTGGCTGCACAGCATGTGGGATCTTAGTTGCCCAAACAGGGATCGAATCCATGCCCCCTGCATTGGAAGCACGGAGTCTTAACCACTGGACTGCCAGGGAGGTCCCCTTATATACTCTTGAGAAAGGTTTCCATCAAAAACTATTTTTAAATAAATAAAGTTTAGATCCTTCAAGAGATAAGTGTCACCAATTCATAAATTGTCTATTATACGGCAGAAATGAGAATAAAATAGGATATCATCATGTCTGTAGAAGAGTTATGTTCTAATTTCAAAAAAACTTGTTTCTCAACAGCTTTGAAGTATCAAATTTTCTTCAAACTCTTGCCATGATACACAGCATTGAGATGATCAATAATTCAACACTATTATCTGGAGTCAAACTAGGGTATGAAATCTATGACACTTGCATAGATGTCACAGAGGCAATGGCAGCTGCTCTGAGGTTTCTAAGTTCAACTGCTCCAGAGAAATCATGGAGTTTAAGTGTGACTATTCCAGATACATGCCAAGGGTTAAGGCTGTCATAGGTGCTGGCTACACAGAAATAACCATGGCTGTCTCCCGGATGTTGAATTTACAGCTCATGCCACCTCCATACTTTGGGTTTGATCATATTCTTTATCATGAAAGGATCAGGGTAATCTGGGAAACTAGTGGGGGAGATGCTTTTACTTTAACCTTTCTTTCTCTTCAGTAAAAAAAAAGGATGTGCCCTATTATGGATAGCATAGTGATCAAAGCACTAAGGGAGTAGTCATCCCTCAATCTGTCAGGTCTAGTTTCTGACAGTTTTCAGTGTGATTTGGATAAGACAGAAACTTCTGAGCACCTCAACTGCCTTGTTTCTAAAATAACATCAGTCAGGTACCATGAAGAAAACTGCAGGGGAAGTGAGGGGTAAAGGGGTGTGGAAGTCAAAGAAGACTCTCAAGGAGGTGACGTTTAGCCTGAAACTTGAATGAAAAGGGACAGTCAAGAGGAGAGTACCTAGGCTGAGAAAGCAGTAAGTACAAAGTTGAAATGTCCAAAGAATAACAAAAGGTCAATATAGTTAGGTCAGTTTGAGCAGAAAGGAGCAGAGTAAGAGATGCATTTGTAGAGAGGGGTAAGGGCCGGGTCATATAGCATCTTGTAAGCTGTGGTATGGTTTGCACTTTGTTCTGAGTATGATGGAAAGGCTTTGAGCAGAGACTGTGAACTACTGAGCTTCCTATAATGCAAACCATTAACCAGGAAGTAAGCAAAATGGTCTCTGAAAGACCAAAGTGTGTATTAGACAGCCCTGCACTAAGTCCTTGCACATTACTCAGAGTCAAGCAAGCTCTCTCGGCTTTGATTTTGAACCAATTAATCTTCATATCACATCACTCTGTAACTCACTAGGTCATTACTTTCTAAGATCAAGGAAGATTAGAAGCAAAATGTTAGAAAAGGCTTATAGTTAGATTATCAAGAAATGACCATCTGATAGAAGTGAACAGATAGAAATATATACATGTATAATATAAGTACATAAGAATTCAAAATATATAACTTTCTGGAGCTAGACTAAGTAAGTGCATATACCCATATAAGGCTCTGAGAGTTCCATTATATTATAGCTTAGAGAAGTTGATAATGAAAAGTTTAAGTCCAAAACAAAACAAAACAAAACAAAAAGAACTATTCCCCCAAATATCTCAGAGATAAGGCTTTGGCCCCAAATTTCTAGACTACGTATAGAGTTAGTTAAGTGACAAGTAAGAAAAGTAGACTATTTTTAACAATGGTTGTTTAATGTGAAAATGTAATTTCCATGATAGACCACACAATAGGAGAGGGGACTCTCTGTGGTAACACGGATTTTGCAGAAGCCCGGGCGGCACAGTGAAGGTGAACATAGTTATGTCAGGTACTGGGAAGGGAATTAAGGTTTAGTGAATGTCCACTGTGTGCCACTATCCATTTAAAATTTCTCCTTCAGTCTTCACAAGAATCCTGTTGTTTCGCAGGGAAAGAAGTGTTAACTAACTTAGCCAAATTTATTGGAGTCAGGATTCTAACAGTTTGTTTGACTCCAAAGCCTATTGTCTTTCCCCCATACCATGTAGCTGCTGTAAATAGTAAAAAATAAAATCACTGAGGAAGTGGCACAGTGCAATTGCAGCTGTGGAAGGTAATAACTCTCCCTAGAATAAAATCGCCAAAGCTGTAAATTAGGCAAAACTTTGCACACATTAGGAAGGTCTCCTAAAATGCTGCTGCTCTTTTGAGTAGATTAGGAGTCCGAAAACTATTGACTGTATAGCCTGTGGGTCAAATGTGGCTCTCAAGCTCTTGAGATGTCAAGCTAAGCATGATTTTTAAATTTTTTAAAGGTTGTAACAAAAAATACAAAAATAATATATGACAGAGACCACACGTGACCAACAAAGCTTAAAATATTTTACATCTGGTCCTTTACAGAAGAAAGTTTGCTGACCCCTGGACAGATGACTATTTGTCTGGATGATTTATTTTACCTAGAATAAAAATCATCAAAGTTGTCATTTATACACATTTTGAACAAACTAGGTGTCTGAAAATTCATTTTGCTTATTTGACTGGCTGCATTTTCCCATATTTATCTCTAAGTATTTAAAAAAAATATCCATTATTGGCCCTGACCTGAGATATAAGATAGATATAAATGGATATAGGAGTGTAGATGGAGATTTAAGATAGAGCTTAAACCCTTGAAGGGCTTATACTATACACAGTACCAAATGATTGAAAAGCAATGACTCTCAACAGTCACCAGGTACTAAGTATCGTGATTTAAGCTATTTATAAAGTAGTTCATTGAAGGGGAAGGATGGAAAGGATCAAAGAATTTAGAAAATGTTATGGAAACTCACAGAAATCAAAGAGAAGAATATCTACTATGAATAGCCACCTGCAGCTCATCAACACCGTAACTAAAAGTTTCTGTCCATTTCCAGGTGAGTTATGAATCAACTGCAGAAACCCTAAGTGACAAAATTCGCTTTCCTTCATTTTTACAGACTGTGCCCAGTGACTTCTACTAGACTAAAGCAATGGCCCACCTGATTCAGAAATCTGGATGGAACTGGATTGGCATCCTAACCACAGATGATGACTATGGACGACTGGCTCTCAACACTTTTGCAATTCAGACCTCAACAAATAATGTGTGCATAGCCTTCAGAGAAGTTCTCCCAGACTTCCTCTCAGATAATACCATTGAAGTCAGGATCAGTCAGACACTTGAGAGAATCATAGCAGAAGCCAGGTTAATGTCGTTGTGGTATTTCTGAGTCAGCTCCATGTTTTCAATCTCTTCAGTAAAGCCATTGAAAGGAATATAAATAAGATCTGGATTGCTAGCGATAACTGGTCAACGGCCACCAAGATCACCACCATTCCTAATGTTAAAAGGATTGGCAAAGTTGTGGGGTTTACCTTTAGAAGAAGGAATATGTCCTCTTTCCATTCCTTTCTTCAAAATCTGCATATGTTTCCCAGTGATAATAACAAGCCCTTAAATGAATATGCCATGCTCAAGGCTCTGCCTGTTGCATATACTAAGGACAGTGATCTGAGTCAATGCATTTCCAACTATTCTCAGGGGACTTTGGCCTACAAGGCTAATGAGGATATAGAAAGGAACTTCTCGCTGAGAAATGACTTTCTGTGGGATTACACTGAGCCGGGACTTGTTCACAGTATTCAGCTAGCAGTGTTTGCCCTTGGTTATGCCATTTGGGATCTGTGCCAAGCTCGAGACAGTCAGAACCCCAATGCCTTCCAACCATGGGAGGTACTAACTCACATATCTGAGAAAATTCCCCTACCATCATTTCTTTAATACGCAATATTTATATAAACTGCTCTTAACTGTATTCCTTTTATAAGTAGATACTTGCAGTGTTTGAATAACCTGAATTTCTATCGCTAGTTCTTTGTTCTTAAGGATAATAGAGTTTTTATTTTACCTTCACCTCCTACTCTGACCCACCAAAGTCGTGTTCTTTTAATTTCCAAGAAGATTCTGTTGATAGTGCTATTTTCCTTTGGTTTATGTATTTGTGTCTGATCTTGCAGCTTTTCAAAGCTTCAAATGATTATCTCTTTTGATGCTCTTAACAAACACAAGACCAGGCATGTTTAATGATCCCTTTTATTATTGCTAAATATTATGCATAAAGAAACGAAAGCTGAAAGTACCAGAAATATGACTCTCGTCTGGGTCTTCTGACTCCATACCCTTTGGTTTTCGTGGTGTCTCTGGTCGTTAAAGTCCTAACGCCTCCAGTTATGACTCTTACTTAGGGCAGTCTTCCTAGGACTCCAGTCTTCTTCAAATGAATGTTGTTAGGTCAGTCATAACAAGTTCTATGATATCTCAGGTTTAAATGAACCACTAATTGTGTAAAAGTCTTTCCCTTTCTTCTCTTTGATTAGTTTGTAGAACTCTAATTAAAGCATAATATGGCCCTCTTTAGTGAAAATTTTCCATTGTGTTTTTAAAATGTTCATAAACAAGGCATTTAAAAGCAAACTGCTGCTTTATATGATAAATTTTACTCATTAGAAACAAATTTCTCTCTAACATATATTCAAAGCCAAACCTGTCTGTCTTAAGGCAGAATCATGTTCCAAAAAAGATATTTATTAGGGAAAAAAGGTAAAAGGGAATAAGATCCAATTCTTCTGATCACATAAGTGAATGTCCATGGCAGGCTGTTTCTACTTTTGTCATTCTTACTTTAAACACCCACAAATACAAGCTCCAAGGTCTGAAGTGATCAGCTTACATTTGGGTGAATCATGTGATGGTCATAGGATGTTTTAAGTTGCTCATTTTAAAACTAGTTTTCACCTTGTAAATGCAAGGCAAAAAAAACCTAATGAAGAGGTAAGACTAGAGATTAGAATTTTTATTTTTAATTAAAACTCTCTTTAAAATATGTGTGTATACACACACACACACATATTTATATGTCTAGTGATTTTAAGATACCTGTTTGAAAGCATACTCTATGTAATGTAAAACTTTAATGAGGGATTGGTTAAAAAAAAAGACAAAAAATCTCTAAGTTAAGTGGACCATCATAATGAAACCACTACATGAAATTTTAAGAATGAGAGGTTGAGAAAGACTAATGGAGAGAAAATAGACAATCAGAGACAGATGGGATAAAGGGGAGGAGCTATAAAGAGACTCAGAAGAGAAGAGAAGTACAAATAGCAATAGCTATTTATCCTCTGGGAAAGTATTTTAAGTCAGGAGTAAGTCTCAAACATTCTGAGGAAAAATCTTGAGAAAGTATAATTGAAGCAGATCTTCTAAAATGTTTTATTTAAACACTAGGAGCCTGGGGTCATTGTTTATTGCCCCCCACCCCGGGAGCATGGTAATCCAGAACAAACAGAAACAGACTGGAAAGGAGGAATAGCGGAGTGCCTTGCTCCTTTGATCACGAGTGAGCCATGTCTATGCCAGAATTAATTGGACAAATAATGCAAACAATTGTCTTTTTAGGAAGAAATCTTCATAGACATTAAATTTAAAAGATCAGCAACATTTAGGGTCATTAATCAAAGATATATTCCTAAAAATTATTTTGTCCCCTGGCAAAATTCACTAATATTTAAATAATACTCTCTGAATGATTTTAGATTCAAATAACTTTAAAGGAGTTAGTTTTTTCCAATATTTGAGGATAATCCTTACCTTGGCTCCACATTTGGTGATGTCTGTGAGCAGTATTCAGGGATAGCACAGTCATACTTGTTTTATCTCAACAGATTTTTTTTATGTTCCTCAGATGTGTGTGAGTATACCACCTCCTTGTTGTGAACAGTGATTTTGGTTTTCTTTTTTTTTTTTCCTCTACTGTGGATGATATACAAGGTAGTGAGTGATGTATGTGAGATGAGAGAATGTATAATAGTCAAACTACTCTTTACACAATTATTTGGCAAATATTTTTTGGGTGTCTCAATGTTCCAGCCATTGTGTTGAGTGTTGAAAATATTATGGAGAACAAGACAATTCTCTCCCTAAAGGAGTCATGTGTCTAGAGGAGTAAACAATCAAACAATTAAGGAGCTGATCACAGTGCAGAATAATGCATTACAATGTTTCATATAAATACAAGATGGTAGAGAAGCATATAATTGAGGCAACTAATCCAACATTAGCAATTCAGAGAACACTCTCCAAAGATCATGACATCTCTGGTGAATATGATAGATGGGTAGGAGTTAAGCAGGCCAGAAATACTCCAGCAAAGTCACAGAGAGAGAAAGCATGGCATCTTCATGGATCAGAAAGTAGTGCCACAGAACTGGAGTCTTTTGTGGAAATTACAGGCAAATGAGAGTGGAGGGTTAGTGAAGCATCCATCATTAGGGCCTTATCAATCAGAGCATCTCAAACTTGATTACCTGGTAATATGATTCTCATGCTGATGCTAATTCAGTAGCTCCAGTGTGGGGAACCTGAAAGTCTGCACTTCTAACAATCTCTCAGGTGATGCTGATATTGCTGGTACAAAGACTATCCTTTCAATAGAAAGTCTGCAAGCTATGTTTAAAGGTTTGGACTTGAGAGAGCAAAGGGGAGCCAATTAAAGCTATTTTTAGACAGAAGAGTGATGTGACCTGCTTTCCATTGTAGAAATAGTATTCCTACTGCAATGTACATTGACTAGAGGAACACAAGACTAGACAGAGAAAGACCAGTTTGGTAATCCAGGCATACAATAAGGATGCCTTATACTTCAGGTATAAGTGCTACGGGTACTAAGGGTGTGACAATGAGGATGGAAAGGCATATACTTAAGAGGAAAGACGAAGAGTATTTGGAGATAGATTGGATGTAAAGAATGACAGAGAAAAGCAAAGATGTCGCAAATGATTCTAAATTTGGGCAACTGGTGCCATTTATTGAGATGGAAACACAGAGAAAAGTGAAGGTCCGGAAGCAAGAAGAAATTTGAAGCATTCCATTTTGGACATGTTGAATGTGAAGAACTTATGAGACATTCAAGTGTAGTGGTCCAAAAGTCAGAAGAGACATGAGGACAAAAAGGGAACGATTGTGGAGCAATGAGGAAAATAATAACTAATAATTTTTAAGCCCTACTATACTAAGCATTGACACACATCATCTCGAATCTTTAAATATTATGGTAGATCCACCGATTCTTGTTCATTACACTTCGTCCTAAAGAACTGGCAAGAAGTGTTACTGGTGACTGAGAATTGCAGCAGTTTAGAGATGGAGGGGACCTCAGCCATAAGGGTCTGGCCCGTGGGCACTCATACAGTTAGCAGTGAAACGGTCCCAGCCTTAGTCATGTGCGTTTTTGCTACACCATGGAAAAGTTTACAAAAGAGAAAGACATAGGTTGGGTACCAGACAAAGATGCAAGGCTGCTTCCTTGCTAGTCTCTAATTCGCTCACATAGATACCTCTTTTCACAAGCACAGCTCACTTAAGGAGACGTAGTGGACAGCAGAGAGGCTGGGGATACGGAAAACAGCATCAACCACAGCAGCTTAATTGGAGTGGTCTCCTGACCTGTGTTCTCAGAAACAGGTCATTACCATACAGAGGTGAATTATATAATCATGGAGATGCAAATCCTACTCTCTAAATATTTTAGAGTCAACTTATCATGAGTTTCAGAGTCTTGATGAAAAATAAACAAATAATGGATGGAAAAGGCCTTAAATAGCTTAATAACTGTAAGCATGAATGTTCAAAATTACCTTAATCCAGAGCAAATGTTCGATAGAATATTTAACAAGTGATGAATGTACTGTTTTGTTTGCCTCCACCCTCTTTCCTGTAAGAACAAACATGGAATTGTGCTAGTTTATTTACATCATACAATGTTATCATTATTTACAGAACGTATATGTGTCAGAAATTTACCCTGTAAAACCTGATTAAATGGAGGAAAAAAACTGGTGGAAATTATAGTTCAAACAAAAGAATGGAAGAGGATATGCTCTCTAAACAACTAAGTTCCTGGGGCTTACGTGTGTATATTGCTTAAGGAAGGAACAGAAGAAAAATCAATACACAGGTAGAGATGGGAACATTGAAGGTAGGGCTTTACTTGTTCTATTTTTGTTCCCTCCATATTTTTTGTTTCAGGCAATTGCTGGGATAAGATTTTGTCAGTTAATTCTACCACCTTAGATCTGACATCCTGCTTCTTTAAAGCAATACTAATTAATTTGAATTGATTAAAAGAACTAAGAAACCTGTGAGGACATATAATAAAATCAATATACATGCTTAGAGATTTTGCTAAAGTGATATTTGGTTATTGACATGACTACTGTAGCTAATATATTTACTTAAAATACAATTTGATTTTCTTATATTCTATTTTCCAAAGGGGAAAAAAACTGAAGGAAAGAAACATTCATAAAAGGTTAACTAAGGGAATTCCCTGGTGGTCCAGTAGTTAAGACTGCGCTCCCAATGCAGGGGCCCCTGGTTCGATACCTGGCCAGGGAACTAGATCCCACACACCACAACTAAGAGTCCACATGCCGCAATGAAGATCCCGCACGAGGCAGCAAAGATCCCACATGCCACAACTAAGACCCGGCACAGCCAGACAAACAAATAAATAAATATTTTTAAAAAAAAGATTAACTAGGAAGAAATAGAATAAGGATAACTCTATTCAAATAGAATAATTTCAGCCTTGTTCCATAGATTTTGCACCCAACAAAAGCCACATAAGCATCACAGATATAGATGCACGGGACCGTGGAGCCAGAACTCAAATGTTTTCCTCCCTCCCAGTCCAGTATTCTTCTCCTGCAGCACAAGCTCAATACGGCTGCCTCATTTGTCAGTAAAACATTTTCTGTTCTAGCTATATTGCATACAAGTTCTCACTGAACAAACTGGGTAACAAGAAAAGTACTTTTTCATTATATTTCTTCTCAAGTTAAAAAAAATCATTTTCTGAACTAAATTGGAAATAGAATTTAGAGATCACTTTACTATACTTTCAATTACTGAAACAGACTTGAAAACCATTGGAGATGAGAAGATCTACACGTCCCACCAAACGAGTATGGACTTAGAAGGCAGACACTAGCGGTTACCTTGGGCTCACCAATTAAACTTCTCGGGTAGGGACGCCCCTCAGCACAAACCCCAGAGCAGGGTGCTGTCGTTACCAGACTGTTGCCCAGGTCTGTAGTTCTGTCCCCTCAGCCTTCATTTTGGGGCTGATGCGCATGACAGCTACTGGCTTGGATTACCTGCTCAGCCTTGGCCAAAGGCCCAGGCTGATTGTGACTCTAGAAGGAAAGGACGAATTTCCTGCCTTCCATAACTCCAAATGGCACAGGGATGATTGCTTTGAGTCAGAAGGAAAAAAACAATGAGGAGAATTTAAATGAATATATTGTTAGATGCAATGGAAAGACCTCATAATGAAAGTCAAGATGTGTATCCTCAGATTAAGGTCCTTCACCCCTTGGCTGGGGTCCTCCTCTGAGAAAAGAGGAAGACGATCCCTGCTCAGCTTGCTTTGCTGAGTTGTTATGGAGTAAAAGGGCATCACAGATTTGAGTATTAGCATGTAATGTATGAATGCCAGGTGACTTTATTAGTTGATAGATGCAAAGTATTTTTATTTATTTGCACAACATCCCTATTAGCCAATAACAGGTACTTAAAGGTATTAAGCTAATCTCTATTAACCCTTAATCTGTGCCATATACTGGGCTAAAGTGCTTACATCCATAATTACATTTAATTCTTATAATAATCATATTAAGTAGGTTTCATTTACCTCAACTGTGGCTCAGAAAGAAATTGTAACTGCCAAGATCACACCACTAATGAAATATGGAACCAGAATTAGAGGCCAGGCGTCTGCCCCAGAGGACCCATTAATTCTGCAACGTGGAGAAAGTAAAGATGTCAGATTTCAATTTTGTAGGCTAGAGAAGCTACCTCCATAAACATTAACTTGCTTTCTCAAATTCACAGAGCAAGACTTTGGCAGAAATTCTCAACATTTCTCAAATTGTTGCCTAGTAGTTAAGCACCTTCTCAACTAATTACCACACTCACTGATCCAGAATGTCCTTTTTCTAATTTTTAAGTGATATTCCTGTAAGGCAGTGTTACAGTTGGGATAATGGATACACTTACAATATTTCTATCAGTCTTTGCTTCTGTTTTTATTGTTCATAGTTACTTGATGTACTGAAAAAATGTGACGTTCACAGATGGAGGGAGTTCATTTCATTTTGATGCCCATGGAGATATGAATACTGGATATGATGTTGTGCTCTGGAAGATCAACAGCCACATGACTATTGCCAAGATGGCACAATACGACCTGAAGAATGATGTCTTCATTGTCACAGACCAAGAAACAAAAAATGAGTTCAGGAATCTTAAGGTAATTTTGCTGTTGGCTGCTTTGTAGCATTCAAATCAATTGGTACTTCAATTGCAAAAGTCCTTGACCCCGCCAGGACCTCCAGTGGTCCTACTGCCTGTTCTCTGTCCCCAACTTCCCTCCTTAAATTCCATAGTCAACTTGTATATCACTCCCTTGTACACACCCTCAATTTCCTTGTCCATCTCTCTTCATCTTATTCATTGGACTGAAATATAATCCTGGTTATATTAAACTAATCAGTATAGCCCCCATGTAGCTGAACTTGGCAAAAACAAACAAGCAAAAAAGAAAAAGAAAAAAACCCCACCTACCTTGCTGACTGTTCTCATTTAAAATTCATGATCTCTAACCTCCAGTGGGCCCTAAATGCTATTGGGCAATCAGACTATTACCCTAGCCCATAATCTGTCCACCTTCCTAGATGGCTTTTTATACTTTCTTTTCTCTTCTTTGACTCCAACACATCTTCCCCATCTTCACTTTCAGTGGACCCTGCTTCCTATTTGACTAACAAAACTGAGACAATCAAAAGAGAACTCCAGTGTTCTGCTGCCACCACATCTGTGCCTGTATCCCTGCTTTCCATCTGGCACTGTGGATGGACTGTCTATGCTCCTAGCCAAGGTCAGCTCCTCCAGTTGACCTCTGAATCCCAACCCCTTTTACTTACTCAAGGACATTGCTCTGGCAATTCTCCACTCTCTTCTGCACCCTCAAGTATTTTCTGTGTTATTTAAACAGTGATACAAACATGCTGTTTTTCCTCCCATCTTAAGAAAAAAACCGAAGAACTCCATTGACCCCCCACTTTCCCCTCCATATACTACCCATTCCTCTATTTCTCTTTACTGCAAAACTCCTTGGAAAAGTTGAATATATTCACTGGCCTCAATATCTCTCCTCCCATCATTCTTTTGAACTCTTTTCAGTCCATCAAAATTCTTTCTCTCTAGTTAATAAATACAAACATCATCTTACTTCACTTACTGGCTAATTATTCTCCCTTCTTTATTTGCTTCCACAACAGCACACTCCCTTGGTTTTCTTCCTCTGTTTCTGGCCACTACTTCTCAGTCTCCTTTGCTGTTTCCTTACCATTCTTATTGCCTATAAATATTGGTGGGCCCAGAGCTCAGAACCGCTCCTCTTACTGGTCTGCACTTTTCCTTAGTGATCTCATCCAGGCATTTAAATAATGTCACTATATAGAAGGCAGATGACTCCCAGATTTTTATCTTCTGAATTTCAACTCAAGTGAATATACAATTGCCTGACTGACATCTCTACCTGGGTGTCTGGTAGTCATCTTAACTAATTATCTCCAAAACTGAGTTCCAAAAGCTACACCCATTGCAATAAATGGCAACTCCCTTCTCCTAGCTGCTCATGGAAAAATCTGGTGGGATCCTTGTCACTTCTCTTTCTGTCACACTTCATATCCATCCTAAGTTATACTTTCAAAATGAGTCCAGAATCTGACACTTTTGTTCTCTACTCTGTTGCTACCACCCCACTCCAAGCTAGGATCACCTGTCACCCAGATTCAGAGAGTAGGTTTCTAACTGCTCCTTGCTTCCACCCTTAGCCTCTTCAGTCTGTTCTTAAGACAGAAGCCTGAGTAATCCTGTAAAATATCATGCTCTGCTCAGAACCCTCCCTATACATCCTATTTCTCTCAGAGGAAAAGCCAGTGTCTTTAAACACCATACATTACCTGCCACCAGCACCTCCCTGACCTCATCTCCCACTACCTTCCTACAACCCCACGGGTTTTCTCAGTCTTCCATACATGTCTTCCCTTCTCCTAGCTCAACGCCTTTTACCTGCTGTTTCCTTTGCCTGTAATAATCTTCTCTGATGTCCACATGGTACACTTTCTCACTTCCTTTCTGTCTTTCCTAAAATGTCACCATCTCAGGGAGGCCTTCCCTGGTCACCTTATTTAAAATTGCATTGTCAACCTAATACTCCTTCTATACCCTCCTGTCTTTAGTTTTTCTCCTTAGCACTTATCACTATCTAGCATTCTGGAAATTTTGCTTATTTTTATTCTGTTTATTGTCAATCTTGTCAACTAGAATAGAAGGCCTCTGAGAGCATGGAATTTTGTATTTCATTCCTTACTGTGGCTCCAGTAATTGCAACAGTGCCTGGCATATAATAGGCCCTCAAAATGTATGTGTTCAACGAAAGAATGAACATAGAAATGCTTTAAGCCACTATCTTATTCTAATTTTCCCTGCCATAAATTTCAGTTAAGTAAGGTACTTTTTCCTTGAAACACAGAAACGTAGCCATCCTTCTGCGTTCTCAAACTTTCATCATTGTCTTCGTTATCATCACTGTCATCCTCACAACTACATTGTGAACCCAGCACTCTGCTAAACACCGTAACTCACACTGGATTTTTTAAACCATGCTGTGACTCATTTTATTATTGAATATAGAGAGGATTCCCTATTATAATTTCTGCAAGAAGTGCTACTTTTAACTGTTACCAAGACATCTCCTGACTTTGTAGGGGAGACACTAAATGTGGGGGAGATAATAGGATGACAGATAACTGAGTAGAGCTTTTAGGGACTAAACGGAAGGGACTGACAACCATGAAAAGAGGGACAAGGCTTCCTTTCTGATGGAAACACCCATACATATTTCAAGGAGGTAGTAGAAACCAACAAGATCTGAGATCAGTTAGGTCAGACTTCAAGAAAGTGACAAATCACGCTTCTAAGACACATGAGAGAGGGTCCTTTTCCTGTTCTCCTTTAAGAGCCAGTGTGTACTGAGTTCTGGGGCTATCCCTTATAACCTAGTGTGCAAGGCCCCAAATCAGTGCTTGTAATGAAGCTCTAGTGGAAGCTGAGAAAACAGAAGTACAAGGTAGATGCATAACCAAGGCTTCCAGTGGTGACCGACGCAAGAGGAAACTTGCCTATTTTATTTCCACTGGGCATGGGTGAGGCGAATTGCTATACAAAAGCGATGGCTGTCTAATAACTCACAGTACTTTTATCATGTACACATTTATAAATCACACACGTATTTCTATTTTCTAGTAATTAAACTTTTCTCTATAACTGTATACAAAGAGTTTTGGTGGGAAAAGTGGAGGGAAAACAGTTGGTCACAGACTGGTCTTTTCCTCATTGTAAACATCCTCAGGAACGTTGAAGAAATGCCATACGTACACAGCAGTGCCTGAAACTATTTGCCAGGAACTCTTATGTAAGTGTTTCCTTGTCCTTGGTAGTAACATTAACTTGTCAAAGAAACATCCCTTGATATTGTTACCACATCTTAACTGTGGCTTAGTTTTCTTATGTGAAAAAATGATGATAAAAATGCTTGTTCTGTCTACCATATAAGGTTACTATAAAGATCTACAGAGATAATGCACGTTAATGTGTTTTGAAAGCTATAAATCACTATTCGAAAATATTATTACTATCCTCATCATAGTTGTTATTTGTTTTCACAACAATCTTGTGAGGTCAGTAACTATTACCAAGGAGGAATTTAAGGAACAGTAAGATTAAGTGTCTTGCCTAAAGTCCACAGCTTTTTGGTGGCCAAGTTGATGTGAATTCAGACACCCCAGCTAGCTGCTATACCATACAAATCCATATACACTGCAAATTAGGGAGAGAAAAGGTTTCCAGAGTTGTATATCAACACTTATTTTCATGCCTTTGACCTAAAATGTTTAAGCTTTTAAGGAGATACATTAAATAATCTTACAGGCATCCAAGTATCAGGTTAGAATCATAAACCTGTTTCTCCAGTGGGTCAGTCAAAACACATACAGAACAAGAGGAAAGGGTATGTTCCACACAGTGCTTACCCAAGTAGAAAAAGATATTCTTGGACCTTCAAAATTTGTTAAATTTACTAGTTTGGAAATAGGAATTCTTATATTCTGTAGATGAAACAGTAATTTAGAACACCTGGTTTGTCAGTATCTATCACAACTGAAGACAGTCTCTGACTTAGCAATTCTCCTGATAGAACATTTAGACCTCAGAAATAAATTCTCAGCTACAAAGAAATACATGATATTCCTTGTAAAAATCCTTAGAAGAATAAAAAATTTTAACTTCAAACAAGTTAAATGTCTATAAAGAATTCATTAAATAAATTATGGTACATTTCTTCAATAAAAGACTGTTCAGCCACTTGAAAAAGTGAAGTAAGTTTATACGAACAGCGACTAAAAGGCCCTGCCATCTATTGTGAATGATGGAAACCAGTTGCAGAATAGTATAATTTTTGTATACATACTATATATAAAGATTGGGAAGACAAGTATCTAACTGGTAATACTAGTTTCCTCTAAAGGGTACATGATTGAGCAGACTTTCACTTTCTATGTTTTATTACTGTTTGAATTTTAATTACAATGAGCATGTTTTACTTCAGAATAAAAATTTTAAGAAAAATAATTTCTTAACCAGCCCATTTGCTGATCTGGTATTATTGCAATGAAAATCATGAAAAGCTGTTTTATATAACAAAAATAGAAAGTAAGTGGTAAAGAACATTCTAAAAGAGAAAAATAATGATAAAGGTGGGAGAACTGCCAGGAGTCAGTAGTTCTTCCAGATAAAGTAACAATAATTAAATGATGCAATAATGAAACAAAAACAAACATAAATAAAATGGAATCTTAAAATCCAAATAAACCCATTTATATATTATATTTAAGCATTCAGTAAAATAAGAATCACATAATTCCAGGAAAGTGAATATTATTTAATAAACAGGGAGGGATAATTGTAGTGCTGTATAGGGAAAATTGATTTAGATCGAAAACTTATACCCCAAATGAACTCTATGTCAGTTATTTGGTCACAGAAATGCAAAAAGATAAAAAAAGTAAAGCATTAGTTACCAAAAATAAACTTATGCTAACATATGAAGAAACATCATAACATTGGATTACTTGGACATTTTTTGTGTGTTTGAACTATCTCCTTAAGTCAACTTCCCAGAGTAAAACTGTTGGTGTGCTCACACACACACACACACACACACACACACACACAAAACACACATTTACATGGTTCTTGACAGGAGTTGGGAATCAAATTCAGAACACATGTTTTGAAAAATATGAGAGTACATATTTAGAGATAGAATTAAACAAAATATCTGAACTAAAGCCCATCCAGAACATCATATATTCTGTACTTAATTACAACAGGTAAAGTCAGAAACAACCTACGTCCACCATAGAAATAAAATAAATTATAACATTTCTTTATAACTAAATATTAAGATGCCACATAAAAAGATAAATATAAAGATTAGGCTGCAAAATGGAAATGGTTTATGACCTATAAGTGAAAAATTTTAGATGTTATGGGTACTTTACTTAATAAAGATTCTAAGGAAGCATAGAGAAATAGAAAATATTTGTGTTCAGGATGTGAGAATATGGGATAATTCTATGTTCCCTTTAATGTTATTTTAATAATATGTTATATATTTAAATATCATAATGGAGTATACTGAAATGTACAGATGATAAGAGTAAGATTGTTCCCATCAACTTGCAATTCTATTGCCACTAGTTAGGGCGAAAGTAGACTATGAAGTAAATGTAATAAATGTGAACTGGATGCCCTAAAGCACAGCTGCTATCTAATCCAGTTTTAATTGTCTGGAGGCTGACAATTAATTTAATTGTCTGGAGGCTGAGAAAAATCATGAAAAAAAGCAATGCCTGAAACCACATATGTTTTTAGCGGAAAAACTATCATAGAATGTCTATTAGATTTACCTTTGGGGACTGGGGGTTGTGACACTAAGCTCATAATTTGCTTCCAGGCACAGCACATAACACTTGGTAGCTCAGACTCCATACTGGCAAAATGGCTATATTAAACTCACTTTTTCTTCTGATACTTGAGAATAGTCTATACTTAGAATTTTTAACGACCAAAAAGAAATGAAAAAAAAACAGAAAGTACATATATTTGAGCTGCAGAATACAGACTGTGAGCTAGTTGAGGGCAGGGACAGAACTCATCCTCTTCATATGTATCATGAGAATTTAGGAAAACTCCCCTACTCTGTAGGTGTGTATTAGTAGAACAATTTGGAATACTGTTGCCACCTAGTGGGCAATTATATTTTTACTTTTTATTTATGGTCAATAGTATAACAGGAACTAGGACCCTCATGGAACACTTTTAGAACAGCTTCATGATAAACACTTAAATAGATGTTCCTGCTTAATTCAATACTAATGAATACAAGCATTAAACTAAAATATATTTTTTATTAGTTTACCAAATAAAGTAATTAAGAAATGGTAATGTAAAAATATATTCTTAGGAGCGAAGAAGCTACTTTTAAATTGACCCCCCAAAAAATTACAACTTTTAATTTTGGCAGGGCAATAATCCCTCATTTTCAACTTATATACATTTTTTTCCTTGGGGAAAAGTATAGAAATTGCCCTTATAGAACTTGCTCTTTCTTCCTAAATATTCAAACTATAATACATATGAACAAAATCTTTATAAAAAATTTAAAAACTTTTTCACCATTTATTCATTCATTTAATATTTCTTGTCGTAGCCTTTCCCTTTTCACTTAAGGAAGATCCTTTACACTTCTGTAAGGTCAGTTTAGTATAGATGAACACTTTCAGTTTTTTCCCGCCCTAGAAGCTTGTTCTCTCCCCTTCAATTATGAATGATAACCTTGCTGGGTAGAGAATCCTAGGTTATAGTTTTTTTTTTTTCTCTAAGCACTTTAAATATGTCATGCCACTCCCTTCTGGCCTTATAACTCAATTTTTTAATAAAACACTTACACAACTATCAAGTGCTTTGATGGACTCTTAGAGCAGTCCAGCTTTTTATGAACTAGGTTTCAAGATTTTAAGTGACTACTAGAGGAAGCTAGGAAACACTTCAAACTCAGAACATGATGTTTGTAACAGAAGTAAAGACTACTTAACATTTAGGTACCTATGCCTCCATTCCTATTTAACCTTTTTTGCATCATCTAAACAGAACTTTGTTATTGAATCAATGTTTCACCCAGTCAGTGTCATAAATTCTTTTGTTTTAGAGTTAGCATTTAGTCAAAGTACACATGGACCTTCCAATAATAACAAGTATATATTCAAGGAGACAGCTGTTTTTGATATTTTTAATGCTTTATTTTTGGACAGCCTAGCAGGGATAACTCTTGGATGTTTTGTAGTACTAAGCTTTTGAGAAAAGGTGTTTAATCTACACTTTCTGGTTGAATGAAAGAATGAAGGAATAATGAACAAATAATAGCTGATTTTTAACCTCTATAACATTCTCTCTCCTAGGCTATACAGTTTTAATCTTAAAAAATTTCCCTAGATTTTGGGTTTTTTACCCAACCCAGACCTCTTGTTGGAGAGCTCTGATAATTTAAATGATTTGTGGTATTAGTGCCCTGCCAATTATCCTTAACAAATTCTGTTGTTAATCTTCATTATCACAATCATAAATAGTAAATAATAGTTAAGTGTCCATTTGTAGATAGTGGTGAAAGGAGAAATATGAAAAAAAAACACCTAAGACTCTGTCGTCTTAATTAGCTATGCCTAGATATTATTAGACTTCACATTGGAAGTTAGAAATCGGTATGAGTAGCCCCAAGTAAAAAGGTTCAGAAGAGAAAAAAGAAAATTATTTTGGTAAGTTGATTTTTTAAATTCCTGAATAGGGAAAACATTCAAATAGGCCAGTTCTCTGTCTCCAAGAAAACATGATCATATAAACCAAGAGAGAGACAAGCAGCTGAAGGAAGCTGAAGAACTGTATGAAGGCATGTAGGACAAGAGGTAATTGTCTTAAGGGAATATAAGGTGGCATCATTCACATCATGATTATGAAATAACAACCCTTCTTCAATTGTAACTATATAAGTAAGGTATTATATTGTACACTTATAATGGGTAGGATTAATTTTGCAAGACCACTTCCCTATACGTGTATGAGGAGGGTGGCGTGGGACACGGAGCTGGAGAAGCACTGGCAAGTCATCATAAAAGGCTATTGCAGGATACAGATTTGAAGCACATAAAGTCATAATTGTGCCTCAAGTGTGAAAAGTCTGTAGCAAATTCAGTGTTGGGGACCATAAAATCCTCACTTTGTCATACAAGATTATTACTAGGGGGCTTCCCTGGTGGCGCAGTGGTTGAGTGTCTGCCTGTCGATGCAGGGGACGCGGGTTCGTGCCCCTGTCCGGGAGGATCCCACATGCCGCGGAGCGGCTGGGCCCGTGAGCCATGGCCACTGAGCCTGCGCGTCCGGAGCCTGTGCTCCGCAACGGGAGAGGCCACAGCAGTGAGGGGCCCGCGTACCGCAAAAAAAAAAAAAAAAGATTCTTACTAGGAATTTTGGAGTTTGAAATTGATCACGGGAGCCAGAGGATGCTCCACCAAAAACGATTAGCAATTACACACAATCTGACATATATGAGTCTTAATAGGCATTCAAGTAGGCTACAAAAATAACCTTTCAGCCAACGAATGTGAGAGACATGACCATTGCAGATGCCTCTTCACTGTCCTGGGGGCAGTTTGCATAAATAGTACTTCGTAAATATGCATATATTTCAGATTTGCTATTTCTAGAACGAATACAAGCTATGTATTATTGAAAGTATGAAAGGTTTTGATCAGTGCAGGAGCAGTTAATCCAACCTGGTTTCTTCTGAATGTATTTTTTCAGACTAATGTTTAGAACAATAGGACAATAAGCAACTCAACCAGTCAGAACTCAGCCATGCCCTGATGAGCACTGGTCACACACACAGTGCCTACCCAGCTATACAAGCCAGAACTAAACTGTGATGTTAATTGATAGTTGTTGTGCATCACTATTAACACAGAGCAATTCAATGTAACCTACCTACCTGTGCTTAGTGACATTTTAAACGTCTAGGGATATGACAAGGGCATAGATTTGAATCAGACTATGCAAAATATCAAAGCAGAAGACTTTGAAAGAGTCCTCCCTGCCTCATTATAATATTTTTTCAGGTCGTTTTTGTAGTCTGTGGATAGGGATGTAGGGTGCAGGGTTAGAAAAAGAAATAGGAAAGAGATTGGCGCCATGAAAGTTTTATATGATAACATCCATGTTTTAGAAAACTATCTCTGGAAGCTAGGCAGAGAAAGGACTGGAGAAAGAACTGACCAGAGATGAGGAAAATACTTTGGAGGTCATTACAATAGATGGTTGAGAGAGAATAAAATACTGAACTACAGCAATGAAAATGGGATTTAAAAGGAATAACATGAAGAGCTGTATACAGATCTTTTTTTTTTGGTTTTGAGATCTCATTTGGAGCTTTTGCTGGTGTCCTCAGCACATGCTTAGTACCTAGCAGGTAATCAGGCGCTTGCCTGGACCACCCACTTGATAAGGTTGCCGGAACCACTGGAGGCCACTGTAAGCTGGGTCTGCAGGGAAACTGTCACTTTAGTAACTTTCCCTACAGAGAGACTAGTAGGGGATGGGAAAGCAAGTTAGTTAAGGTCCCTCCCAGCTCCTCCTTTGGAAGCAAGGCATTTCCTGATGAGGGAATATAGTGCCAGCCAGACTGGGAACTTCCTGGGGACTGCAGCAATCTTTGCATTTCCTGCCTTAGCCCAGTGCAGAGCACACACTAGCTTTCAACAATAAAAAGTAATAATAATTTTTAAGTTACCACACTTTCCACTTAATCTATGAAATCACTTTATTTAAAAATTATTCCTAGCTATAGCAGTATACCTTAAGAAGTAAGTAAATTAACTGTAGGAAATGGGAACATAAACCATACTAATCAAAACAAGCCTTGAAGGAACAAAACTGAAAATAGTATATGCAAATTAGATGAACCATTGGACTGAGAAATAACATAGTACAGAACGTGTAAACTGAAACCACTGTGGATTAATAATAAACTCTGTGAGGAGCAAAGATTTTTGTATGCTTACCTGCTATGCTGTAACCTCAGAGCCCAGAACAGTACCCAGCACATAGGAGACATTTAATGAACATTTGTTCAATGAACAAACGAACTGTCCTGGTTTAAAAGAAAGAAAGGAATATAATTAGTTTTTCTTCTATTAGAAGTTGATTTGAGTTTTTGGTGTTTTTTTTTGGTTGTTGTTCCAATTCTAGAGCTAAAGAAAAACATCTCTCATGCAACTGTGTTTTTTTTTTTTAATGTAGAACACTGCCGAATAGTGATATTTTAATTGCATCAGGAACAGAGAACAGAATGCAAACTGTTCTTTTTCTCATGACATAAGCCACGGTTCTCTTGCCCTGTGGTTCTGCAATGCTAGAGAAGCTTGAGAGAGAAAATCATGTGTAGATACCTGACATTTGGTTCTCTCCAGGGAAATAAACTTATTTAGTTAGTTTAATATTCCTTGGTTATTATATATATAATATTATAATATATTATAATATTACAGTAATATATAATATTACTGATTGGCTGTTTCACACAGATGTTTTTCTCTAGCTCTATGGGTATTTTCAGTAATGTGAAGAAAAATAAAATATTAAAGGAGAAAACAACACATTTGAATAATGGGAGAATTTTCAAGTAGCATATTCCTGCAACCATCAAATATTATCTATGGCAACGTACTTTTTCAGGTAGGAATTCATTCTGTTCATCATGCAGCATGTCCTCAAGTATTCAATCTTTTCTTAAACTAGCCCAGATAGAGTCTATTTCATTATTGAAGATTTTCATTCATTTTTTCATCTATTTAACAGATTAAAATTAAGTATCTACCAAGTGCCAATGTTTCAGCTACACCCTTAGGGAGCTCATTGCTTCCTACAGTTCCCTACAAGAGATTTCATGAATTAAAATGCCCTTGTGTTTGGGGACTAGTTAAAGAATGTGAAGGGAAAGAAACATCTTTGAAGTGTTATGAACGTACCAGGCACATTTAGAGGGGCATCTCTAACCATCCTTTTTAAATAGCGTCCACCCCATGCCTGCTTACTTTTTTTCATCCTGCTTTTTTTTTCTTCATCTACTAAGCCCCACTTGACATTGTTCACTGCTCTATACCCAGCTCTGAGAAGTCGCTGGCATAGAGTAGGGTTTTTTTTGTAGTTGTTGCATGAACGAACTTGAAAGGAAGCAACTCTTATTTTACAAATGAGACCAAGACAAATGACTTAAATGATTTGCTTATAATTGTGCAATCCTTAAATCACAAATTAGGGGATTAAACCTTAGTGTGAAGGCAAAGCTCATGGTTCCTTCCACAATTGTGTCTCTAAATGCATATTTCTTTACTGAGATATGAATCTGTCCTCTTTTGTTAAAACGCCATTATGTGAAAGACGCAGAGTTACAGAGATCTTGCCTTCAAGAGCCTGGACAGTCTAGTTAGGAAGGAAAGAAATATGTGGGGATCCAACTAAAAGTAGGGCAGTGTCTCTGTTGGGAAGGGACCTCCGAGACAGTAAGGAGGAGGGTGCGCTAGCCTGGGGCTGGGTCCTGGAGAGCACTTTAACGTGGCTGGGGTCTGTAGTCCCTGGAATGTGAGGAAGTAGACTAGGTAGATTACTTTGGAGTAGCCAGCTTTCCTACAAGCCCTTTCTCTGAGTCCCTGTTCCCGTTTAGATACCAGAGAAAAGTGGATTCTCCCCTCTTTTTGAGAGGGAAGATAGAAAAAAAGCTCATTTTGAAGGGAGTTTGAAGAGTTTGTGGTCTAAGAAATAAAGAGGTGGAGAAAACCAGTGGTAGGAACTGAGGTCGTTTTACCTGGAAAAGAGAAAAGGACGGGAGTGGAGAGTGGGGTGAAGAGCTAGCTTCAAAAAACCTCTTCATGGGAAAATCAGAAGTTCGTTGAAAGTCCTGACACTTACTTGGTAAACATCTGAAGCGACCTGAACTTGAAGGCCTGACTGTTGCCCTTCTCTGGAGGATAGGGTTTAGATTTATTCTCCTGGGCACCAAACAGTGGAACCTAAAAAGCTCTGACGGAAACTCGTTTCTACTCCACACCAAGAAACGCCTTTAACACGAGCGGCACGGAGCTGCCTCAGGAGGAAAGTAGTCCCGCCGTCAGGTCGCTCCCGGGCCCCGCCTGGCGACCGTCTCAGTCCCCGTCCCGGGTCGCCGGCTGGGGGCGCACGACAGACTCCGGCTGCGCATCCGGGGCTCCCCTGGGAGCTGCGCGGGGCGGGGCAGGCGTCCCGGGAGCTCGGTCCCTGGTTCCGGCTGGGTTTCGGCCGGGAGACCAGGGCGCAGCTTGCTTGCCAACGTCGGGCGCCTCCTGCACCTCCGCCTGGGGCGCATCCCCCGCTGCGCCCCGGGAGCGCCCCCAGAAGCCGCGCGGCTGCCCGTCACGTCTCTCCGGCCCCCCGGTCACCCCCAGTACTCCAGCGGCGGGGCCCCCGGCGGCTCGGAGCCCCCAGGCTCCTGTGAGCAGGGACTGGGAACGGCCTGGGAGGGAGGGGTCCGCGGAGAGGCGGGCGAGGAGCCGGGGCTGGGGGACGGAGGCGTGAGCGTGCACTGGTCTCTGTGCCATCTCTCGGTGCCTCCGTACATCCCTGTCGCTGTCGCAGCAGGGAAGGCCCATAGGGTCCCCGCCGAGCACAAGCCGTCGCAATTAGACAGGGAAATCCTGCTGTGGACCGGGCGTTTCACAACGATGGAGGAGATCCCGCCTCGGATTCCGTAAGTGTGCGGCCCGGGTTGCGTGCGCCCGGCAGGGTCGGCGCCGGGCCTGGGGGTCTCGGGGTCCATCCACTTCCCGACCTCTGCGCACCTTGGAGCGGAGGCGGCCGCGGAGCCACACAGGTCTTCACAGGAACACCTACCACCTTAAGGAATTTACCCACGCCCCCCGAGTGCGGTTAAATGCCAGGCTCCGTGATTGGGCTGTGGGAGCTAAGCTAAGCTTACAGAGAGATTCTTGAAGTCGGGTGAAAATCCAGAAGTTCAGTGGGCACTTCCACCGTCGCTTAGATACCCGCCCCCAGCGAGCTCCGGGCCATGAGACAGTGGAGTATACTTAGGCCAAACGGAAGGCACCGGCCTTGAGTGCACCCGGGTGGCTGAGAGGGAGAGGGGCTCTGGCCTGGGAGGGGAGGGGTGGGGAGGGCGGCTCCCTGAAGCACCCAAGGAAACATCATGGCTCGAGGGGTGGCTAGAGAGTCTCTGGGAAGAAGCCACATCCATGTGACCTCCTCTTCTGGGATGGGAGATGTCAGGTGTACGCGGTCCTGCAGCCCTCTTGAGTACGGGTTTACTCGGACTGGGACCCACGGCGCATCAGCGTCGCTGGCCTCTTCATCATCCCAAACCCAGGACAGAGATTCGCTTGATAAAACTTAAGCTGACAGCTTCAACTCCAGGGTAAATGTAATATGTTTTTTTTTAAAAAAAGTAAATGTAACCTGTAAAAACCATCTTTCTACAGCTTCAGTTTATGCAAAGCCCAAAAATCTTCCGGGAACTTTACAAGGCAGTGGTTACAAGGGGAAGGAAGGAAACTAAGGATAACATCAATCTACTACTTTTTGAACTGATCTCAAAAAAAACCGGGAGACTAGAACTATAAAATCAAATAAAGATTTCAGATGTTCAAATATTATATTTATATGATGTAATCAATGCCTATTAGAATGGATAATGGAAACTGGGCCTACATCTTGTTCTGTGCATATTGCCTACACTTTTATTGATTGTTAATTTATTAGTCACCAAAAGCATCTCAAATAAATGGAAAACAAAATATGGCGGGAAATGTTCATTCAATAATGAATTCTCAAACATTTTTATTCCTTTCTTGTATCAAATTATTTAATGAGGAATGGACATGGAATTTGAAATAACATGGAATTTGAATCTGTTTTCAGCATTTATTCAACCACGAAGATGTTTTTTAATATTATAAAGCAAATTTTGTTTTCCTTGAGATCTATAGCCTCTAAACTAAAGACTTAGTCCAAAGAAGAAATTAGCCCCAGAAAAGCTTAAAAAGACCATCCTCAGTGTTTTTGGATTTTGAATTCTAGTGCTACACAACAGAGTAATCAAAAATGTAAAGAACCTGCATTATTGTAAATTAATACTTGTCAAGAGAACCTAGATCCATTTTAGCATGGCTGTATATGTGAAGAGACCCATTTTACAGAAATAATTTAATTTCCCCAGGATCACAGTCAAAAGAAATATTATAGGGCTTCCCTGGTAGCACAGTGGTTAAGAATCCACCTGCCAATGCAGGGGACACGGGTTGGAGCCCTGGTCTGAGAAGGTCCCACGTGCCACAGAGCAACTGGGCCCATGCGCCACAACTACTGAGCCTGCGCTCTAGAGCCCGTGAGCCACAACTACTGAGCCTGCGTGCCACAACTACTGAATCCCGCTTGCCTGGAGCCCATGCTCCGCAACGAGAGAAGCCACCGCAATGAGAAGCCCACGCATCACAGCAAAGAGTCGCCCTGGATTACCACAACTAGAGAAAGCATGCACACAGCAATGAAGACCCAACGCAGCCAAAATAAAATAAAATAAAAAGAAATATTATAAACAGAAGAATTTAACTTTGAGCAAGGTGCCTAGAAAAAGTACTGTAGTTTTGGGTTGAAAACATGGAAGTATTTGAATATTTTATTATTTTCTATAATTTTTTAAAAGCATTGCTATTTAGGAGAGCTATGCCTCCTAAGCTAAATGTTAGATTTACAATATAAACAGCTTTCGTTTTTATGCTTTTAATGGACATATAATTAAGTGACCTATAATTTTTGGACCATACACTAATGATATTTAATAATGACTGTACTTTTTCTTTTCTTTTCAGTGTTAAACTGATTTACACTAATGATATTTAATAATGACTGTACTTTTTCTTTTCTTTTCAGTGTTAAACTAATTTGGTATAGCTGTTCAAAGCCAGATGGGTGGGTAAAAAAGATCAGATCTTTCAGGTTCCATCTGGAACAAAAGTCAACAACAAGTATAATCTAATAATGTGCTAAAATTCATCTGTTGACAACTACCTTAAAACTTACATTAATCTGCCTAAAATCTGAGGAAAGCAGGCTAGATATTGGTTTTCTGTGTTCTTTCAACTAGTGGAAAGTTAAAGAAAAAAATTTTCATTTTTAAGAAGAATTGCAAATTGTCTTCCTGGAATTCTTTTTTTATGTGACTACATTCTATTTAAACTTGACAAAGATAAAAAATACTGCTGAATACATTCTCAAAAGTCATTCTTTAATTGTATGTATTTATAAACTGCCACTTCATATTACTGCAAATTTTTAAAATTTATTTTATCATAAAGGCCTACAGGCATGATTACTTTTGTAACACTACTTTGCTAAAATCTGGATAAATTGCATATAACTTTATTAATAAATAAGACTATGCAGTATTCAAGTAAGCATATAAAATGTCAGAATAATAATAAGAAAATGAAGGTGTGTTTGTCTTTTCTTCAACAAATCACTGTGATTTTGATCACTTCTTTTGAAAACTTCATGCAGAAGCCACGAAAGGAACACCCATTCCCTAACAGACATTCTCACAAAATATATAATGTATAATAGCAGTATAATAAGAGTCATCTTCACAAAATGTATAATAGTCTCTTTAATGGAGTCAGGATGGGAGGGGGCAAGAAGAGATTTGGAGGCTAGTGAAAAACCAAAATGATGAAAGTAAGTTTTCAGAAACAACCTGTTCAAAACTGAAAACAAAGCCCACTTAATAACACAGGGGCCAAATGAACATGAGTCATAGACATACATAGGCATTAATTCTTACTTTTATCCCAGTCAGTGAAACAAAAATGATGGCGAGTCAGGTCATAATCTCCAGTAGTTATATTTTGAACAGTTAGAAACCAAATATACTGCATTGTCATTTCATAGTGGCTAACATTATTTAGGACCTGAATAAATACCTGTTAACTTGAAATCGGTAAGATAATGGGCTAGCATTTGGAAATCTTTCACATCTGCCATTTGCATTCGGGGACATTTTTGGAATATTTACATAAAAAATCATTGTTTATTATGCCAGTCAGAAAATCATATTGTTTTAATATAATTAACAGAATACACATCTTGGTTTAGGCCAGAAATGATAGATGCTGCAAGTAACAAAGTGCGACTGAAAGCTTGTTACATAATGATTGGACTCACAATCATCGCCTGCTTTGCAGTGATAGCGTCAGCCAAAAGGGTGAGTACCTCTTTAAAGTAAAGATAGACTTGTGAATTTTAAGAAGGATTATGACCTTTGTTCTCCTTTGGGGGATTATTGCTGTTTTCTCAATGTAAGAACAATTTCATCTCAGACACCTTGAGCCACCTGCATATATTTATCATACTGGAAACAGCATTGTTCATGGAAATTTGAGTCAACAAATTAACTATATGGACAGGAGGGACAGAAGTTTGTTTCCATTTATAAGATAAGCAAAAACAAAAATAACAGTTTATAACATGGTTAAAATCTGCACAGGAAGAACTTTGTTGTATGAAAGTTATCCAGACTACATCATTCCTTAAATCATGAACTCAGTTAGCTATTGCATAGAATCATGAAATAGTTAGAAGTGCAAAAGTTGGAAATGATGACCAAGGTGGGCTAGTTTGCCTGTATCCTGTGTTTAAGCCCTTTCCTTGTCATCTCCAATATGTAGTTTCTAGAGGGGAATTAAGAGCTAATTACTGTCTAATTTTGCTTCTAGCTTCCCCAGATTCTTTCATCTGCTGATCACTTTTTACCATGAAGAGCAGCCCCACAAATATTGGGAGATATCTGATACATCTCTGTGAGTCATCCTTTCTCTACTCTTAATTTCTCCATCCGTAACAGCTTTCCTCTATTTTGAGCTCTCCTCTGGACACACTCCAGTTTATCAGTGTCCCTCTTCATTGTGATACCTGCAACTGAGTCCCTTAGAGTGCGATTATAACCTCTTTGTTTTTGAACACTGCATTTTAGTAACACAGCCAGAGTTGGAAATAGATTTTGGCAGCCACATCACACAGAATAGTTTGCCTGGATCCATCTTCACTCTCTAGGCACATTTAGCCAATGACCATTCTGCCTAGACCTGTGGTCCTGCTCTTCTTTACTTCTCAGGTTTTCAAGGGTATTTGAGCCCAATATTTCACACAGGGACTGGGTCTTCTGAGCTTACTGATGTTATATACATGTCTACTCATGTCTGTTGGCTCAGCAAAGAGCTTATGCTTTGAAATTATTCTCATCAAATGGAAAATTTCTTAAATGTTTGCTGGGCTGAACACTTAAACGTAGAAATAAAGAAATTCAGTCATCTCTTGTTTTTAACCTATCCTAGATAAAATGACTGTCTACCCAGTTGGTGATTCTCTAGCTCCTAAATGATAGATTGGATTTTGATACTACCTGGACCCTCCATGTTTCATACCATCTCCCCTTGGTTCCTTATGCTTCAGCCACACTAGTTCTTTTTTGTTTTTTAAGGTGTCAGACCCTTATTCTCTCTAGGCTTTCCTTCCTTCTCTTGGCCTTACTGTAGCTGACTCATTCTCCTTCTCAGTGAGAGCTTCCATGACCACCCCATCTGAAATGGCCTTGCTCAGGCACTCACTATTTTATTATCTTTCCAACTGCTCTTGAGTAAGTCGTTATATACCAGCAATCCTGTTGACTCCACTTAAGACTATATGCACAATTGGACCACTCCTCACCATCTCTCTTGATATCACCCTGGTCTGAAATAACCATCATCTGTTGCCTAGTTTATTGCAGTATCTTTTAAATGGTCTTACTCTGTCTCTCTTGCCTCTCTCCAATTCACCTTTCATTTTGAATAATTAATGCATGTACCCTAAATAAGATGGTGTCATATAGAGATGGAGAAATGGTTAGCAATTTGAGATGTATTGGGGGGTCAAAAGGATAGAATTTTGTGGTAAATTCAATGTGGGAAGAGGAGAGAAAAAGGAAGAATGACATCAAAAAGCCTGGGTTTTTGCTTTGAGCACCTAGATGGATGGTGCTGCCATTTGTTGAGATGTCTAAGGCTGGGGAAAGAACTGATAGGCATGACAGGCAAAATATGTCAAGTCCTCTATTTCGGATATACTGAATGTGAGATGCATATTAGACTTCCATCACTATCTATTTTTATTTTTTCTGCTAAGGACTTTGTATGTTCTTCAGTCTGAGGACCTATAGCTTTCCTCACTTCTGAAAAAGTCTAAGCTGTTATCACTTCAAATATGGCCTCTTTCCCCATTCTGACTATTCTTCCCACCTGTTAAAAATATATGTTGGGGGGGAGACCTTCAAGATGGTGGAGGAGTAAGACGTGGAGATCACCTTCCTCCCCACAAATACATCAAAAATACATCTACATGTGGAACGACTCCTACAGAACACCTACCGAACGCTGGCAGAAGACCTCAGACCTCCCGAAAGGCAAGAAACTCCCCACATACCTGCATAGGGCAAAAGGAAAAACAGAGACAAAAGAATAGGGATGAGACCTGCACTTCTGGGAGGGAGCTGTGAAGGAGGAAAAGTTTCCACACACTAGGAAGCCCCTTCACTGGTGGAGACGGAGGGTGGGTGGGTGGGGGAAGCTTTGGAGCCATGGAGGAGAGCGCAGCAACAGGGGTGCAGAGGGCAAAGCTGAGAGATTCCTGCACAGAGGATTGGTGCCGACCAGCACTCACCAGCCTGAGAGGCTTGTCTGCTCACCCCCCGGGGCAGGTGGGGGCCAGGAGCTGAGGCTCAGGCTTCGAAGGTCAGATCCCAGGGAGAGGACTGGGGTTGACTGCGTGAACACATGCTGAAGGGGGCTAGTGCGCCACAGCTAGCCGGGAGGGAGTCTGGGAAAAACTCTGGAACTGCCTAAGAGGCAAGAGACCATTGTTTTGGGGTGTGCGAGGAGAGGGGATTCAGAGCACCGCCTAAACGAGCTCCAGAGATGGGCGTGAGCCGCGGCTATCAGCACAGACACCAGAGACGGGCATGAGATGCTAAGGCTGCTGCTGCAGCCACCAAGAAGCCTGTGTGCGAGCACAGGTCACTATCCTAACCTCCCTTCCCGGGAGCCTGTGCAGCCTGCCACTGCCAGGGTCCCGTGATCCACAGACAACTTCTCCAGGAGACCACACCGTGTGCCTCAGGCTGGTGCAACGTCACACCGGCCTCTGCCGCCACAGGCTCACCCCGCATTCTGTACCCCTTCCTCCCCCCGGCCTGAGCGAGCCAGAGCCCCCAAATCAGCTGCTCTTTTAACCCCGTCCTTTCTGAGTGAAGAACAGGCGCCCTCAGGTGACCTACACACAGAGGCGGAGCCAAATCCAAAGCTGAGCCCCTGGGAGCTGTGAGAACAAAGAAGAGAAAGGGAGATCTCTCCCAGCAGCCTCAGGAGCAGCAGATTAAATCTCCACAATCAACTTCATGTACCCTGCATCTGTGGAATACATGAATACACAACGAATCATCCCGAAGTTGAGGTGGTGGACTTTGGAAGCAACTGTAGACTTGGGGATTGCTTTCTGCATCTAATTTGTTTATGGTTTTATCTTAGTTTAGTATTTAGAGCTTATTATCATTGGTAGATTTGTTTATTGATTTGGTTGCTCTCTTCCTTTTTGTTTTTAATATATATATATTTTTTTCCATTTTCTCTTTTTGTGAGTGTATATGTTATGCTTCTTTGTGTGATTTTGTCTGTATAGCTTTGCTTTTGCCATTTGTCCTAGGGTTCTGTCTGTCATTATTATTATTTTGCGTAGTTTTTAGCACTTGTTATCTTTGGTGGATTTGTTTTTTGGTTTGGTTGCTCTCGTCTTTCTTTTTTTATTTTTCATTTTAATAACTGTGTTTTATTTTATTCTTTCTTTCTTTCTTTCTTTTCTCCCTTTTCTTCTGAGCCGTGTGGCTGACAGGATTTTGTGCTCCAGCTGGATGTCAGGCCTGAGCCTCTGAAGTGAGAGAGCCGAGTTCAGGACATTGGTCCACCAGAGACCTCCCAGCTCCATGTAATATCAAATGGCAAAAGCTCTCCCAGAGATCTCCATCTCAGCACTAAGAGCCAGATCCACTCAACGACCAGCAAGCTACAGTGCTGGACACCCTATGACAAACCACTAGCAAGACAGGAACACAACCACACCCATTAGCAGAGAGGCTGCCTAAAATCATAATAAGTCCAAAGACACCCCAAAACACACCACCAGATGTGGACCTGCCCACCAGAAAGACAAGATCCAGCCTCACCCACAAGAACACAGGCACTAGTCCCCTCCACCAGGAAGCCTACACAACCCACTGAAACAATTTTAGCCACAGGGGACAGACACCAAAAACAACAGGAACTACGAAAATACAGGCTGCAAAAAGGAGACCCCAAACACAGTAACATAAGAAGAATGAGAAGACAGAAAAACACACAGCAGATGAAGGAGCAAGATAAAAACCCACCAGACCTAACAAATGAAGAGGAAATAGGCAGTCTACCTGAAAAAGAATTCAGAATAATGATAGTAAAGATGATCCAAAATCTTGGAAATAGAATGGAGAAAATGCAAGAAACATCTAACAAGGACCTAGAAGAACTAAAGATGAAACAAGCAACAATGAACAACACAACAAATGAAATTAAAAATACTCTAGATGGGATCAATAGCAGAATAACTGAGGCAGAAGAACGGATAAGTGACCTAGAATATAAAATAGTGGAAATAACTACTGCAGAGCAGAATAAAGAAAAAAGAATGAAAAGAACTGAGGACAGTCTCAGAGACCTCTGGGACAACATTAAATGCACCAACATTCGAATTATAGGGGTTCCAGAAGAAAAAGAGAAAAAGAAAGGGACTGAGAAAATATTTGAAGAGATTATACTTGAAAACTTCCCTAATATGGGAAATAGTTAATCAAGCCCAGGAAGCACACAGAGTCCCATACAGGATAAATCCAAGGAAAAATACGCCAAGACACATATTAATCAAACTGTCAACAATTATATACAAAGACAACATATTAAAAGCAGCAAGGTAAAAACAACAAATAACACACAAGGGAAAACCCATAAGGTTAACAGCTGATCTTTCAGCAGAAACTCTGCAAGCCAGAAGGGACTGGCAGGACATATTTAAAGTGATGAAGGAGAAAAACCTACAACCAAGATTACTCTACCCAGCAAGGAACTCATTCAGATTTGATGGAGAAATTAAAACCTTTACAGACAAGCAAAAGCAGAGACAGTTCAGCACCACCAAACCAGCTTTACAACAAATGCTAAAGGATCTTCTCTAGGCAAGAAACACAAGAGAAGGAAAAGACCTACAATAACAAACCCAAAACAATTAAGAAAATGGGAATAGGAACATACATATCGATAATTACCTTAAATGTAAATGGATTAAATGCTCCCACCAAAAGACACAGACTGGCTGAATGGATACAAAAACAAGACCCATATATATGCTATCTACAAGAGTCCCACTTCAGACCTAGAGACACAAAGAGACTGAAAGTAAGGGTATGAAAAAAGATATTCCATGCAAATGGAAACCAAAAGAAAGCTGGAGTAGCAATTCTCATATCAGACATAATAGACTTTAAAATAAAGACTATTAGAAGAGACAAAGAAGGACACTACATAATGATCAAGGGATCGACCCAAGAAAAAGAGATAACAATTGTAAATATTTATGCACCCAACATAGGAGCACCTCAGTACATAAGGCAAATACTAACAGCCATAAAAGGAGAAATCAACAGTAACACATTCATAGTAGGGGACTTTAACACCCCACTTTCACCAATGGACAGATCATCCAAAATGAAAATAAATAAGGAAACACAAGCTTTAAATGATACATTAAACAAGATGGACTTAATTGATATTTATAGGACATTCCATCCAAAAACAACAGAATACACATTTTTCTCAAGTGCTCATGGAACATTCTCCAGGATAGATCATATCTTGGGTCACAAATCAAGCCTTGGTAAATTTAGGAAAATTGAAATTGTATCAAGTATCTTTTCTGACCACAACGCTATGAGACTAGATATCAATTACAGGAAAAGATCTGTTAAAAATACAAACACATGGAGGCTAAACAATACACTACTTAATAACGAAGTGATCACTGAAGGAATCAAAGAGGAAATCAAAAAATACCTAGAAACAAATGACAATGGAGACACGACGACCCAAAACCTATGGGATGCAGCAAAAGAAGTTCTAAGAGGGAAGTTTATAGCAATACAATCCTACCTTAAGAAACAGGAAACATCTCGAATAAACAACCTAACCTTGCACCTAAAGCAATTAGAGAAAGAACAAAAAAACCCCAAAGTTAGCAGAAGGAAAGAAATCATAAAAATCAGATCAGAAATAAATGAAAAAGAAAGGAAGGAAACGATAGCAAAGATCAATAAAACTAAAAGCTGGTTCTTTGAGGAGATAAACAAAATTGATAAACCATTAGCCAGACTCATCAAGAAAAAAAGGGAGAAGACTCAAATCAATAGAATTAGAAATGAAAAAGAAGTAACAACTGACACTGCAGAAATACAAAAGATCATGAGAGATTACTACAAGCAACTCTATGCCAATAAGATGGACAACCTGGAAGAAATGGACAAATTCTTAGAAATGCACAACCTGCCAAGACTGAATCAGGAAGAAATAGAAAATATGAACAGACCAATCACAAGCACTAAAATTGAAACTGTGATTAAAAAATCTTCCAACAAACAAAAGCTTAGAACCAGATGGCTTCACAGGTGAATTCTATCAAACAACGGGAATAGGAACATACATATCGATAATTTCCTTAAATGTAAATGGAGTAAATGCTCCCACCAAGACACAGACTGGCTTAATGGATACAAAAACAAGACCCATATATATGCTGTCTACAAGAGACCCACTTCAGACCTAGAGACACATAGAGACTGAAAGTAAGGGGATGGAAAAAGATATTCCATGCAAATGGAAACCAAAAGAAAGCTGGAGTAGCAATTCTCATATCAGACAAAATAGACTTTAAAATAAAGAGTATTAGAAGAGACAAAGAAGTACACTACATAATGATCAAGGGAATCAATCCAAGAAAAAGAGATCTCAAACTCTTCCAAAATATAGCAGAGGGAGGAACACTCCCAAACTCATTCTACGAGGCCACCATCACCCTGATACCAAAACCAGACAAGGATGTCACAAAGAAAGAAAACTACAGGCCAATATCACTGATGAACATAGATGCAAAAATCCTCAACAAAGTAGTAGCAAACAGAATTCAACAGCACATTAAAAGGATCATACACCATGATCAAGTGGAATGCAAGGATTCTTCAATATACGCAAAACAATCAACATGATACACCATATTAACAAATTGAAGGAGAAAAACCATGATCATCTCAATAGATGCTGAGAAAGCTTTCGACAAAATTCAACACCCATTTATGATAAAAACCCTGCAGAAAGTAGGCACAGAGGGAACTTTCCTTAACATAATAAAGGCCATATATGACAAACCCACAGCCAACATCGTCCTCAATGGTGAAAAACTGAAACCATTTCCACTAAGATCAGGAACAATACAAGGTTGCCCACTCTCACCACTCTTATTCAACATAGTTTTGGAAGTTTTAGCCACAGCAATTAGAGAAGAAAAGGAAATAAAAGGAATCCAAATCAGAAAAGAAGTAAAGTTGTCACTGTTTGCAGATGACATGATACTATACATACAGAATCCTAAAGATGCTACCAGAAAACTACTAGAGCTAATCAATGAATTTGGTAAAGTAGCAGGGTACAAAATTAATGCACAGAAACCTCTTGCATTCCTATACACTAATGATGAAAAATCTGAAAGTGAAATCAAGAAAACACTCCCATTTACCACTGCAACAAAAAGAATAAAATATCCAGGAATAAACCTACCTAAGGAGACAAAATGCCTGTATGCAGAAAATTATAAGACACTGATGAAAGAAATTAAAGATGATACAAATAGATAGAGAGATATACCATGTTCTTGGATTGGAAGAATCAACGTTGTGAAAACGACTCTACTACAGAAAGCAATCTACAAATTCAATGCTATCCCTATCAAACTACCACTGGCGTTTTTCACAGAACTAGAACAAAAAATTTCACAATTTGTATGTAAACACAAAAGACCCCGAATAGGCAAAGCAATTTTGAGAAAGAAAAACGGAGCTGGAGGAATCAGGCTCCCAGACTTCAGACTATACTACAAAGCTACAGTAATCAAGACAGTATGGTACTGGCACAAAAACAGAAATATAGATCAATGGAACAGGATAGAAAGCCCAGAGATAAACCCACACACATATGGTCACCTCATCTTTGATAAAGGAGGCAGGAATGTACAGTGGAGAAAGGACAGCCTCTTCAATAAGTGGTGCTGGGAAAACTGGACAGCTACATGTAAAAGTATGAGATTAGATCACTCCCTAACACCATACACAAAAATAAGCTCTAAGTGGATTAAAGACCTAAATGTAAGGCCAGAAGCTATCAAACTTTTAGAGGAAAACATAGGCAGAACACTCTATGACATAAGTCACAGCAAGATCCTTTTTGACCCACCTCCTAGAGAAATGGAAATAAAAACAAAAATAAACAAATGGGACCTAATGAAACTTCAAAGCTTTTGCACAGCAAAGGAAACCATAAACAAGACCAAAAGACAACCCTCAGAATGGGAGAAAATATTTGCAAATGAAGCAACTGATAAAGGATTAAATCTCCAAAATTTACAAGCAGCTCATGCAGCTCAATAACAAAAAAACAAACAACCCAATCCAGAAATGGGCAGAAGACCTAAATAGACATTTCTCCAAAGAAGATATACAGACTGCCAACAAACACATGAAAGAATGCTCAACATCATTAATCATTAGAGAAATGCAAATCAAAACTACAATGAGATATCATCTCCCACCGGTCAGAATGGCCATCATCAAAAAATCTAGAAACAATAAATGCTGGAGAGGGTGTGGAGAAAAGGGAACACTCTTGCACTGCTGGTGGGAATGTGAATCGGTACAGCCACTATGGAGAACAGTATGGAGGTTCCTTAAAAAACTACAAATAGAACTACCGTATGACCCAGCAATCCCACTACTGGGCATATACCCTGAGAAAACCATAATTCAAAAAGAGTCATGTACCAAAATGTTTACTGCAGCTCTATTTACAATAGCCAGGAGATGGAAACAACCTAAGTGTCCATCATCGGATGAATGGATAGATGATGTGGCACATATATACAATGGAATATTACTCACTCATAAAAAGAAACGAAACTGAGCTATTTGTAATGAGGTGGATGGACCTAGAGTCTGTCATACAGAGTGAAGTAAGTCAGAAAGAGAAAGACAAATACTGTATGCTAACACATATATATGGAATTTAAGGGAAAAAAATGTCATGAAGAACCTAGGGGTAAGACAGGAATAAAGACAGAGACCTACTAGAGAATGGACTTGAGGATATGGGGAGGGGGAAGGCTAAGCTGTGACAAAGCGAGAGAGTGGCATGGACATATATACACTACCAAACGTAAGGTAGATAGCTAGTGGGAAGCAGCCGCATAGCACAGGGAGATCAGCTCGGTGGTTTGTGACCACATAGAGGGGTGGAATAGGGAGGGTGGGAGGGAGGGAGACACAAGAGGGAGGAGATATGGGAACATATGTATAACTGATTCACTTTGTTATAAAGCAGAAACTAACACACCGTTGTAAAGCAATTATACTCCAATAAAGATGTAAAAAGAAAAAAAAAAGTTGGAATGCTCAGAAAATAGTCATGCTGAAACCCTAAACAAAGAATATATTAAATTTTGCCATGCTTTTTTAGAACAGTTTAAAAAAACAACCATAACTGAAAGGGAACAGGAGGGATCCCTCAAAAGTAATATTGTCCAAAGTTTAAAACTCCCAATTTTTAAATAACAGGTACTTTGGGGAATTGCACATTAAATTCCCTAAACTGCCTACTGTTTCCAAATTTAAATATTTATGCATAAACTAGTGAACACTCCAAGCTCTTTTACTTGGTGGGGTTGCTCCCAATCAACATTTTGGTTCTGGTAGTGCTATAGAGCAGTGCTTGCAAGTGCAACTACTTGAAATTTTTATTTCAAAACAGAATGGAAAATTGAAATGTTAAAGTGCTACTAATAATGATATGATGTATGTATCTCTTAAAACTTAAACTACTGAAGCAAACATGAAAATCATTAGATGTCCTGAAAGGGGGGAATCATATGCTCATTTAATTTCAGTGGTAAACTGTTCAAATATGAAAGGTAAAAAATGAAAGAACAAATATACAACTGAGCAAACACATAATTAAAGGGTATACTTAAGGATTTCTGCGATGGGAACTCCACTGTGTGTTTAAATCTATTGTTTGACCTGTACATTATATTTTCATACATTTTCAGGAATTCATTTCCCACTAAAATTGCTGACCACTTTACTGGGAGCAAGAAACCCTAAAAATAATTGATCCAATTAGTTTCACTATTCTGTGATTAACATAGTTTCAAATACTGAAGGAAATGACGCCAGCCAAAACAAACAAACACCCCGCCCCACAAAAAAAATGAACAACAGAAAACCATGGTAATGGAAGAAGAAAAAAATAAAAACAGTAAGCTAGGAGGGCCTAAGCTTGGCTACTGTGTGATTTTGTGTTTCACAGTATATTAAGGAAGTTAAATCAGACATTCCCTCGTATTTATTAGGTTTAAAACTCTAAGCCTTAAATAAATGCATTGTACTGCATTAAAATAACAGAAAAGGAAAAATAATCTCAGCTGAAACATGTGAATGTCCCACTAGCTGCCAAGACTTGAGCTACAAAGATAAATTGGATATGTTCCCCGTTACAGCTGAATATACAAGTTCTGAAATAAAAGCAACATACTACTTTATCAGATAATGCTACCCATGAAATCTTACTGGTTTTAGAAAGGGGATGGAATTTTAATGAATCAGGGCATCTATTTTTGCTTTATTAGGCATATACAATCATAAGTGAAAACAAATGAAACAGACACTTATATAAATGCAATCGTAAAATAGTATTTTATTATTTTTAATATAGTGCTGTAACATTTTATAATATTGCATACTACTCAAATGTTGGTTTATTTAGTTTGGCAAGAATATCTTCCCCTCATCCCACTTCCCAATTAGAATTTAAAGATGCATTATCCTTTTAGAGATCCATCATATTGGCTCCTAATATGTTACATTTCATAAAACAGTAATGCTATGAACTAAAATGAGTAAAGGTTAACAACAATTACTTTGATTTCACAGTTTCACAAAGCAGCCAGTAGATTGCTGAATTTAGAACAGCAACAAAAATCCACGAAGACTTTGTATTATAATTACTTTATCCATAATGCTCCTTCTTGAGAGAAGAAAAAATATGAAGGCAAAGGTAATGCTTTGTCCAACAAAAGTCCTTTATCCAAAAAATCAACCTTTATCTGCAAATACGTTTTACAGTTACCAAATGATATGCTGTTTCTGTGCCAACAGATTTTATCACTTTTTTTTGGTTTTTATTTTTTGCTTGCTTGTTCTAGTGCTACCAGCAAGTGAACAAAATGGCACTAAAAATTAAGTTCTAGGAACAATTTTCAAAATAAAACTTAGAGTAAAAAAAACCCCAGGGCATTGAGTCAAGTACTTACAAATATAAAACAAGTAAGCATAATTGCATAGATTAGCTAGTAAAAATTCAAATTCAGACAAAAATAAAACACCGAATTTAATTCAATAAATGTAAAGGACTCTTTCAAGTATTCTCTTGATTTTTACATTAATGTTGCATGCATTGCCCTTTTACAACATGTTTTCTTTTTTTTTTTTTTGGCACAGTTTCTCTCGGATTAAAATATAATAAATCTTAGGAAAGCAAGTTGAAAAAAGAAAATTTTTCCCACAAGGGTCAGTGAAGATTAATGAAAATACATTTTGGAGCATTTAAAATAGTACATTTGAAAAGAGTAGTCATATTAAAAAAATTTTTAGGAACAAAGTATTTGCTAGTATTGGTTCAATAAAGTCATCACCACACCAACTATTACATATTACCCCTTGCATTCACATCTAATCAAATTAATTACCCAAGTAACAGATCCAATGAATTAAATATAATTTTATATATAAATGCTTAAAATATGGTCAAATTCTATACTTAGAGATATAATGCTTATTTCACTGGCAAAAATTTAAAAATCCTCCCCTCAAAGGTCATTCTATTATTTCTATTATTTTTCCTTCTGTAAGAACTATTTTGTTTGAAAGACTTAGCTTAAAGATTTATTAATGTGACTATAGGGTCCTCAAAAAAAAAGCAGGCACAGCTGGTTAGTTTATGAATTATGCTGCATTAACAAGTTCAGTTGATTAGAAAGAGTGGAACACCCTGTCACCTGATACTTATAGACTATCTGCATCACAAAAAAGTGTTTATCTGATAAATTCACCAACAATTTGGTGATCTTTAATATAACTACCCTGTTCTTTTGAATATACATATACTGAACTGCATAACTTCTACTACAATAAAAAGGGCACAGATACAATCTTATACTTAACAATATAAAAGAGGTTTGGCAGATGCAGTCAGCATTGTGGACACCATTTAAACCTGTATTGTATAGCTTGTAGGTTTTTAAGTGTCTTGCCAAAAGCTTAGTTTCATGATATTTAATTTACAAAGTGTCATACTATTTAAAAGTACTCCTATATACATTTCCTTCTTGTAACATACCTCTGATTTCCAGCAGAAACATTATAAATGCTATCATAAATGAAACCTTTCTTTATAGACTATGAATCATATCAAAAATGCTTTTAGTTCCCATCTTAAAACATCAGTAAACTAATTTTTAAACAAGTATTTTAGGTATACAATTGGAAATGTAAATAGCCTGCACGTAACTATACTAATGAAAAGACTGATTCAACAGTACCATATCTGCTTAGAAAACTACCAAGTATAGTACTGTGAGAAAAACACACACACACATATATATGTATCTGTAAATAAATATATATAATTTTCTATTGAAACTTTTTTTTTAAAGTTTCACAGTATGAAGAGGTTTTTGCTGTTAATACATAAACACACACATTATATTGACGAATCTGATACAAATGTAATCTAATACGATGGTTCATTAACAAGCAGCAGTTTGACCCTTTGAGGATCACCAAAGGGGAAAAAAATCCTAATATAGGGTTCAACCAATTAAAGAATCCTTAGTAATTTTCATGAATAGCATCCTTTTGTGTCCAAACCATTAAGTCCATTTAATCAAATTTAACACATAACAAGGTGATTTCTTCAGGAGAATTTTGCCATTCAAGTACCTAAGTTCATTATTACATAGAAAGTGAAACTTTTCAATTACTGCTCTGAAAAATCAGAGAAAGGAATACAGTATTATTTTTGCTATGCAGCACTACTTTAGATTCATGATGGCATCTCATGATGCTCTTTAAAATGAGCAGTGAAAAAATAATAAAACACTATTTCAAAAATGTTGGCATATTTGGTCAAAATACAAAATATACTAATATAATAGCATTTATATGTTAAAAACACAAACATTTAAATGTTGTGTAATCATTTTAATGTGTCCAACATGAAGAACAGCTTCTCTCTTCACAATTGCCACATTTTAATTGATTATCAGTACAATATTTCTTCTGTATTTTATAAGTAACTTTTACAGGTTTTCTGTAGTAATTTTTTTTTTTGCAAAGTATAACTTATAGCACAGTGATTTATAATTTAAGGTAATAGCTATTTTCACATTCTAATTTAGCTTTTTCTCTGTTTCATGCTTCTGAAGCTCTTTTGTTTTGTTTTTGCTTTGAGAGGTAGATTTAGTAAAGAATGGGCATATCAAACTTACTGCCAAAATGCAATTATCGACAGCTGTACTGCTAATGTGCAGTTTCTAAGAATGCTAGAAAAATTCAGAACCATTATTGTAATACTTTACTAAAGTTTTCCTTTTCAGGCTTAAATTATTAAATAATCTCATAATGTATTTAATTGTTCACAAATAGATACAAAAAGAACGATGAAAGACATATATACAGGCACACCAAAATAACAACAAAACTATAATAAAAGGTTGCATATGGATGGAAACTTGTTTTGTTTTGCTTTTTAAAAGTGCATTAACATCTTTCTTTTTTGTTCTACATAAAAACACATCAAATATTCCTAATGACATTACAAGAAAAGGGAGATATCTGAAGCTACCCTTTTTAGCCATTAATTTTTCCTCCTACCAAGTTAAAGTTGAAACCCTTCCATTGGTGCTTCCTGCTGCTGAAATACAAACTGTTGTTGGTTTTCATCCACGTGAGGTACAATACTGGAGTCGTCATCTTCTACACCAAAGTAATGTTCAATCAGATCAAAAGCCTTTTGGTAAATTTCCTGATTTTCATGACTTTGAAGAAATTCGATTTTATCCAGGCCTATTAACGCAAAGCATATGTACAAAAACAAAGTTGTTACTCGAATTTCAACATATATTTAAGTCAAAATAATGAATCAATAGCATCCATCAGTCCACTGGCAATTGGATTGTTATTTTTATCTAATTAAAAAGATTAAAATATAATTTTTAAAGGTTACTTTCCATTTACAGTTATTACAAAATATTGGCTATATTCCCTGTGCTGTATACTACATCCTTGAGCCTATCTTACACCCAATAGTTTGTACTTCCCACTCCTCCACCCCACAGGTAACCACTAGTTTACTCTATAAGAGTCTGCTTTTTTGTTATATTCACTAGTTTGTAGTATTTTTTAGATTCTACATATAAGTGATATCATAACTTTAATCTAATTTTTGCACATACTGATAGCCAACACTTATGCCTTATACTTCAAGGATGAAAGAATGGGGCGATGTGGTATGAAGAATAAGCACAGGCTGGAGAGTAGGAAGATCATAGACTCCACCCTTCTAGTTGTGTGATTTTTCCCAAATAAGTTTGGTTCCTCTGTACTTTAGTTTCTGAATTTTAAAATGACAGTTTTACATTATGTAACTCCACAAGTTGTTTCCAGAGTAACTGTGCTAAATAAAAAGCACAAAAAGGGAAAGCAATAAAATAAAAATAAAAAACTAAAATACAAGCAAGCTACCACACAAGTTCTCTCACAGAATGAGCCAAAATGTATCAATAAGGATAAATGAATACTATTTGCAAATCCAATACAGCCTATAAGTGAAACTGAAAAAGCTCATTTCGATAGTATAAGGAGAATCTACAGTGCTCTATTTTATTGCTCACAAGAAAATAATCTACATACAAGTCTGGGTGATGTTAAAAATCTTTTTCACTTATTACAGATAAACCTCTTCAATTATATGATTGCAGGATATAAGGAATAAGCAAAGTAGTCATATCTATATACAATCATAGAATAGCCTAAACTCTAGTATAACTTGGGATCAAAATAATGATTGTAGTAAGGAAATATTCTTATATCAGTGATTGATAACTTTTATTTATATGATGTTTTAACCATTGACACTATATAATTTGAAATAAAGGCAAAGTGATCTCCCAGGCTTGGTTCAAGAATTACAAATAAAAGCTTGACTCAACCATATAATATAATAGGACTTAAGACAGAAAGTGAATATTTAATGGAAATATATTGAGAGGAAAAAATACTGACTTAGATTCATGTGTTATCCTAAAATAAATTCCATGTGAGCTAAGTTAAATATTTTAAGACTCCAATCAGAAAAATCTAGCCAATAAATAAAATAATTTTCATCAAATCTCTGTGAGGACAATGACTTTGTAAACTTTGAAGGAATAGAATATTAGGCTGAACCATTTATTAATTATAAAAGAACATAGTTTATCTCATTAAATTAAAAAGGTAAAAAGGATGGGAGAAAAGCTGTATTAAAATAAACTATAAAATAAAATTAATTCAAAATTTTACAAAAAACGACAAGTTGGTAACTGGACAAAGTATAATAAAGATGTAATTGAGATAAGAAAATATACTAACACATGGAAAATACACACCACTTTCTACATGAAATAAAACAAGAAACACAGAAAAACAACTTGGTGGTACCATTTTACATTAGCTAAATCAGCAAAATCAACAAAACAAGTAAGAGGCAGTGACACTGCCGAGTAACATGCCTTCAGAAAGCAAAATGAGAAAACGTATCAAAAACTTAAAAAGAAGTTTGTGCCCAAGCTCAGCAATAATATTCTTGAAATTTTATCCCCAAGTATTAACTCAACAGAAGAAAAATATTAATAAATATTATATTTTTGTATATTTTGTATTATTTGTATATTATTATTTTGTATATTATAAATATTAAAATATATTAATGATATAATATTTTTAATAAAAATATTAAAAAATAAGCATCAGAAAGATGTTTATTTTGGCATATGTAAAATGCAAAACGAATTGGAAACAAACTAATGGTCAACTACAAGAGTGTGGCTAAAACCCCACTTAATATGGCTAAAACAGCATGCAACATTCTCTTTTTATAACATTATGTGGCTATTGCAAATCACAGAAAATTATGCAAATCACAGAAATTATGTATTGTTTGGAGAAAATGTAAAATTTCTCCAAAATGTTAAAAGTAGAACACCAAACTATACACGGACTGCAATTATATCAATGTAAACTAATTCTGCATAAGGGCAATGTAAAAAGGATGGTAAATAATAAAAAGAAATTGTTAAGATAATAGAATTAAGGGTAACTGTAAAAAAAAGATATCAAAAATATTATACTGCTTTTACACAAAATATTTTTATAGAATTAGAGGGGGAAAATGCCTATGGTAGATAATTAAGAATTGACTAACTCTCAACAAAGTGGGTATATAGTGAATGTACCTTAACATAATAAAGGCCATATATGACAAGCCCACAGGTAACATCATACTCAACAGTGGAAAGCTGAAAGCTTTTCCTCGAAGATCAGGAACAAGACAAGATTGTCCATTCTCATCACTTTTATTCAACATAGTAATGGAAGTCCTAGCCAGAGCAATTAGGCAATAAAAAGAAATAAAAGTCATTCAATTCAGAAATGAAGAAGTAAAACTGTCACCATTTGCAGATGACATATTATATACAGAAAATTGTAGACCCCACCAAAAAACTGTTACAACTAATCAATGAATTCAGTAAAGCCACAGGATATAAAATCAATATACAAAAATCTGTTGCATTTCTATACCCTAATAACAAACTATCAGAAAGAGAAATAAGGAAAACAATCCCATTTACAATTCCATCAAAAAGAATAAAATGCCTTGGAATAAACTTAACCAAGGAGGTTCATGAAAGACCTGTACAATGAAAACTATGATGACAGAAACTAAAGAAGACACACATAAACAGAAAGACATTCTATGCTCATGGATTAGAAGAATTAATACTGTTAAAATGCTCATACTATCCAAAGCAATCTACAGATCCAATACAATCTCCATCAAAATTCCAATGGCATTTTTCACAGAAATATAACAATTAATCTGAAATTTGTATAGAACCACAAAAGAACCCAAATAGCCAAAGAAATCTTGAGAAAGAAGAACACAGCTGGAGGCATCATGCTCCCTGATTTACACACTATATTATAAAGCTATAATAACCAAAACAGTATAGTATTGGCATATAAGCAGATCAGTGGAACAGAGTAGAGAGCCCAGAAATAAACCCACATATATAGTCAATTAATTTATGACAAAGGAGCCAAGAATATGCAATGGGGGAAAAGGACAGTCTTTTCAATAGGTGATGCTGTGAAAATGATAGCTACATGCAAAAGAATGAAACTGGACCACCATCTTACACCATACTCAAAAGCTAGCTCCAAATGGATTAAAGACTCAAATGTAACACATGAAACCATAAAACTCCTAGAAGAAAATATAGGTGGTAAGCTCCTCGACATTCGTCTTGGCGATGGTTTTTTGAATTTTGAAGTTGATGCCAAAAGAAAAGACCACAAAAGTAAAGATAAACAAGTGGGACCACATCACACTAAAAAACTTCTGCACAGCAAAGGAAAACATCAATAATATGAAAAGATAACCTATGAAATGAGAGAAAGTACTTGCAAATCATATACCTGGTAGGGGTTTAATATCCAAAATATATAAAGAATTCATACAACTCAATAGCATAAAACCAAACTATCCAATTAAAAAATGGGCAGAAGATCTGAATGGACATTTTTCCAAAGGAGATACACAGATGGCCAGCAGGTACATGAAAAGATGCTCAACATCATTAATCATCAGGGAAATGCAAATCAAAACCACAACAAGGTACCACTTTATACCTGTTAGAATAACTATTATGAAAAAGACAAGATAACAAGCGTTGGCAAGGATGTGGAGAAAGGGAACCCTTGTGCAGTGTTGGTGGGAATGTAAACTGATGCAACCACTATGGAAGACAGTACAGAGGCTCCTCAAAAAATTAAAAATATAAGTGTTGTATAATCCAGCAATTCTACTTCTGGTCATTTATCTGAAGAAAATGAAAACACTAACTCAAAAACCTTATGAACCCTCATGTTCACTTCAGCATTATTTGCAATAGCCCAGACATGGAAGCAATCTAAGTATCCATCAAAGAATGAGTGGATAAGAAAATGTATATGTATATGTGTGTGTGTGTGTGTGTGTATATATATATATATATATATATATATATATTCATTCCATACACAGTGGAATATTATTCAGCCATAAAAAAGAAGGAAATCTTGCCATTTGCAACAACCTGGATGGACCCTAAGGGCATTACAGTCAGTGAAACAAGTCATAGATAAAGACAAATACTGTATAATATCACTTATATGTAGAATCTAAAAAAACAAACAAATAAACAAACAAACAAAAAACGAGCTCATAGATACAGAGTACAGACAGATTGGCGGTTGCCAGAGGCAGCAGGTGGGGGGTGAATTATATGGGTGAAAGGGGCTGCCAAAAGGCACAAACTTCTAGTTTGTACAAGCTTTGGGGAAGTAATGTACAGCAATGGGGACTATAGTTAATAATACTGTATTGTATGTTTGAAAGCTTCTAAGAGAGTAAATCTGAAGAGTGCTCATTACAAGAAAAAAATTTTTAACTATGTTTCATGACATGAACTAAAATTATTATGCTCATTTTGCAGTATATACAAATATTGAATCACTATGTTATATACATGAAACCAATATATCACTTGTATCTCAATTTAAAAAATTGAGAGTAATTATAAATTTTTGACTGCTTACCATATGCTTCTTCAATGAGGGCACAGTATGGATTAATGCCTATTCCATTCTGCTTACATTCTTGTTCTCCAAGACGTAAAATATTTTCAAGTCCATTTAAAGCCACTTGGACTATTTTAGAGTCCATAACAGTCAATAGGTCACAAAGTGGTTTAATGCAGCCTAAGGCTACCAAATACCTTCAGAGTAATTAAAAAAAGAAAAGTGGGGAAAAAACATTTAAAAAGATTTAAATAAATATTATTTATAGCAATGACATGAAAATATTCTTCAGCGAAATGCTACATAAACAATTAAGTATTCCTATACAATTTCAAACATCAAAAAATTTAAATTTTCACTTACATAGGAACCTGAAAATTCTTACTCTCCTAGTTTCGTAAGTTAACATAATTAGCAATAAATGGTATTACAAATATTAGAAAAAAATACATGCAAGCAAATTGGTACTTACACCTGTTTTTGCATAGCGTATGAGCACTAAGAATAATGGGCTCAAGGTTTATTTTTGGTTTTGATTTTTATGGTTAGTTAGCCCATGAAACACATGGAGTCATATGGGGATAGGTAGAAATGAAGATGGAGAAGACATCTAAATCAAACTTCAGGAAATTTCCCACAAAAACAATTGTAGTTAATGTTCTAAAACATCTGCTATGTTTCAGAAGCATAGACGGCTTCTAGGAGCAAAACAGGCCATGTTGTGAATAATTTTAATAAATAATGATCACAAAAACTATTCTACTCATTTCCTAATGCTTTTTTCCTTTTCTAGTTGTTATTAGCTCCTTAAAGTAACTGATTTGTTCACTTGGCAAAAAGTCCACATTAAGCATGTCCTGAGGTCCATATTAAATATGCTCTAAAGCCAGGCTGCATGGCTTCAAGTCCTAATTCCACTCCTTATTAGTTGTGTGATTTTTGAGTAAGTTCTCTGTGCCTCAGTTTCCACATCTTAAGTGGGAATAATAATAGTACCAAACTCAGAAGGTTGCTGTAAGAATACTGCAGGTATTCAGTAACAGTTTCCATCCCCCCACCCCCTGGCTTTTTTAAATGTGCATACCTTCACTGGAGCACTCACTTGCCATATACTATTATTACTGTGACTGATCAAATATAATTGCTGAATGAATAGCTATCTCACAGAGTTATAAAGTTAAAGAAAAGAAAATACTTGAAAGTATCTGATGCACTGCTGATGCTGAATAATTGAAACGACTTAGCACAACAACTGGCACTCAGTAAATATTAGTGATATGCATGCTGAACCTTATCTGAGATCAAGACTTCTTCCCATATATGTAGAGTTAATGAAATAGTGAAAACTGGCTAGAAAAATAATGATCGCAGTTTGGACACCTGATTCATACTAATACTTTTTTTTTTTTTTTTTGCGGCACGCGGGCCTCTCACTGTTGTGGCCTCTCCCGTTGCAGAGCACAGGCTCCGGACGCACAGGCTCAGCAGCCGTGGCTCACAGGCCCAGCCGCTCCGCAGCATGTGGGATCTTCCCTGACCGGGGCACGAACCCGTGTCCCCTGCATCGGCAGGCGGACTCTCAACCACTGCGCCACCAGGGAAGCCCCATACTAATACATTTTAAGGAATAATATACGGAACAGACACAAAGATGAAAATAAATTGAAAAAAATACAACTGTTTATAGGTGGACAAACTTTGGGCCCCTAAGCAGATAAAAATAACACCAGCATTAAAAAAAATACAAGTTAGAACAAATGAAAGACCTTGTTTTATTACTCTTGTATTCATGACACAAATGAAATGGAAATAATACTAATTAAATCAAAGAAGAGGAATGGAAAATAAAAAGCAGAGACAGATGTTATCAACATGTAGAGATATGAATCTGAGAAAAGAAGATAACAGTAGAAATGAAGGCAATAACAGACAATGATCTCCCAATAAGCAGATTTCAAAATCCTCTACGTGATTTGTAAAATGGCATAGCAGACTGACTTCTCGTTTTATAAATTAAGAAATAAATCAAATATGCATTAGAAAATATTTCCTAAATAGTCACTTCAAGAAACCTAAAAAGTCCTGAGTTTCATGAAGGGATCCTCAAAACAAGAAGATTCTGTAGGAAGTCAGGCTTTTATAGAATTGCAAAGTAGAATTTTGCTATCAAGGAAAAAAGAGTAAAAGCAGGGAATTCCCTGGCGATCCAATGATTAGGATTCTGTGCTTCCAATGCAGAGGGCATGGGTTCTATCCCTGGTTAGGGAACTAAGATCCCGAAAGCTACAAGATGCAGCCAAAAAAAAAAAAAGAATGAAAGCAGAAGATGAAAAGAGATTTAGGAATTGCTAATAAAAATTATAATAAATTATAATAATGATAATAGCTAATCTTAGTACAGACCTTAACGTTTAGGCACCATGATAAAGCACTTTAAATGTACAAATTACATTTAGTTGTCAACATACTACCACAAGGTACTATCCATTATTGAATCCATTTAAAAAATGAAGAAAACTGTGGATTAGAGAGACTAAATGACTTTGTAAAGGTCACACATCTTTTATTAAAGGAACAGGATTTGAAAGCAGGCTGACTTCAAAGCCCATATACCTATTATTTATATTGTTAGTAAAAGAAACAAATAAATAAACAATAAAAGGCTAGAATCAAAAAGCTATCCTAAGAAAAAAAAAGAATAATTTATGGAAAAATAAAAGTGAGATACTATCCATAGGTAAAGCTAACAACCAATTAGGAATGTCTGTTTCAATTTTATTTTAAATAAGTGGATATTTAAATTTATTAGCCATTTTATAAAGTTACATGCATGTGATTTTAATGACCTAAAAAATACTTAATGCCCATGATAGTATATTTTTCAAATTAACACAGGCTTCTTCCTCAGATTTTTTAAACCTCTGATTTTTCATAAGTAGTCTGCCAAGGAGAATGATGTTAATTATACTTTAAATGAAAAAAATAACCACTGTGAATGAATAACTGATATAACAAATGCTGTCATTTCATATTAGAAATGCTTAAGAAACTTAGAAATAATGTTTTAGTTTCATCAACAAATAAAAAATATGTATTATTTGAAATTTTGTCCTATTTACATTTATAAAACAGTTTTAAAAATCTGTTTCACACCTTATCTGTTCTGGAGTGCCTCCTGATGTCGCATTAGTTATCGCCCAAGCTGCTTCTTTCCTGGTGCGAAACTCTGCTTTCTGAAGAATCTCAATTAATACAGGAAAAATATTTGCATCTATAACACCCTGAGGAGAAAAAAATAATCATAATCAATGCAAATACTATTTAAAAAATATTAGGAAGTAGATGAATTTTGAAACTTGTTGGCTTTAAAATGTCAGACTTTTTGGAAACACCTTTGGAAATATTTTATTTCCAATCTTCCAACAAAATTTCACATACTTTCTTTTTAAGACTGGAGAATATATTAGCAGAATATAAATTTTAAAGATGATAAAGCACCAACATATGATTGATCAAAATGCATTAGTAATCACTGACTCAAGGAGCTTGATGGGACACTAATAAATCATTATTTAAAAGCTTTGAGAGGAAGATCATTGCCTAACTTATATTTAAGCCTAATGAAATTCAATCCCTTTTTAAAGACTAAATGCTATGTGTCAGGCACTGTACTAGAATGCCTACTACAAGTAAATGTTATTTTAAAGGAGGAAAGTCCAGTTCTTTAAAACACTTTTCAAGAATGTTTTAAGAATCTTGTTTTAGTAACTCACTAAAAACAAATCACTGATAAAATGCTGACTTTTGCCCAAAATGACTCCTGAGATCTTCTTGTTTTTTCAGATCTGAAAGGTATTTACCTGAATCTGAGCTCTATTTCCAGCAGTGATATTTGAAACAGTCCAGCAGGCTTCTTTTCTGATTGACTCCTTTGAGCTACTCAATAAGTGTAAGAGACAGGGTAATGCAGAGCAATTCAAAATTACCTAAAACAAACAACAACAACAAAAAAAATGGAAATAGAAAGTTTTATTGGAGAAAAACTACACAAAAATATACTAATTATTTGGTACAGATGAACCGGTTTGCAGGGCAGAAATAGAGACACAGATGTAGAGAACAAACGTATGGACACGAAGGGGGGAAAGTAGGGGGTAGTAGTGGTTGGGAGATTGGGACTGACACAGATACACTAATATTTATAAAATAGATAACTAATAAGAAACTGCTGTATAAAAAATAAATAAAATTCAAAACTTCAAAGAAAAATACTATTTAGAAACAAAAATCATTCTGCATTAAAAATCATTAATTGCATTGAGAAAAAAGAAAAAAGCAATTCCTCTCAAAGTAAAACTTAAGCACTTGCTGTCTTCTACCCTCCCAATTTGCCAAAAGTTGTTCAATGTTGGTGTAGTGAAGTGCCCTGTTCTCAATTCACTCATCTGCAAATAAAAGCAGCATATTCAGAGGTGTGTCCTTCAAGTTTACAAATACATTCAGAGTTCGACTGATACAATTATTTGAAGAGAGATTTAGTGATTGGTCAGCAACCATCCTCTAAGTTTTGCCAAATGAAAAAAATATACAGGGAAAAATATATCTATCTATCAACATATCTCAAGCAGTCTGAAAGTATCTAATTCCATAACTGTTATGAAACCTTAATGTGTATAAGTCTGTTTGTTTCATTAAAATTTTTACTGTTCCATTTTCCATTTTCCTTTTCTAAGTAAGTATAGTCTGCTTTGTCTCTTTACATTCTTTATTCCATGGCAAGATTAATTATGTTCCATTTTCACAGTACCCACAATGATTTACATTAAGTTTACTTGGTTAAAAACATATGAAGCAGTGCACTGAAATTCTGCTCAAAACAGTGTATGTTTAGAAGTGCATTTTATTTTAAAGAGCTATTTTAAATTAATAACTATCAATTTCTAAAGATCTGTTTGATAACTAAGGTAAGTATCTAAATATGACCTTAAAATATTAAAACTGAAAGAACGTAGATTAGAATAAAAAGTTTACTTTATGATGGCAAACAAAGGAGGATTTAATGTTTCAGAGTTTAAGCTTCAAGAAAGACCACCCCACATCTGAAGTCAATCTGACAACACACCTTTTTTTCTTGACACCTCACCATCCTCCAAGATAGGCAGACAAAGACACACACACACACACACACACACACACACACACACACAGAGTTAGTTACCAATCTGGAAATGTTTCCTTGCTATCGTTCCTTCCATTCTCATAATCAGTCTTCAATTTACTATAAAAGGCCCTTCCATTTCCAACCCCACTTTTAACCTATTTATAACCAATCACCATCTCACTAGCAGTTTCTTTACCAGTCAAGTTTAATGCTTCTTAAACATAACTCACACGTCTGTCTCTGTACCTACGGTCACATGAATTTCTTCTAGTCTGCTGAAATTCTTCTCCACTTTTAAGATTTAGCTTTAGTTCCAACTACTTTATGGAATCTACAAAGAGTTCTCAGCACACTGATCTCTTTTTTAAATTTTTATACTATTTACTGACAAATCAGTTCTCAGCAAACATACTACCTCAGGTAATTTGCTTTGTTTCAATATATATTTTCTCCTCAATTGAACTGTAAACCCCTCAAGAGCTGAACTCCTATCTTGTACTTCTTTATATCAATATAGGTCTAGGATAGTGCTTTCAGATAGAGGTATCTGAGATGGATTGCTTACTATCAAAAATATGCTTACTGTCACATTGTAGATGCCTGCATAATTATGGTAATGCTAACACCTTGATTAATATGTAATCAAGTGGTATGAAACATGATAAACTTCTTAAAGTTCATTATGTCACCAGTTCATCACATTAAAGTCTGAACTCACCTGTGTTTGTATATCATCACCAGTCACAATATTACCAACTGCTCTTAATGCAGGTGATACAACTTTATAATCATTGTGCCTAAAAGTAATAAAAATATGAACTTACACACTATACTAAAATTTACAGAAAATTTGCAAAAATTGTACAGAAAATTCTTGCATACTCTCTACCCAGAGATCCCATTCAAGTTTCACTAATTATCTCAGTAATATTCCTATAACAAAGAATCTAACCCAGAATCATGTGTTGCACCCATGTCTCTCTAGTCTCTTTCAACTCAAAACAGTTCCTTAGTTTTCCCTTTGACAATCACAAGCTAGTTATTTGGGGGTTTTTTTGTTCAGTGATTAAGACCAAGTTATATGCTTTTGGCTGAGATGTCACAAATGCTATACAGTCTTTTCATTACATAGTATTGGATGGCATATGGTATCTATTTTGTCCATTATAGTGGTACTGGCCTCTGGTCACTTAAGATGGTGTCTCCCAGATTTCTTCACTTTAACATTACTGTTTTTCCCTTTATAATTGTTTTGTGAAGAAATACTACTTTTGGACTATGTAAAATCCCATTCCTTAACCTACTTTCACCATAAGTTTTAGCATATCTTGATATTTATTGTCTGAATTATTAATAATTATTAGTATTGTTGCCCATGACGATTTTCTAATGCTATCACTTCAACTATGTGTCTTTTCTATCTATTGATCTATCTACTTATTTTAGTGTGGACTCATGGATTCCTATTTTATTCAATAAGTTATGTTACTACAATTTATTTCAATGCTCAAATCATCCCAGGTTTAAGCAGTAGGAGTCCCTTCAAGTGGACTTCTGTGGGCTTTTGACATTTCTCTATTCTTTGAGTACTCATTACTTTCTGGGTTCATCTTATTTTTTTCTCAGTTCCAGCCCTGGAGTTAGTCATTTCTTCAAGAACCTGTTAACTCTATGTGGTGGAGAATAGTGTTTAAAAACCAAGATTTATGCATTCGGTGTGCTCATCTTGTTAGTACAGATGTGTCACTGCTCTCAGGCCCCTAAGAGGACACATAACATATATACACATATATTTACATATACATTTTTTTCTATATCTATCTTTTTATGATGAAAGCCATGAGTTCACACTGATACCTCTACTTCAGATCTAATAACACAAGATTATTTTGGCTTTTCTCCTTTTCATATGTATATCTCCATTTTCTAAGAATAAGAAGCTGGCTTCTATGATCATAATCTCTCTATATATGACCAGTCTTCTGATCCAGCTAAGCTGCTATCCTATCCTGTAGTGTGTTGGCTCCAACCCCTGTTCCAGCCTGCTTATCTGCTCTGCTCTAGTGGGTGCCATCCTTAACCTGGGTCCTGATCTGATCCCCCTGTTGGATCTGCCTTCCCATCCTTCTCAGATGCTGTCCTCAAGCTAAGGGCTATAACCCCTTATCGAACCTCTCTTTTTCTACCATCTACCTTGTTTAGGCCTACCTAATGGTTTTCTGACAAAAGAAGAAAGGATGAAAGATTATACACTTTTTTAAAAGAAGACGATGAGGAAACTACAATATCTTTCTAAAACAAGTTTTCTTACAACTTTTTAACTTCTTTGTAAAGCAAATCTGTTCTTTTTAAAGAAGGTAGCAATAACAGCCCAGCAAAGAGAAACATGATCTTTAATACAAGTGAAATACTAAATGTTTTTCACTGCACGGACTTATACACAAATTAATTACTGTAATGAACAATTAACTAGATTATTAGTTCTGTGAGAGCAGGAACTGTATTCCACACATCACTAATACATTGCACAACACTAGCAGGTAATAGGCATTTCATAAATACTTGTTGAATTAAGTCCCGCCCATTCCTAAAGAGATTAAAACTAGTAAAATTCATTAACAAACTGATTAGTTCCAAATAGAGGATATAAGAACTAAGTTTAAGGGTCAAATTCTCAGTATTATAGCTATTCTGCAGAGTGGACTTGGTAGCTTTTCAATCCTTCCTGAAGATAGTGATTCTTGAGATGTTTAGAAGGCCATTACTCTAACTGCTAAACTTAAAACACAATCATACACTTATTAACCATAAATTATAGTTACATCAAAAGTTCCACCAATCTTCGACAGACTCCAGAATCAATGACAGCTTGAATTTTATCATTGGATCCATCGGAGAGATAAGAAAGGGCCCAACACACATCTGCTAATACATCTGGGTCACTGCTAAACAACAATCGTGACAGGACATTTAAGCAAGGTGAAACCTGGAAGGGAAGAAAGAGCCAGTATTTAAAATTTTTCTCTATCTAAAACAAAGTTTCTGTAGGAAAATTGTTTCTACTCTGTTTAAAATGAAAATTTAATGCTACAAAAATACCAGAGAAACTAAGACATTCTATTGTTTTAAAATTATGATCATGAAAACTATATATAAATATGAAACTGATTATGATTCCTATTTATCTTATATTGAATAAGATATGTGGTAATTTAAAGTTCTTAAAAATAATTAAATACGTATTTGGGATGCCCTGTCTATGTCCAAATCATACACACACACCCTCAATGATTTAAAAAACAAAGTCCTACAGAGTTCTAGTTTTAAGAAAGTAAAATAAAAACATTTCTGTTTCTGGCTTCTCAGAAACAAGGAAAAGAAGAAATAGCAATACAAATCTCATCTTTGAGGAGTCCAGTAGACATTTATACCTGACCACAACTGGTGAACTACAGAAACTGAACTTTGGGGTATCAAGCATAGAGGAGGTTGAAACTAAACACTGGATTGGAAACTATAGAGATTAAGTAAAAGTTACATACTGATTGAATTGAAAACTTCCAGCCCTCTTGCAATTCCCAGCTCCCAGATCTCCAGTGGTATTACCTAGTCAACCCAATCTACCCACCTTCCAATAGGAGAGTGGAAAATCTGTCTCTAGAGAAACAAAACGGTTTTAGAAAACATACTGAAATTTTGAGTTCCTCAAAGAAAATATGGTTTTGCTGCCCAATTATCCTACAATGAAGCCCATAAGATAACAAGCCTGTACACCCATCTTCCAATCAGCTTTTTAGTGCCTGCCTCCTGAGTATTTCCAACGTGTCAAGGATCACCAGATATATGAGGAGAGCCTCCAGTAGGAAAGAGATCAAGACAAACAAACCATAAACAAAACAAAAATGTAGACAGCCATCAGAAAAAAGAAAACTTCCAAAATTATAAATCCACAGATAAGAACATTTGCTGAAACCATAAAAGAACAAAATTCTACATGAAGATGAGCAATCAAAGAACAAACAAAATTATTGTTGAGAATATAAAATATGATTGTGGAAATAAAATTTCAAAAAAATCTGAATGATAAAGGAATCTCCTTCATAGAAAATCACAGAAAATTTACTTAACAAAAGTCTTAAGCCCTATTAATGGAATATTACACTGTAAGTTTGGGATATGTAAGTAAACAAAAAAGACCAAGATTCCTAACTCTAAAGAGTTTACACTTTAGAGGAAGATTTTTTTTAAGTTAATATAAATAATAAACACATATTATGTTAAAAGGTCTTAAAAAATGAGAGTAAAATGTGGGGGTCCGTGGCTGGGGGATAGTGATAGATTTACACTAAATACAGTAGTTAGGGTAGAGCTCATGGAACAGGTAACTTCTAAGCAAAGACTTAAAGATGAGGGAATTAGTCAGGTAGATATTAAGCAGTGTTGTAGGGCAGTGGCTCTCAAAGTGTGGTCCATGGACCCCCTTGAAAACTTTAGGGGGTCTTTAATGCCAAAACTATTTTCATAATTATACTAACACATAATTGGCCTTTTTCATTTTGTTGACATTTGCATGAAAAATATAAAAGAAATGGTGGGTGTCATACAGAGTGAAGTAAGTCAGAAAGAGAAAAACAAATACCGTATGCTAACACATATATATGGAATCTAAAAAAAAAAAAAGGTTCTGATGAACCTAGGGGCAGGACAGGAATAAACATCCAGAGGTAGAGAATGGACTTGAGGACACGGGGAGGGGGAAGGGTAAGCTGGGACGAAGGGAAAAAGTAGCACTGACATATATACACTATCAAATGTAAAACAGATAGCTAGTGGGAAGCAGCTGCATAGCACAGGGAGATCGGCTAGGTGCTTTGTGACCACCTAGAGGGGTGGGATAGGGAAGGTGGGAGGGAGGCACAAGAAAGAGGGGATATATGTATACATATAACTGATTCACTTTGTTATACAGCAGAAACTAATGCAACATTGTAAAGCAATTATTCTCCAATAAAGACATTAAGAAAAAAAAGAAAGAAACGGTGGGTAAAACTATCAGCACATTTGCACAAATCAAAGCAGTGATACCAAAATGTACCACAGATCTTTGTATTCTTCATGTCCACACACTTGTAGTTAAAAGTGGGGAGGAAGAATAACCTTGAAGAAGCAGTAAAAATTACTAATTTTATTAAATCTCAACCCTTGAATATATGTCTTCTGAATATATTGTGAGATAAAATGGGAAATACACATAGAACACTTCTGCATATCAAAAAAGTAAGACGGTGATCCCCAGGAAAAACACTCATTTGAGTTACAAGCTGAATTAGCTATTTTTTCCCATGGGAATATCATTTTTACTTAAAAGACTGTTAATCGTTACTCAGTCTTAGATATTTGGCAGACATTTTTTTTTGGAAAATAAAGTGAGCCTTTCCATTGTATATCTTTTGATTTTATGTATGTGCAAATATTGTCTAGTCAATAAAAAAAGTAATTACTAAAAAAAGAGTAAAGTTCCTTTAATCTCTAAAACTCTATAATAAGGAGAGTTAAAAGTTTATGTAGACAGATTCCTTAATTTGTGTATTTTACAAATACCTTACTAAAGTTTGGAGGAGGATTTTTGCCTCTACATAAATTTGAGAGGGCCCATACTGCATTTCTGGTTGTTGTAAGTCTGTTTGAATTTGTTAATAACCTGCCAAGAAAAAGAAAAAAGGAATTGTCACTTTACATTCATTTTTCCTCTTTAGCTGTTTTCTACTATCATAACATAAAAATTCTTAATATATTTTATAAGGAATTCAAACCAACCTGGTAAAATAGGAAAAGGAATTTTTTTAAATTCATTATATTTCCAGAAACAAAAATAAACATATCACAGCTCTATTTTGAAAATTTTAAAAATATGACCTGAATGGATTCTTATAAGACATAAAACATGTTCAAAATAAAGAGTGCCATGGTAAACTGACTTATTAATTTCTATATATTTTAAAAAGAGTATATTATTAGATTACTTTTTTTAACTGTGAAAATAATACACTATACAAATTCATGAAGTAAGGACTACAAAGTGAATGAAGATCAGCTGTTGAGAAGAGATAGTTTGTTTTCTTTTGTTTTGTTTTAAACAGATTGCCTATCTTAGTATTTTCATCTGCAACCTGCTATCAACCTGCTAGAAGTACAGAGAACCTAGCTTTAAAAAAAATTCTTGTTCTGGAGTGACTTCAGCAAAAATGGTAGAGAAGGGAACTCTGGGGGCCTATCCTTCCCCAAAACACCAAAAATATTTTGCAAACTCTGTCAGAATCAACTTTATCAGAACTCTCCAAGAAAGTAAAAGTTCACAATAAGCAAGTAAACTTTTAATCAGGAAGCGGCTGAAATGTGGTAGGAGAGCTTTCTGGCAGTATAACTTGCCTTTGCCCAATCCCCTCCCCAGCCTGGAAGCAGCCTTGAAGACAAAAGCTGGAGTTCCCACTGTGAGTTCTGGTTCCAAAAGGGGCTATGGAGACTTTGTTTCCAAAGAATTGTGTTTCTCCGTTTTGACCTGTCTGGGTACTCCCTGAAGGACCAATGAAGGGCTTGCCTTTGTTTTGCCTAACCAGGAACTCGCTCATTAAGATGAATAACTGATTTGTCATCAAAAACCATGGAGGACAGAAGGCAATAATATATTTGAAGGGCTGAAAGAAAACTGTCAAACAAGAATTCTATATCCAGCAAAATTACACTTCAAAAATGAAGAAACAACAAAAGCTGAGGAAATTCCATCACTAGTAGATCTGCTTTATAAGAATAACTATAATAACTAAAATGTCCTGAAATAAAAGGACAATAAATAATGACTCAAGACCATATGAAGAAATAGCATAACTAAAAATAACTACACAGGTAAATGTAAAAGGCAGTATTATTTTATTTTTGGTTTATAATTTCTCTTTTTTCTATGATTTAAAAGATATATACATAGAGCAATAATTACAAATCTATGCTAACAGGCACACAATGTTTAATAATGTAATTTGTGACAACAGTAACTTATTGTACAACAGAGATGTAAAGGAACAGAGTTTTTGTATAATATTGAGACTAAATTGGTATAAATTCAAAGTTGTTGTTACTTTAAGATGTTAGTTGTACTCCTTAGATTAACCATTAAGAATATAACTAAAAAATATACTAAGAAAGAAATGAGAAGTAAATCAATACAGTATATTACCAAAAAAAAAATCAATTAAACACAAAAGAAGGTAAGAAGGAAGGAACTGAGGAGGAAAAAAAGATTTAAGCCATAAGACACATAGAAAACAACAAAATGGTAGAAGTACTTCCCCATGAGTATTTACACTGAATGTAAATGGACTAAACTCTTGACTTAGAATTAAAAGGCAATGACTGGCAGCATGCATTAAAAAAAACAGAAATAAACAAAAACAATTCATGAACCATCTGTAACGCACTCACAAGACACTCCTTTTATTTTATTTATTTATTTATTTTAAGTTTTTTGTGTGTGTGTGGTACGTGGGCCTCTCACTGTTGTGGCCTCTCCCGTTGCAGAGCACAGGCTCCGGACGCGCAGGCTCAGCGGCCATGGCTCACGGGCCCAGCCGCTCCGCGGCATGTGGGATCTTCCCGGACCGGGACACGAACGTGTGTCCCCCGCATCAGCAGGCAGACTCTCAACCACTGCACCACCAGGGAAGCCCAAGACACTCATTTTAGATTCAAAGATACAAACAAGTTGAAAGTGAAAGGGTGGAAGAAACATTCCATGCAAGTAATAATCCAAAGACAGCCAGGGGAGCTATACTAGCATGAGAAAAATGGATTTAAGTCAAAAATTGTTTAAGAGATAAAGAAGAACATTATATATTGATAAGAATGACAATCCATCATGAAGTTATAACACATAGCAACAGAGCAAGCATATAAAGCAAAAATTGACAGAATTGAAGAGAAAAATAGACAGCTATAGAATCATTGTTAAAAACCTCAATATACGGCTTCCCCAGTGGTGCAGTGGTACACTCCATGTTAGATCACAAAGCAAATCTGATATATTTTCAAAGATTGAAATCATATAGAGCACAACGAAATGAAACAAAAAATCACTAAAAGAAGGAAAATTGGAAAATTCACAAATATGTGGAAATTAAGTAACATACTCTTACACAACCAATGGGTCAAAAAAACTCCCAAGGAAATTAGGAAATACTTCGAAATAAATGAAAATGAAAACCCAACATGCTAAAACCTACAGAATGCAGTGAAAACTCAGAGGGAAAATTATAGCTGAAAACACCTACATGAAAAAAGAAGATCTCAAAAAAATATAACATAAACCTTCATCTTAATTAAGAAACTAAAAAAATTAGAGCAAACAAAACCCAAGCTAGCAGAAGGAAGGCAATAATAAAGAGCAGAAATAAATGAAATAGAGAAGAGAAAAACACTAGAGAAAATGAACTAAATCAAAAGTTGATTCTTTGAAAGAAAAATCAACAAAATAAACAAACTTTTACCTAGACTGACAAAGAAAAAAAGACTTAAATTAGGAATGAAAGTGGGGATATTACTACTTATCTTTCGGAAATACAAATAATTATAAGAGAATACTATGAACAATTGTAAGCCAACAAACTGGATAACCTAGAAGAAATGAACAATTTCTCAGAAACACATGAACTACCATGACTCAAGATGAAACAGAAAATCTAAATAGATACATAACAATAAAAGATACTGAACCAGTAATCAAAAACTTTCCAATAAAGAAAAGTCCAGCACAAGACAGCTTCACTGGTAAGTTCTACTAAACATTAAAGAAATCCTTCTCAAACTCTTCCAGGAAATAGAAGAGAACATTCTTTTTTTAAAAATCTTTATTGGAGTATAATTGCTTTACAATGGTGTGTTAGTTTCTGCTTTATAACAAAGTGAATCAGTTATACATATATATATGTTCCCATATTTCTTCCCTCTTCCGTCTCCCTCCCTCCCACCCTCCCTATCCCACCCCTCTAGGTGGTCACAAACCACCAAGCTGATCTCCCTGTGCTATGCAGCTGCTTCCCACTAGCTTATCTTTTACATTTGGTAGTGTATATATGTCCATGCCACTCCCTCGCTTTGTCACAGCTTACACTTCCCCTCCCCATATCCTCAAGTTCATTCTCTAGTAGGTCTCTGTCTTTATTCCTGTCTTACCCCTAGGTTCTTCATGACATTTATTTCCTTAAATTCCATATATATGTGTTAGCATACAGTATTTGTCTTCCTCTTTCTGACTTACTTCACTCTGTATGACAGACTCTAGGTCCATCCACCTCATTACAAATAGCTCAGTTTCGTTTCTTTTTATGAGTGAGTAATATTCCATTGTATATATGTGCCACATCATCTATCCATTCATCCGATGATGGACACTTAGGTTGTTTTCATCTCCTGGTTATTGTAAATAAAGATGCAATAAACATTTTGGTACATGACTCTTTTTGAATTATGGTTTTCTCAGGGTATATGCCCAGTAGTGGGATTGCTGGATCATATGGTAGTTCTATTTGTAGTTTTTTAAGGAACCTCCATACTGTTCTCCATAGTGGCTGTACCAATTCACATTCCCACCAGCAGTGCAAGAGTGTTCCCTTTTCTCCACACCCTCTCCAGCATTTATTGTTTCTAGATTTTTTGATGATGGCCATTCTGACCGGTGGGAGATGATATCTCATTGTAGTTTTGATTTGCATTTCTCTAATGATTAATGATGTTGAGCATTCTTTCATGCGTTTGTTGGCAGTCTGTATATCTTCTTTGGAGAAATGTCTATTTAGGTCTTCTGCCCATTTCTGGATTGGGTTGTTTGTTTTTCTGTTATTGAGCTGCATGAGCTGCTTGTAAATTTGAGAGATTAATCTTTGGCACTTGCTTCATTTGCAAATATTTTCTCCCATTCTGAGGGCTGTCTTTTGGTCTTGTTTATGATTTCCTTTGCTGTGCAAAAGCTTTGAAGTTTCATTAGGTGTCATTTGTTTATTTTTGTTTTTATTTCCATTTCTCTAGGAGGTGGGTCAAAAAGGATCTTGCTGTGACTTATGTCATAGAGTGTTCTGCCTATGTTTTCCTCTAAAAGTTTGATAGCTTCTGGCCTTACATTTAGGTCTTTAATCCACTTAGAGCTTATTTTTGTGTATGGTGTTAGGGAGTGATCTAATCTCATACTTTTACATGTAGCTGTCCAGTTTTCCCAGCACCACTTATTGAAGAGGCTGTCCTTTCTCCACTGTACATTCCTGCCTCCTTTATCAAAGATGAGGTGACCATATGTGTGTGGGTTTATCTCTGGGCTTTCTATCCTGTTCCATTGATCTATATTTCTGTTTTTGTGCCAGTACCATACTGTCTTGATTACTGTAGCTTTGTAGTATAGTCTGAAGTCTGGGAGCCTGATTCCTCCAGCTCCGTTTTTCTTTCTCAAAATTGCTTTGCCTATTCGGGGTCTTTTGTGTTTCCATACAAACTGTGAAATTGGAGGACGATGTTGGCTGTGGGTTTGTCATATATGGCCTTTATTATGTTGAGGAAAGTTCCCTCTATGCCTACTTTCTGCAGGGTTTTTATCATAAATGGGTGTTGAATTTTGTTTAATGCTTTCTCTGCATCTATTGAGATGACCATATGGTTTTTCTCCTTCAATTTGTTAATATGGTGTATCACATTGATTGATTTGTGTATATTGAAGAATCTCTGCATTCCTGGAATAAACCCCACTTGATCATGGTGTATGATCCTTTTAATGTGCTGTTGGATTCTGTTTGCTACTATTTTGTTGAGGATTTTTGTATCTATGTTCATCAGTGATATTGGCCTGTAGTTTTCTTTCTATGTGACATCCTTGTCTGGTTTTGGTATCAGGGTGATGGTGGCCTCGTAGAATGAGTTTGGGAGTGTTCCTCACTCTGCTATATTTTGGAAGAGTTTGAGAAGGATAAGTCTTAGCTCTTCTCTAAATGTTTGATAGAATTCGCCTGTGAAGCCATCTGGTCCTACGCTTTTGTTTGTTGGAAGATTTTTAATCACAGTTTCAATTTCAGTGCTTGTGATTGGTTGGTTCATATTTTCTATTTCTTCCTTATTCAGTCTTGGCAAGTTGTGCATTTCTAAGAATTTGTCCATTTCTTCCAGGTTGTCCATTTTATTGGCATAGAGTTGCTTGTAGTAATCTCTCATGATCTTTTGTATTTCTGCAGTGTCAGTTGTTACTTCTCCTTTTTCATTTCTAATTCTATTGATTTGAGTCTTCTCCATTCTTTTCTTGATGAGCCTGGCTAATGGTTTATCAATTTTGTTTATCTCCTCAAAGAACCAGCTTTTAGTTTTATTGATCTTTGCTATCGTTTCCTTCCTTTCTTTTTCATTTATTTCTGATCTGATTTTTATGATTTCTTTCCTTCTGCTAACTTTGGGGTTTTTTGTTCTTCTTTCTCTAATTGCTTTAGGTGCAAGGTTAGGTTGTTTATTCGAGATGTTTCCTGTTTCTTAAGGTAGGATTGTATTGCTATAAACTTCCCTCTTAGAACTTCTTTTGCTGCATCCCATAGGTTTTGGGTCATTGTGTCTCCATTGTCATTTGCTTCTAGGTATTTTTTGATTTCCTCTTTGATTTCTTAAGTGATCACTTTGTTATTAAGTAGTGTATTGTTTAGCCTCCATGTGTTTGTATTTTTTACAGATCTTTTCCTATAATTTATATCTAGTCTCATAACGTTGTGGTCAGAAAAGATACTTGATACAATTTCAATTTTTCTAAATTTACCAAGGCTTGATTTGGGACCCAAGATATGATCTATCCTGGAGAATGTTCCATGAGAACTTAAGAAAAATGTGTATTCTGTTGTTTTTGGATGGAATGTCCTATAAATATCAATTAAGTCCATTGTGTTTAATGTATCATTTAAAGCTTGTGTTTCCTTATTTATTTTCATTTTGGATGATCTGTCCATTGGTGAAAGTGGGGTGTTAAAGTCCCCTACTATGAATATGTTACTGTCGATTTCCCCTTTTATGGCTGTTAGTATTTGCCTTATGTATTGAGGTGCTCCTATGTTGGGTGCATAAATATTTACAATTGTTATCTCTTTTTCTTGGGTCGATCCCTTGATCATTATGTAGTGTCCTTCTTTGTAATAGTCTTTATTTTAAAGTCTATTTTGTCTGACATGAGAATTGCTACTCCAGCTTTCTTTTGGTTTCCATTTGCATGGAATATCTTTTTCCATCCCCTCACTTTCAGTCTGTATATGTCTCTAGGTCTGAAGTGGGTCTCTTGTAGACAGCATATACACAGGTCTTGTTTTTGTATCCATTCAGCCAGTCTGTGTCTTTTGGTGGGAGCATTTAATCCATTTACATTTAAGGTAATTATCAATATGTATGTTCCTCTTCCCATTTTCTTAATTGTTTTGGGTTTGCTTTTGTAGGTCTTTTCCTTCTCTTGTGTTTCTTGCCTAGAGAAGATCCTTTAGCATTTGTTGTAAAGCTGGTTTGGTGGTGCTGAACGCTCTCAGCTTTTGCTTGTCTGTAAAGGTTTTAATTTCTCCATCAAATCTGAATGAGTTCCTTGCTGGGTAGAGTAATCTTGGTTGTAGGTTTTTCTCCTTCATCACTTTAAATATGCCCTGCCAGTCCCTTCTGGCTTGCAGAGTTTCTGCTGAAAGATCAGCTGTTAACCTTATGGGGATTCAAGGGAATTATTTTTATTTGTTTTTCCCTTGCTGCTTTTAATATGTTTTCTTTGTATTTAATTTTTGACAGCTTGATTAATATGTGTCTTGGCGTGTTTCTCCTTGGATTTATCCTGTATGGGACTCTGTGTGCTTCCTGGACTTGATTAACTATTTCTTTTCCCATATTTGGGAAGTTTTCGACTACAATCTCTTCAAATATTTTCTCAGTCCCTTTCTTTTTCTCTTCTTCTTCTGGAACCCCTACAATTCGAATGTTGGTGCATTTAATGTTGTCCCAGAGGTCTCTGAGACTGTCCTCAGTTCTTTTCATTCTTTTTTCTTTATTCTGCTCTGCAGTAGTTATTTCCACTATTTTACCTTCCAGGTAAAATATCCGTTCTTCTGCCTCAGTTATTCTGCTATTGATCCCTTCTAGAGTATTTTTAATTTCATTTATTGTGTTGTTCATTGTTGCTTGTTTCATCTTTAGTTCTTCTAGGTCCTTGTTAGATGTTTCTTGCATTTTCTCTGTTCTATTTCCAAGATTTTGGATCATCTTTACTATCATTATTCTGAATTCTTTTTCAGGTAGACTGCCTATTTCCTCTTCATTTGTTAGGTTTGGTGGGTTTTTATCTTGCTCCTTCACCTGCTGTGTGTTTTCCTGTGTTCTCATTTTGCTTATCTTACTGTGTTTGGGGTCTCCTTTTTGCAGGCTGCAGGTTCATAGTTCCCGTTGTTTTTGGTGTCTGTCCCCAGTGGCTAAAGTTGGTTCAGTGGGTTGTGTAGGCTTCCTGGTGGAGGGGACTAGTGCCTGTGTTCTGGTGGATGAGGCTGGATCTTGTCTTTCTGGTGGGCAGGTCCACGTCTGGTGTTGTGTTTTGGGGTGTCTTTGGACTTATTATGATTTTAGGCAGCCTCTCTGCTCATGGGTGGGGTTGTGTTCCTGTCTTACTAGTTGTTTGTCATAGGATGTCCAGCACTGTAGCTTGCTGGTCATTGAGTGAAGCTGGTTGTTGGTGTTGAGATGGTGATCTCTGGGAGATTTTCGCCATTTGATATTATGTGGAGCTGGGAGGTGTCTTGTGGACCAGTGTCCGGAAGTTGGCTCCCCCACCTCAGAGGCACAGCACTGACTCCTGGCTGCAGCACCAAGGGCCTTTCATCCACATGGCTCAGAATAAAAGGGAGAAAAAGTAGAAAGAGGATAAAAGAAAATAAAGTAAAGTAAAATAAAATTATTAAAATAAAAAAATAATTATTAAGAAAAAAAATTTTTTTAAGTAAAAAAAAACAAAAACTGACGGATAGAACCCTAGGACAAATGGTGAAAGCAAAGCTATACAGACAAAATCTCACACAGAAGCATACACATACACACTCACAAAAAGAGGAAAAGGGGAAAAAATCATAAATCTTGCTCTCAAAGTCCACCTCCTCAATTTGTGATGATACATTGTCTATTCAGGTATTCCACAGATGCAGGGTACATCAAGTTGATTGTGGGTATTTAATCCGCTGCTCCTGAGGCTGCTGGGAGAGATTTCCCTTTCTCTTCTTTGTTTGCACAGCTCCCGGGGTTCAGCCTTGGATTTAGCCCCACCTCTGCGTGTATGTCGCCGGAGGGCGTCTGTTCTTCGTTCATACAGAACGGGGTTAAAGGAGCCGCTGATTCGGTGGCTCCGGCTCACTCAGGCAGGGGGAGGGAGGGGTACGGAGTGCAGGGCGAGCCTGTGTTGGCAGAGGCCAGTGTGACGTTGCACCAGCCTGAGGCGTGCTGTGTGTTCTCCTGGGGAAGTTGTCCCTGGATCCCGGGACCCTGGCAGTGGTGGGCTGCACAGGCTCCCCGGAAGGGAGGTGTGGAGAGTGACCTGTGCTCGCACACAGGCTTCTTGGTGGCGGCAGCAGCCCCCTTAGCATCTCATACCCATCTCTGGGGTCCGCGCTGTTAGCCGCGGCTTGCACCCGTCTCTGGAGCTCCTTCAAGCAGTGCTCTTAATCCCCTCTCCTCGCGCACCAGGAAACAAAGAGGGAAGAAAGTCTCTTGCCTCTTTGGCAGGTCCGGACTTTTTCCCGGACTCCCTCCCGGCTAGCCGTGGTGCACTAACCCCTTCAGGCTGTGTTCACACCACCAGTCCTCTGCCTGTGCTCCGACCGAAGCCCGAGCCTCAGCTCACAGCCCCGCCTGTCCCAGTGGGTGAGCAGGCAAGCCTCTCGGGCTGCTGAGTGCTGGTTGGCACCGATCCTCTGTGCGGAAATCTCTCCACTTTGTCCTCTGCACCCCCGTGGCTGTGCTCTCCTCCACGGCTCTGAAGCTTCCCCCCTCTGCCACCCACAGTCTCCGCCCACGAAGGGACTTCTAGTGTGTGGAAACTTTTCCTCCTTCACGGCTCCCTCCCACTGGTGCAGGTCCCATCCCTATTCTTTTGCCTCTGTTTATTCTTTTTTCTTTTGCCGTACTCAGGTACGTGGGGAGTTTCTTGCCTTTTGGGAGGTCTGAGGTCTTCTGCCAGCGTTCAGTAGGTGTTCTGTAGGAGTTGTTCCACGTGTAGATGTATTTCTGATGTATCTGTGGAGAGGAAGGTGATCTCCGCGTGTTACTCTTCCGCCATCTTTCCCCGGCCCGCCGTCCCCACAACTGTTGCAGCTTTGGCCGCTGGGGCCCCTCCAGATCTGGCAGCCTCAGTGAGGCCGCCCTCCCCTCGGGCTCCGGGGCAGTTCTGTGATGGCGGAGGAAAGAGACCCCAAGCTGCGAGTTCCAGCTGTGCCCTACCTTTTTTATGAGGCCAGCATTACCCTGATATCAAAGCCAAAGACATCACAAGTATGTATGTATATTCCTAGTAGATATGAAAAATCTTCAACACAATTCTAGGAAACTGAATCCAGCAACATATTAGAAGGATTATACACTATGAACTAATGGGATTTATCCCAGGAATGCAAAGATGATCCAATGAACAATAGCAAACAATATAATACACCACAGTAATAGCATGAAGGAAAAAAACATGTGATGGTGTCAATTGACACAGAAAAAGCGTTTAACAGATCCCAACACCTTTTCATGATAAAAACATTCAACAACCTAGGAATATAAGGAAACCACCTCAATATGATAAAGGATATTTATGAAAAACCCACAGCTAACATCATTCTCAATGGTGAAAGAGTGATAAAAAACAAGACAAAGATACCTGCTTTTGCCACTTTTAGGCAACGCTGTACTGGAAGCTCTAGCCATAGCAATCAGGCAATAAAAAGAAATAAAAGGTATCCAAATTGGAATGGAAGAACTATCACTATTCACAGGTGACATGACCTTATATATAGAAATCCAAAAAAATCCACAAAAAAAACTAATAGTGCTAATAAATGAATTCAACAATGGTGCAGGATACAAGATCAACACACAAAAATCAACTGTATTTCCATACATTGGGTACTGAACAAGTCAAAAAATCCAAGAAATAACTGCATCTAAAATTGCATCAAGGAGAATAAAATACTTAAAGATGAAATTTAACCAAGACCTGTAAAGTAAAAACTATGAAATACTGTTGAAGAAATTAATGAATACTTAATTATATTAAAAGATATCGCATGTTCACAGATGGAAGACTTGATTTTGTTACAACAGAAATACTCCACAAAGTGATGTGATATACAGCTTCAATGCAATCGCTATCAAAATGCCAATGGTATTTTTTAGAAATGGAAAAGTGAGGCATCAAATATGCATGGAATTACAAGGAACCTTGAACAGCTAAAACAACATGGAAAAAAAATTTGAAGGTAAACTGAAGGACTCACACCTCCTGATTTCAAAACTTACCATAAAAGCTACAGTAATCAAAACAGTTACTGGCATAAGGACAGACATACAAATCAATGGAACAGAATGTAAGAATCCAGAAATAAACTCACACATGGATGGTCAACTCATATTCACCAAGGGTGTCAAGACCATTCAATGAGGAAAGAACAGTCTCTTCAACCAATCATGCTGGAACAAGTGGATGTCCACATATACCTCATGTCATATAAAAAAAATAGCTCTAGATGGATCAAAAATACAAATATAAGAGATAAAACTATAAAACTCTTATTAGAAGAAAACAAAAGGGTTTCATGACCCTAGATTTGGCAATGGTTTCTTACAAATGACACCAAAAATATAAGCAACAAACGAAAAATATAGATAAATTGGACTTCATCAAAATTAAAAACTCTGTGAATCAAGGAAATTATCAAGAGTGAAAAGGCAACCCAGAGAATGCAAAAAATATTTTAAAATCATATACCTGACAAGAATCTATCCAGAATATATGAAGAATTCTTATAACTCAACAACAAAAAGACAAATAACTGAATTTAAAAATATGCAAAGGAGTTAGATATTTCTCCAAAGAAGATACACAAATAGCCAACAAATGTATGAAAAGATGTTCAGTGTCATTAGGAAATGCAAATCAAAGCAAAATGAGATACCACCTCACATCCACTAGGATGGCTTAAATCAGAATAACAGACAAATGTTGGTGACATAGTGGAGAAACTGGAACCCTCACACACTGCTGGTGGAAATGTAGAATGGTGCAGCTACTGTGAAAAAGTTTGGTGGTTCCTAAAAAGTTAAAGATAGCGTTACTACATTACCCAGAAATTCCACCGGTAGGTAATACGTAAAAAGAATTGAAAACTGGTGTTCAAACAAAAACTTGTACACGAACATTCATAGGAGTACTATTCACAGTAGTCAAAAGGTGGGAATAATCGAAATGACCATCAACTGACGAATGTACCACAAAATGTGGTACATCCATACAATGGAATATTATTTAGCTATAAGAAGAACAAAGTATTGATACATGCTACCATATGAATGAACCCTGAAAACCATATGGTAAGTGAAAGAAGCCAGACACAAAAGGTCACACACTATAATGATTTCATTTATATGAAATATCCAGAATAGGTAAATACATAAAGACAGAAAGAAGATTAGTGGTTTCCAAGGACTGAGGCACTGGGAAAAGGGGATGTGACTGCTTAATGGGTATTGGGGTTTTGTCTGGGGTGATAAAAAGTTCTAGAACTAGATAGTGGTTATGATTGCAAAACACTATGAATGTACTTACTGGCAGTAAATTGTATACTTTAAAATGGCAAATTTTATACTGTGTATATTTTATCACACACACAAAAAATATGTTCTAAAGGTTTTCCTATAAACAGTCTTTGAAGCCTCCTAAAACCATAACTCATTTAGAAATAAATTAGTTACACTGATTTTCTATATCAGGGGTTGACAAACTTTTTCAGTAAATACTTTTGGCTTCACAGGCCTTTCTCTGTTGCAACTATGAACTCTGCTGATGTAGCATGAAAGCAACTATAGACATTAAGTAAGCAAACTGATGTGACTGTGTTCCAATAAAATTTAATTTTCAAAAACAGGGGACAGGCCAAATTTGGCCTGAAGACTGTAGTTGGCCAAGCTGTGATGTATACTATTTTTCTTCACTTGTATTAATGGGATTATTAGGAGAAATTGCAAATCTTTTCTTGTCCAGATTTGCTGTATTATAAATTAAAGTTGAATTAAATTAAAACAACAAAGCTATATCAGTATAGAAAGTCCATAGACGCAAAAGGTTTATATTTACTGAGAATAAAACAAATTGAAACTCCCCAAGGCAGAATTGATAAAACCATATTATATTAATAGAAATTTTATGTATACTTAAGCATTAGCTAAATGTGAATTTTAGTGTGAACTACAGATTATCCATTATCTTTTTTAAGTTAATACCATTTTTCCTTTTGACCAACTACAGTGAGAACATCTGGCAGCTAACTTGACATTACTTCCTTTTTATGACCTTTCTCAATTTTTTAATGAACCTTTGAAACTTTCTAAACCTACTCTTTTTCTGAAATTTATTATGTTTATAACCAGGACTACATAGCTGGGTACTAATTGTTTGTCATTAGTTTTTTTTAGTTTGGTTTCTTTAGTCATAATTAAAAGCTCCTTAGAACATTTAAAGGGATTAGAACTAATAAACACTTACTTACTGTTTCATAAACCATTACCAACTTGAGATATTAACAAATAATAAAATGACCTAGAGACAGAGAGCAAAAGTGAAAAGAGAAAGTGCTCACAGTTAATCTACAAACCATATAATCAGGCCAAAAAAGTCTCAAATTGAAAATTTAAGAGATGTTTTTAATAGTATGAACTTCAAAATAACTCTGATATTGAACCCTGAATCAGTGTTTTCCTTCATGGCTCAGCTAAATTCTCAAATACCATAAAGCTTAACTCTGGATAAGCCCAAAGTAAATGAAATCACAAGTGGTTCAGTGGCCTCCACATAGTAGGTACTCAATGTTAGTTGAGTGAAATGATGCTGAGAAATCCATTTTGTCCATGGAAAGTTACGCTCTCTAAAATAATAAAATAGTTTTTACAAAATCATATCTAAAAATTTATTCTTCCTATCCAATTTCTCAGCTTGGAAAGGACGGAGAATGGGCTAGAAATGATAAGAGTAAAATTTTCCCTTTCAATTAGTTTTTCCTTTTTCACTATTTATCACTGGCATTTAGCCTAAATAAAAATCCTCTTAGTAAATGATAACCAACATAGATAAAGAAACCTATCTTTCAAATAATTTTATGTCATTTCTGTAAAGAACCTTACATTATAGGGTAATTTCTTTTTTAAAAAAAGTATAAGGTATTTGAAAAAGAAACCACTAGCTAAGTCATTTTAAGTAAAATTCTAATTCTGAAAGAAAACTCTTTGTTCTCTGAACATTTCAAAATCAAATATGAAAACCTGACACCCTCAATACATCATCTGTTCATGTATTAAATACTCCCTGCTTTAGCAACTTTTATTGTATTAAAAAATACTACTTATCCTTGCTTTGTAGAATAATTATAATATAGCAGAGTAAGCATCAAGTAAGCAAGGACCACTGTGAAGTGTGGCGTAAGAGAACATAAAAGACAGATATACAATTGGAAAATTTTTGTTGTTAGTTTTACGGACTTTCAAGCTATTTCAGGCTTGGATAAACATAAGCGAAATTTAAAAGTATCACGGAAGAACTTAATTGTGTATGTAGTAATATAGTATACAAAACAGTCTGCTTTTCCCAAAGTAGTATTTAATCATGATAACTTAAAGTACTTACTCTAAAAGAGGTGGAAGTATTTCACAATTCAAAACAAAATCTCTGCATTCTGCATTGTCACCAGCAATATTACCAAGTGCCCAAACAGCCTTAGAAAAATAAGAAAAAAAGATTCTTTTATGACAATATCTTAAATAAGATACTCTCTCTTAAGAATGAGATTTTAGTGTAGAAGGAAAAAAGTGATAGTTTTCAAGATGTTAAAACAAAACATGCTAGTAGGAAACAAGAAAGGAAAACTTTAAAAGTACCTTTAATAATATTTTTAGTCAAATTGAAGCATAGGGCATTTAAAAACTTTTTCTTACATGCTAGTGAAATGTTTATTCTGTTCAACAAAGAGATAGTTTGTCTACTCTGAATCTACATGGAGAGACAAAATAGAGTTGACCCTTGAACAATGAGGGGGTGAGGGGCACCAAGCCCTGCACAGTCGAGAATCCATGTATAACTTTGCAGTTGGCCCTCCTTATCCAAGGTCCTGCATTTGCAGATTCAACCAGCCTCAGACTGCATAGTACTGTAGTATGTATTTATTACAAAAAATCCATGTGTAAGTGAACCGCACAGTTCAAACCTGTTGTTGTTCAAGGGTCAACTGTATATCTACATTTAGTGAGTCTTCCAATTACCTATGCTAGAGGTTTGCTCCTATGCCAAGGAATCCACTCACTGGGAAGGGACTGACTTGTAAAAGAAAAAAGGAAGGACAGACAAAGCATAGGAAAAGAAGGTAAAGCTAATGTGAGAATTGGCTTGAATTGATGCTTGAAAATAAGTTTAGAGTTAGTCCAGCTTAAATAAATGGTAGTAAAAGATTATTCAAATATTAAATTTCAATTAGATGAGAAATTACACAGATGCAAATGATCATTATGTTCTCATTTCAAGCTTTTCATATAAGTATAAAAGTAGACATTAAGTTACTTTTTCAATTGGGAAAATTTTATTTTAACATCTAAAATATGCGTTAATATTTTTAACATCTACTCTAGACCTACGCTTATTGCCTATTTTTTAAGAAAAATTTTTTCAAGTGATGACATTTTGCAACCTGTGAAGTATTTTGTTGGTGGGGATATAAATTTGTTAACATTTTTGGAAGTCTACTTTGAAATATGTAATAAGAACTTTAAAATTTGTTCTTTGACTGAGTAAAGTCATTTTTCCCTAATGAAATAATCAAGGTACACATATATGTCAAGTCATATTAATATCAAGACCGATATACAATGATGTTCATCACAATATTATTAACACTAATAAGCTAGAAATAACTCAAATGTACAACTATTGAGGAACAGATAAATTATGGTACCTACCTGAATGGATAATGAGCAATCAGTAAAATTTTCTTGGAAGAATAATTAATGCTGTATGCAAAGGCTCTCAATACTAGTGTTAAGTGGGAAAAAAATATACACATAAAAATATAAATATAAACAAACAGATGGAATGGTAGAGAGATCTACAGATCAATTTGCATGAAAATGATCCAAAACGAAAATATAAAAACATTTGACTTTCTCTGGATGGAACAAATTATATGTGATTAAATTTTCCCTGTTACAACAACTATGAGAAAGTTTAATCTAAAATGGTTCATTCAAAATAATGTGATATATTAAAAAGAAACAATGAAATAATCTACATACATGCAAAGAACAAGGAATCAGACTGGCCCAGGTTTAAAACCTGGTTCAGCCATTCACTGTGACTTCGGGTAGATTACTAACTTTTCTGGGTCTCGCTCAGTATGCTCTTTTATAAATGGGAATAGTAATTCCCAATAGCTGAGATCCCATGTTTACATAACCCAGGATTATGCCTAAGACAGTTCATTCTTCCTTCCTTCTAATTTGACAGTAAATAGAAATTATTGTATTCTAATAAATGTAAAACACAGGCAACTTGGTAAAACTGAATTTCAAACCATAATCGCAAATGGTACTTTCAAGAGAAAGTTAAAATCTAGTAGATATAATAGGTCAAATTAGAAACTTACCTGTTCTTGAACATCTTCATGCTCTGAATTAAGAAGTTTGATAAAAATTGGAACAGCCCCAGTTTCAATCACTACTTTGGTATGTAGAAAAGTTCCAGATGCTATATTAGTTAATGCCCATGCAGCTTCAAACTAAGGAAAAATAAAAGTAGAATAAATGAAAGCACCCAAAAAATGTCAGAAAGGGGAAGAAAGGAAGAAGAGAGGGAGTAAAGACTTAGCTGAACAAGTCGGAGAGAAAGACTGACTTACGATTAATAAGATTTAATGTGAAATCAGATTTGATAGGTAAGAATGCTTTATTTTAAAAAAAGGACTCTTCAATCTGGAAAAATAAGAACTGAGAAGAATATAATAAAATTTACAAATCATGAGCAATAAATGAACACATTTGAATTTATAATTCATAAAACTCCTTATGTTTACAATTAGGGAGCCAGGTATTCTAAAGCAAGCAGTGCAAAAATAAATGAGACACTACTTAATAGAGTAATAGTATACCTATGAAACTTAGAATCATAAAAGGTATTTTTGTTTCCCTAGGCATCATCTAGTCCTAACCTCCTCACTTAAGAAATAAGAAAATTATAAGTCCAGACATTTAGGTGATTTGTTCAAGGTCAAAGAGTTCATTATTAGCAGATATCTTTTAAAACATGTGCAGGCCAAAGAAAATTTGTTTGTGGGCCAATCTGGCATGTAGGCCCCCAGTTTGAGGCCTCTCTATTAGATCAATGTTTCGAACTAGCATATTTCATATGAACTTGGATAATATGGCACAGCATATAGCTGCCCCAAGAGCATACTGCTGAATTTCATTAGGTTTCAAGTATAATGATTAATAAACACTCAAATCACCAATATTCTTCTTGAATACTGCATGCTCTCTGCACATGTTATTCTCACAACCTGAAATTAATTTTCCTTTTTTCAGCCTGTTAAACTCTCATTCACCCTCAAGACTAGCCATGCGACACTACTAAACCAAAAAAACCCCAGATAAGTTGCCATGTTCTCTGTGCTCCCAAAGCACTCTGTATATTGGTTTGCTAGCACTAACTGTACTATGGTATCACAGATCTGTTTGTGTGTTTGTCTCCCCGAACAGAGTGAAGAATTTTTGCAGAGAGGGACAATATCTTACTCAATTTTTTAACTACAATGCCTTATACAATGTATTGCTTAAACTAACACTCAATTTTATTCATTCATATTCACTCATTTCTTCTTTCAATCACTTAGAATTAAAGAGCCAAATAAAAAACTAGTTATCAGGAGGTTTAGGTTTTAGTCTGGACTCAGAGCTTATGAATAAGGCAAATGGACTAGATCATGATCTCCCGTCCTTTCAGCACTATCACCTAAAGACTCTGAACACTAATTGACAATAAGACTATACTATGGATAAAAGGGTCTTTTCCTCAGACACCCTTGTTGTAAACATTCTCAACAATTTTTCAGCATAAAGCTCATGACGGTTAATAGTCACAGGTTCAACACATTCCTTTGCTTACACCTAGATGTGAGGACCTTTCCCAAATTACTCAGATAAGTGGAACACAATTCTAAGTTGTAATTTCAACAACTATTACTCAAATATTAGTAACAGTCCTCCATGACCAACAAGAGCATTGAGAAATTAGGTGTAGGTCTTGTGCAATTCCTAATAGATATAATTCCACCCTGTACACTTACTTAAGAATATTTACAGCAATGAAAGTCAGGAAGAACAATCTTAAACAGTAAAATACCTGCAAACTTCAGTAATTTACTATTAGTAGCCAATTATTTGGAAGACATCTTAAAATTTTCACTATAGTATAACTGAGAAGCAATGCTCTTTAGGACAAACTTAACGTTGGTCACATTTTAAGTAGATTATACTGATTCGTTCTTTTTTCAAAAAAGGAACTAATCAATCAGATAAAAATGTTTTAAGAGGTACAAGAGCTTATACTAAAAAGTTACAACTTTAGTTAGCTAACAGCCAAAAAAAATTTAACCATTAAATTAACATTTTGATTTATGGTTTTCTAAAACAAAAGTTATTAAAGGTTGACAACTACAAAATTTTTCTTAACATTAGGAATGATTTTATATATTTTTCCCAAAATTGTTTAATTAAATAACAGTTCCTAGAAAAAATTAGCATTGCAACCTTGACCAAGGCAAGACAGGTAGCACCACCTTTAATTGCCAAGTATTTACTGAATGCTTACAATATACTCAGTACTGTAGAAGCTGCTTTCACTAGACACATTAATCCTATGTCATTTCTGGAAAAAGATTAAGAAAGTAAATTACAGAACTCACTTGTAATGTACAATTTTCATTTCTCTCAAGAAATTTCACAAATCTCTGCACAACTCCTGGTTTCTGTATAACTTGATCAATTGGTGGATTAGGTTCTGAAAATTAAAAAATAATTAAGTTATTACATAGACACAAAAACACAATGATCTGGACCCTATGCCAATTAACAGGGCACATAAAATAACTCTTTCCTAGGTTTCACTGATCCAGTTTAAAACCCTTAGCTGGATGTAGCTGAAGAAAATAAACGTTCTCATAATTGCAATGTTTACTGCAAAAAAAAAAAAAAAAAAAGCAAATTGTTTTTCACTACCATAATGATAAGAAAATTTTAAAATATTTCCTACACAAATATTTATAATTCATAAATTGAATGCTATTTAGGAGGTCACCTTCACAATATGGGAATATTTCAGTCCAATACTCAAAATACCAATCGAAGGATAAAGTATCTTCTAATTCTTCATAACCATACTCCAATTTCCAGGGATGTCTCTTTCACTATCAACCACGAATTGCCTAATGTCTTTCAGCTAGATAGGTTCTATTTTGTCAGGGTATTATTTATTATTTACAAAAATGCTATTGAAGTACCTAGAATTCTTGATAAATTCTCATGAAATGCTGAGGACTTTTGAGAATCACAAAATCTCTAAGAAATTTTAAAACAAAGATATGTAAATTGAAAACAAAGATATTTCTGGGACTTCCCTGGCGGTCCAGAGGTTAAGACTCTGCACTTCCAATGCAGGGGGCGCGGGTTCAATCCCTGGTTGGGGAACTAAGATCCCACATGCCGCGGGGCACAGCCAAAACAAAACAAAGATATTTCAGCTCCCAATAATATAAGTACCAAGAATTCTTCCTCCTCCCTTGGCTTCAGCAACAAATACACTCTTGTGGTTCTCCAGGAACTTCTTCACTGTTGTTCCTTCGGGTTAGTTTGCTCCGTTGTTTATTCTCCTCCTAAAAAATTTATTTCTAGGAAATACCCTCCTAGAAAATCTATTTCTATTTTATTTCTATTTTGCTAATTCAGTTATCACTTATCATTCACAAATCTAACCCCCGTAAATTCTTCTTTCCTAGATTCTGTCCCACATTTTTAAGTGCTTATGGTTACATTTTTCCCCCACAGCTTCTTTAAAATGTAGCATAAACAAAACCAAACTCATAATATCACTATGCTTATTCCTTCCCCTTGCCCTGTGCCCACCACACAAATTTGTCTGAGCTATCTGTCCACCTGGTTACACGAGAGAAATCTCATTTCCACTTTTGACTCTTCCTTTTCTTAATTCCTGTTTGAGTATGTTACTGATCATAAATAATGTTTAATAAGTAGAATTAACAAATGAATGATAACCATAAAAGGTCTACAAATCCTGCTTGTTTGATACAGAAAAACCTTATTATTAAGTTTTAAGTCAGTTTAAATCTTAGAAATCGTGTTCTCAACTGTTAAGAAAGATTTATTTAGGAATGGACTTCTTGGTAATTCCCTGGCGGTCCAGTGGTTAGGACTCCACGCTTCCGCTGCAGTCCGCACGGGCTCCATTCCTGGTCGGGGAACTAAGATCCCACAAGCTGCATGGTGTGGCAAAAAAAAAAAAAGGAATGGACTTTTTTCTTCCTTTTCTTCTTTTTTCTACAAATCTGCTATCTTTCTAACTTGCTCAAAAATTGGGAGATTTCTGAAAAATTAGTAAAGTTAAAACTATAAAATTTTGTTTGGGTGTTCTAAATGAAAAGTCTGGATTCTTCAAAATGTAAATTCCAGACCATAGCTTAAACTGTTCTTATAGTTATAAAACATCAACAAGATAAAATAATATATATTATTAATGCCTTTATTCCCGTCTTAAAAAAAATCAAAACAAAGTTATTAGGTTGTGGTTACCATCTTTACCTTCCAGTTCTTTCTCTTTTCCCAAAAGAAAATTCTAAATCTACTTTCCCCTTATTTTTGTAAAGGACAAAATTTTGTCTTGCTCTTTTTGAGCAGAGAAGAAAGGGGAGGTTGAGAAAAGGAAGTAAACATAGAAAATTGGTTTTCTAGTTAGAGGGTGGGGAGAAGTGGGTATTGAGACTACCTGAATATGTAGATAAAGAAATATAGACAAAGATATATATATAGATTTAAGAACCCAAATATGATCTCTTCCTGGGGAATTACTTTACAGTTACTTTCATCTAAAAGAAAGCAATTAAAGTGTGCTTGGATCATCAAGTAATCTAAAAAGTATCATGAACTTTTAACTTTTACATTGATATTATACTGACAGAATAATAGCCTACCTTATCTTATAAAGGTGATGAACTATTACAGAGAAGACTTAGTCAATATGGCAATGTAAACATAAGTAAAATAGAGGAATATCTGCTTCAGCACTGAAGACTAATCAAGAGTCATCCACAACAAAAAAGCCTTGGAGAAACAAAACTGGGATTGAAGAAAAGAATAATTTGTGATTTACATCTATAAGAGTGGCCATGATAGGGAAGTAAATAACAGATTCTAGCAAAAGGTCACTATCATGACTTAAATCAGAGGAGTTCTATTTCTATTTCTAGCTCCAGTTCTAGTTCTAGCTCCTTCCCCATATTTCCTACAGTGATGGATCAAGGAAAATTATAGTAAATCTAATATTCTTCTAGACCTAAAATATTTGGCAGGAACTCACATCAATCAGCAAAAGAAAGTATCTATAATTCCTAACATATGCCCAACCTGGGCAAGCATAATCCCACTACAAGAAACAGAAAAATCATTGAATCTATGAAAAAGATACTATATTTTAAAAGACACAGAACACCCTGAGGAATTAGGAATGAAGATAAAATCTTATGACTAAAGAATTCAATAATGGGGAAGTTGTGGTGTAAAAACTGGTGGCAAACTCTAACATTCTTAAATACAATTAAATCTAAATTAATTCTGTTAATTGGTTATAACATAATACATATGCCAAAAAGAAATCTTAAAAGAGAATATGGTAATATAAAAATTAATGATGTGTTACTATTAATACATTTAACTTATTTTTTAAATTAATGTTTTAATTTATAAATATTAATCTGACTAAAAAAAATCCAAATTAAAAAACAAAAACTGTGGAATATGGTGAGGAAGAGGAAGCTACTCTTGATTTTATAGGGTCTCCTAACATTGCTAAGCTACTTTTGCTTGGAAGATAAGGGACGGAAAAGGAAAATTAAAGGTACTTATGAAAAAGAACTACAATAAGAAAGCAAAGGTAATAGCCTGTAATCTGTGCTGAACTGAACACAAGATTTCTTTTATTCCTCGTACGTTACTAAATTTTGTCTTTCAGGAAGATACGGCAGCTAGCCAAGGGCAATTTCAAAATCTTATCAGTTCATGTATACAGCTCAATATAATTAGAATTACTAATCCTATAAATTCCATGTATGAAAGATGAGATAGACTAAGGGTTAAATTTTTATTTAATAAGGAATTTTTATAAACTCAGTATAATATTGGATAAATAACAAATAGGCAAATTATAAATTATAATGGTCAATAATAAAAAATATTCAACTTAGGTGCTCAAAAACTGCCACACTATAAGCACTATTATATAACCATCTTTTTTTTTTTAAAGATAGCTGTGTTGGTAAGAATATAGTGAAATGAATATCTGCACAAACTAAAGATGGGAATGTAAATTAATACACTGTTTATTCCCTTTGACCCACGATTTCACTTTTATAAATTCATACTAAGGAAGCTTTAGGTTATACAAGGATTTATGTAGCTTTGCTTATGATAATCAAAATTTGGTGAATCACTTTGCTATATACCTGAAATTAACACAACATCGTAAATCAACTATACCCCAATATAAAATACAAATTAAATTTTTAAAAGTTCGGAAAAAAATATCTGATTGATTGATTATTCATTTTATAGTCATGCTCTGATGTTAAAAAAATGTCTGAGGGCTTCCCTGATGGCACAGTGGTTAAGAATCCACCTGCCAATGCAGGGGACATGGGTTCAAACCCTGGCCCGGGAAAATTCCACATACCACGGAGTAACTAAGCCCGTGCGCCACAACTACTGAAGCCCACTGACCGAGAGCCTGTGCTCCACAACAAGAGAAGCCACCACAGTGAGAAGCCCACACACCACAACGAAGAGTAGCCCCCTGCTCGCTGCAACCCAACACAGCCGAAAATAAATTAATTAATTAAAAAAAAAATCAACTGATTTTGACCACAGATGTATGGGTTTATTTCTAGACTTTCAATTTAAAAAAATAAATAAAATAAAAATTTTTTAAAGTCTGAAAAATACTTCTACAAGAATTTAAAAATATGTATTTCTAACTTTATTTCTTGGCAATGGGACTAATTTGGGACTATAGTTGCTTCTTTAAATCCTTTTATATTTACAGATATTCTACAATCAACATGTGTTACTTTGATAATATAATGTTTAAAAAAGAGATGTTATTTAAAAATATATTTTAGAGAAAAATTAAGACCTACTGGCAAAGAAAGTGCCCTGAAATAAAAAAATATAATAAATAAAACTGTACTACAAATTCTTGTAAGATCAAATAAGCATACTGAAAATAATTCTTGCCTTTAGAAAGCAGCTTTCTAAATTTCTGTGTTGCTGTTAGTTGTTGATCAGCATTATTAGAAAAAATCATCTGAACCATATCTGTGGTAATAACTTCTTCCTAAAACACAGAAAATACAATTGTTATTTAAATATTTTACATTAGTAATTTTGCTGTATCATCTCTGTAATACTGTTGAAACATAATTTGAAATACATTTTTGTAATATCTACCTCTGGAATGGGTACAGTGGAACTGATATCCGGATCCTGGATAGGATTTTCTAACATAGATTCATCATTTCTGGGCAAAGAGACATTTCGGCGTTTGAATAACTGTAATAAAGAGAAATAACAATATATTGAGCTTTCCATAAAATAAATTCCCATAGAATTATATTTTTCCTTTACTGAACAAAACAATAATTTTATCATTCAAAATTCTGAATATTTTAGTATTTCTTAATCATCATACCATAACAAATTTATGAGTAGTTTTGGGGCTAAATTAGCTCTTGTCCTGTAGTCTGCTTCTTAATCTCAGGTCTTTTACCAATGTCTAGTAGCATAAGCAGAGTACACATTTATATTTTACAGCACTTGGAAAACCACATATGCTTATACTAAATTATGAGATGTCTAAGAAGAAAATCTTAGTTAAAAAGCATATCTGTTATATGAGTGAGATAATGTGGTATATTAACAGAGTTAATATATTAGATTAACAAGGAATAGAGAGCAGCTCTCAGGAAAGAGGACCCTATGCTTATTAACTCAGGAGTGAATATAAAGAAAAAAAACAGAGGAGGAAAGAGACATGGTCAGGTCACTGAGAAAGATTTATAGGTACATCTCATAAATCAAAATTGACGAAAAAAATCTGGTATCACATACTTTTTGATAGCTAAATAAATTCTGCTGTTCCTCAGTCTGTACACAGTTCTCTTTCTATTCATTTATTCAAGAGATTTTTTTTTTTTGAGTACCTACTGTAATATAGTAGAGACTATGTTAGCTACTACAAATAGGGGAACGACAAATAGTCATATTTCCAAAACAGGCCTTTTTCTACTTTCTTCATTGCTAGTCCTTTTTACACATTAGTTTTAATTCATGTATGTGAGGACCATACCCTCCTAATTATTTATGAATACTCCTAAATTTAGGTATATCCTGGAATGAAAAATGTTGAGATGCATTCTTTTAATTTTCCTATTCCTTATGTCACATATATAAAGTTCAAACAGAGAAGGCTAAGAGGTCTGCCTGATAGACTATAGGAGGAACAGTATGAATAGCATAGGAAAACGATTATAATTAATTTAGGCGCAAGAGCTATGAAAATCATAGCAACAAATGAATACAATTAACATTTTTTTAGGGGGCAAATTTTACAATGACAAGTGGAAGTGATCTAAATAGGCTCAAGAGTAAAAATTTCTTAGCACTGGAGCAGAAATATTAATGTAAAAGGTTTATCAATGGAAAGGAGAAGCCATTCTTGTTGGTGATTAAAAATAGCACAGGATTCTGATTCGTGAATTTGCTAATATTATTACTGGAGCCTAATAAACTAAAATATATATTTACCCATATTCAATTTCCTAAAGCATTTTTTTCATTTAAAATTATCTAAAAATTAGCAGCAATAATAATACTACTTCTAAACTCTTTCTATAATGTTTTTATGTTAACAGAATTAAATATTTTAAAACACCTACCTGTTCTTCCCTTTTTTGTTTTCGAAGTTGTATTCCTTCTTCTTCTCTTCGTCTACGCATCTCTTGGGGATTTAGGGCTTTATTCTTGTAACTTTTCATTCTATAGTTATCTTTCCCTGGACTAGCCATGGCATCTTAAGATTAGGAGAGAAGAAAACAGATACTGATAACTCTCAAAACAACACAAGATGTTTACTCTAGGGCAATTAAATTCAGGCTCATGGATTAAATAGACCAACAAAACCCATTCTGAAAATTATGTACAAAGAATACATTTCTTCACCGCCATATCAAAATTGGAGCAAAATGACCAAATATTTTAGAACTTAACTATCAAATAATAGATTTTGGTCTAAACACAAAGTCATTACCCTAATTCCACTGATTCTGAGATGCACTCCCCCATCCCTGGTATTTTAAACTTTCTGTAAGTGAGATGCATCTTAAAATTACTGTCAGCCAGGAACTAATCATGAAATAGTTGGGTAAAAAACTTCTAAATTACAGCTTATGGAAAGATCAAGAAATAACCAGCAATGAATTGTCTTATTTTCAATAAAATATGGTATCAGGCTTCAGTAAGCACACCTCACATATTTATTGGGGTCTGTCTTCTTTCATTTACTTAAGGCACTGCCTAAAGAACTAAAGCCACACAGGTCATGACCTGAGTTATGACTGCCTTACCAGTTTTCAGTACTAGAGTATAATTAGTTCTTTTAAAATACTGAAATACTTCTACTTTATTTTTAAGTAGTTTTATTATAAATGTTTTTTAAAAATAAATTTATATAAACATTTTAATAAGTATATTTAAAATATGTATTTTATATAAATATAAAATTGTATATTTGAATATATATAATAGTTTTAGAAAAAGAATTATAAACATTTCTTAGTATTATATTAATATTTTGGTATTATTGGAAACAAATACAAAATTACTAATACTATAACCTATCCTGCATTTACACATTAAAAAAAATCAGTCTAAAGCAGGGTTTCAATTTGAATTTAATATGAGAGATAATTAATGCCTATCTAGAATGTTATTCTGATAAATTCTGATGACATACCCATGTATAGCCAGAGAGAATGCTGTAATCAATTAGCACTTATGAAGTAAACAGGAGAGAAGGAGAGATGGGCATTTATATGCTGTCCCTGATATAGAAGAGCTAGATTAATGAACTGGCAAATTATACTTTAAGTAGTAAAGTACACTAAAACATAAGCATTAAATCCTGCGAGAGCACAGAAGACACAGAAACTAACTGTGCCTTAGGGAGTTCTGAAAGTTTTCCCAGTTATCCTGTCTTAAAGGATGAGCAAGAATTTGCCAGGGAAGAGGATGAAAGGGGAAAAGGAAGGGAACAAGTATGTCAGACAGAGGGAATATATGTAAACACAGAATTCATGAAGAAGCCTGGCATAAACATGGAACAGTAAGAAATCCAGTGTACCTGAACAAGAGGATGCATGGGAGAAGGGGCAGGAGATAAAGCTGGAAAGGTAGGTAAGAAAACATATGCTTCCTGCAATCTGGTTGAGAAATCTGGACTTGATCCTAAGGAATAGAATTAAAGAAATTAAAGTGAAGGTTGTTTCAAGCTTTGATGATAAAGACCTAAACTATATTAGTAGCTGCGTTGAAAAATATAGAAGACAGATTGATTCCAGAAACATTTCAGAAATTGATTCAATAAGAATTAGAGGCCAAATGAATGTAAGGAATATGCAGTAAGGAAGAAAAAGGAGTTGAGTATGACTCCATGGTTTTTAGTGTGAGCCATTTAAGTATAAGGACAAAATAACCCAAAATAAGGAATACCGATAAAGGAACAGAGTGGTGGTTTTGTTTTCTTGCCTCCATGTTTTTGAGATGAAAATAATGCATTCAATTATACAGCAAAAATCACTCTTTCAGTACTATGAATTTGACAAAATGCACAGGCATATAACCAACACAGTAAGATACAGAACAGCTTCATAACTCCCCCCAAAACTTCCTCACGCTGCTCCTATTAGTCCTTCTCCCACTCTTAAAACCTGACAACCACTGATTTGTTTTCTACTTCCATAGATCTGCCTTTTCCTGAATTCCACATACATGAAATAATAAGAGTACATAGTCTTAATTGGCTTCTTTCATTTAGCATAGTGCATCTATAAGTCATCCATATTGTTGGCATGTATCAATAGATTATTCCTCCTTATCGCTGAGTAATATTCTATTGTACAGATATACCACAGTTTATCCATTCATTTACCGAAGGACATTTAGGTTGTTTCTAGTTTAGGGCAGTTACGAATAAATCTGTTATAAACATTCATGTACAGGTTTTTGTGTAAAAGTAAGTTTTCATTTCTCTCGGGTAAATACCTAGGAGTAGGATTGATGAATAATACGACAAGCGTATGCTTCGCATTTTATGAGAAACTGCCAAACCACAAAGTAACTATAACATTTTGCATTCCCGTTAGCAACATATAAGAGTTCCTGTTACTCTGTATCCTGGCTATACACTTGGTATTGTTAGAATTTTGTTATTGTTAATTGTAGCCATTCTAATGGTATACAGTGACTTTTAATTTTAAATGTGTTAAATTTACAGTACATAGGGCACAAACAGAAAGTTTTTATTTATGGATGGTTAAAAATGAGTCAAAGCTCAGGAAAAGAGTGCTGAATGATAATCCAAGAGCATTAGAGCTATAAAAGAAAGATGCCCAAAGGAGAAATCTTAAGGATATTCACATTTCAGTGGAAAATGCAGAGAACAAAGGAAACCAAAAATAAATAGGAGGATCAGAAGAAAATAAGAGTCATGAAAAAGAAGGGAATTCAAAAGATAAACGAGTATTTCAGTTGTTGTAGCACTAAAAACAGGTCACCCAATTTGTTCATTCATTGATTTATCCAGCAAATTTAAGTGCCTACAATAAGCCAAGTACCATAGGAAGGAAGCAATAGATTTGATAATTAGGTCACTGGTAAAGATATTGAGAGAAATTTCATTAGTGGTGGAGCTAAAGGGCGAATGGAATGGGCTGAGGACTTCACAAGGATTTAAAACTTTGTGCTTCTGAACTTTTATTATTAACTTTCTTAATAATAACAATGTTTAGCATTATTCTCTACTTCATATATAAAAATTCTGTCACATTAATAAAAGCTTAGGCTCTTGGAAGGGAAAAATAGAGATCAGAGTTCATGACAGAGCAAACTGGGCTTCAACATTAGTTGCTCAATTATGTTCAACAGTATAAAATATCTTAGCAAAATGAAATGTTTGCAGCAATAAACCTCTTTAATATACTTACCACCTATACATTAGGCATCTTCTAGGCCACTGGCCTCTAAACTTTTTGATCACATATCCTATGTACACAAAATACATTTGGGAATTCCATGTACACAAAATACACTTGGGAATTCATCCTCAACGTGTTTATTTATATACATGTATTACTAGCTTAATAAACTATCCCATTATAAATTCACAGATAGAAAAGTTTTAAAAAACAAAGTAGTTTTAAAAGGTAAACAAACAGAAGTTCTAATATTTTCTCCCCACATCTGATTGAATCACCTTGTGCCTCCCAACACACACAGCAGACACTACTCCTTAACACCATCAGTCTAGGCAATGACATTAAAACCTTTCAATATAAATGTTAACCAAATAAAATCTAGCCCCAACAACTCATACATCATTTGTTCCTTTTTCTTCTGTAGTACTAACTTCCTGTCTCTTATTTAACATCTGCATCCTCACTGCAGTTGCTTCAAAGGGGATGTAAAGTTCAAGGAAAATGATCTTTAAAGGGGCCTCACCCAAGGGGATTGTTTCTTTCTCTGGATTATAGCTTAAAAAACTACTGTACTTCAAAGGCTGCTGTCTCATACAAGTTATTTTAAATATAAGAAATGCTATTCAAACACTGTAAAGTAGCCAGAGGAATTTTTTTTCAGTCATAAGCTTATTTTTTCACTCTCCTCTTTGAAAAACTGCTGACGTTGGGCAAACAACTGGAATCCGAACTTTTTCTAATATATATTAACGGAATTTCTTGTCTCCATAAAGCCTCCATTTCCAGGGGCTAGGGTGGCTGTTAGTAAAATTACAAGATCAGTACAAAGGGGAAAGTGCACCAACCAGAAGATCTAAAGGACAGAGCCGTTTGTTTACCAAGAGGGAAAGTCATTTTCTTACAAAATATAAATCACTGAATGTTGTAATTAAGAGACCTCAAATCAGAAGGCTTTTTTTTTTATTAAAAGGTGTTCAAAAAGCCGAAGAGTTAATGCCCATGTCATATTCTTTTGAAGTATCACTATCTCGTTTAACAGCTTTCAATTCCTTTCATCTCTTATGCATTATCGAGGAGACACGATTAAATTTTCATCTTGGAAGTGAGGTGGTCGACTATTAGAAGCATCAAAGCCACGCTCGCCCGCGTCAGGACTGAGCCCTTCCCGGCACCTGCATCCAGGTGGAGGGCAGCTCGTGGAGGTAGAGGGTGCGACCTAACATGTGTAGGCCACTGGGACCGAACCTGCCTTATTCTGGACACGGTGAAACTTCTAATAAGCTGAGCCGCGGGACAGACTGCTGAGCCCCAGAAGTGACAGGCAACGTTTGACAAGACCATGTACCAAAAAAGGAACTACCGAGAAACAGTGGAGCAGAGCGGCGATAGGATGAGATCCTCTGCCTGAAGCTCCTTCAGAGGACCAGCCCGGCTCTCGGAGAGGCTCAGTGCTCCCCGCGACTTCGCCTCCTCAAGAGAAAGGTCCGGCTGCCACGCCCCCGCCCCCGCTCTCTCCCTCTGGGGAAGCTGAGAAAATCCCGGCTTGGCCTGGTTCTGAACCCTGTGTACGGGAAGGGGTAGATCAAAACAGTGGCCTCAGGAACTAGTAGCTCCCAAAGCGACCAAACCCGAGGCTCACCCAACCTGTCCAGTGTCACTCCTACTTACCTATTAATGTGGCACTATCCGGCGCTCTGACTTTCCAGTCCCCAGCTGCGGCGTCTGCTGCGGTAACAGCGGGGTCACCACTCCGCCCCTAGCGATGAGTCTGAAGACCAGGCTCGCAACTCAAGATGGCGGCCTCCTGCGCCCCTCACCCGAGACCCCAAGGCTCGCCTCCCAGAAGCCCTTGCACGCGGCGGCGGCGACGGCGGCGGCGGCGGCGGCGGAGGCTGCGGCACTGACCAGCAGAGGGGGCGGAGAGAAACGGAAGCCCCAGCGGCACCCACCCGTTGGGGAGCCGGCTCCTGCCCGGACTCCGGGATTTTAACCCGGCGCGGTTGCCGTTGCAGTAGTGTGTCCTACTGCCCTAGTCCTCCGTGCCAGCTCTCAGTCTTTCATTCACTCATTCGTTGGTTTGCTCACCCATCCGTCCATCCACCCATTCATTTGTTCATTTTACAACGTGGTATATTGATGGAGGGCATAATCTGTGCCAGGCATTGTTTGATATTGGAGGTACAACAGTGTACACAACGGATAAAAATCTTAACCTCATGGAGCTTTATTTCCTTCCTTCCTACATTCTCTGCTCATTTGTTTCAAGCGTTTCAGTTAGCTATTTATTTAAATTTTTGTATTCTGTAACATCTGTGGATTTTTGACAAAAAGTAGTCACTGATATATGAAATAAATAACTCCAGATAAAGTACTCTAAATTATTATAACACATATATAGCCTTGTAATCCACCCTGGGGTTGAACAAGCAGTATTGAAAACAGACTGTTTTCTACATGTAGTGTTAGGCACAGTATATGCAAGATAAATAACACGATTCCTTCCCCGAAGAAATTCCTGTTTTCCATCTCTTGTTCTTTTTGTTCTCTTTTCTGAGAAATTTTTTGGGTTATCCTACAGCTCTCCATTGATGTCTTTTTTAAAAATTCTGCTATTGTATTTTTTAAATCCCAAGAGCTGTTTCATATTTTTAATTCAGGGATCAAGATAGCGTTATCTTGTAACCTTGAGGCAAAAACGTGTCTTTGTCATCCTCCATAGCTCTGAGTTTGGCACGCTGTAGCATTATAAGCCCTTTATTGATAACGTAATAGAGTGCTACTCAGTCAGGCCCTGGATAGTGGGTATTGTGGATTCGTGTAATGCCCTAGGACCTGCCCTCTCCTCGTAAATTAGGCGTTGGAACCTTGTCGGGAAGGTACAAAAAGACTACGACTCCCAGAATGCACTACAACCCAGATTAGCATGGAGCGGTGCATGCTGGGAGTCCTTCCCTTCCGGGGAATAGAAGAAGAGCTTTTTTGAATTCGTTCCTGGAGGCTGGAGCTTTTCGGAGTCCCTGGTTCTCTTCTCGGTTCACCGTGAGTGTCTGGGTAGAAAGAGGGCCTGCCTCAGTCTTTTAGGCCGGGAAAGGTAATCGACGCCGCGCACGTACTCCTCTGCCCGCAAGCCAGACGGCGTCAGCCGCGGGATCCGAAGAGGAAGCCAAGCACAGGGCAGTGTGGCCGGCTCTCCAGGCCGGTAGGAAGTGACCGTCCAGCCCTGGTTCCCTGGGCCCAACGCTTTGACCCAGTTAGTATCGGGGCTGGTTTCCTGTCCTGGCCCGGGACGCTGGCATGGACCCTTGGGTAGGCTCCGGCACCTCTCGCCGGCCTCCGTACGTCTCTCATCCCCTGTTGTGATCTAAGTGTTAGGGAGTTGAAGCGCATCCTTCTGCGTCCTGCTGTGTCCCAGCCCGGGGAACGTAGAAACTTCTTTGCGTGTGACGTTCTTTCCACTGGGGGTTTGGGAGAATTTTCATCTAAAATCAGAGACTATTTTCACTTACCTGAAGGGAAATGGAAAAAAGGACAAAGTTGGGAGTTCTTAGAAAGCTACATTTATTTAAATGATGGGAATAATTTCCTTATTTTTCATTTCCTGTTTGTTTTCTGAATAGTTTTTAGCTGAACGGTAGTCTGTAGTAGAAAGGTTGTGATGGTGATTGCTTTTTGAAAATTACTTCTTAGCAAAATCACCTTTGTGTCAGTAGCCAGTACTTTATTTGTCCGTAAAACCCAGAAATGACTGCTGATTTAGTACAACTCGTTTTGTAGACCGAACCTCAAAGAGATGAGATATCTCACCTAAAATTATGAAACCTGAGATTATAATCCAGTTCTCTTTGACTCTGGAATCAGTGCTGTTTTCTATTATGCTCACTCTGCTTTTATTTCTTTGGGTGGAGAGTACAGCCTCTGGAGCGTGACTGGGTTAGCATTTTGGCTAACCATTTTCTGGCGCTGGTGACATATCTGAGCCAGGGTTTCCTCCATATAGAATGATAATAATGATGCTTGAATTGGTTTGATACATGTAAAGCTCTTTAACTGTTAACTGCTATTATAAAGATTTGTTTATTTACCCAATTCATTGTTAATAACTTTAAAGTTTTTTATTTAGATATATCAGTTGGTAAGGTTTCTTCTCTTTGTTTTCTCTTACTTGACTTATTTTACCTGGGCAAGTTTATAAACGTTATTTTTTCTCTACCTCAGTCCAGAGACACTTTTTGAAATTTTTGAAAAATTATTTACTTTAATTTGCATTATCATTGCCTTTGTTTTATCAAAACCATAAACTTGAAATACAGTAGTGAAATTTTGGTTGAGATTTATAAATAAATGTGTGTATTTGAGGAACAGTAAGTACATTGAAAATTTCTTCATCTAAATAATCCAGTTATAATTAACAAATATAATTGCTTGAAATCATTTTACAAAATGTATTTTCTTCAACTCCTACTTTCAAACTTAAAATAATATTGTATTCTTTTCTAGTTACCTGCTGTACCATGCTATCTTGCAATATATGTGGTGAAACAGTAACCTCAGAACCAGACATGAAGGCTCACCTCCTAATTGTTCACATGGAAAATGAAGTTACATGTCCATTTTGCAAGTTGTCAGGTGTGAATTATGATGAAATGTGTTTTCATATTGAAACTGCTCATTTTGAGCGAAATGAACTAGAAAAAAACTTTGAGAGGATTAATACAGTACAGTATGGAACTTCCAATAGCAGGAAGGACAGCACCCTACAGTGTAGAATGGAAGTTAATTCAAGTATTCATTCAGCTTGTGCATCTAATCATCCAAAAATTTCAGCTCAAGGCCCGCCTAACAATGGTATTTTAAAACATAAAGACTTTTATTCAGAGAACTTAACTGAATCTAGAAAATTCCTGAAAAGTAAGGAAAAACAGCCTGACCGAACCAAAATTAAAGGATCAATTTATGAAGCAATGTATAGTCCTCCTGAATGTCCATTCTGTGGAAAAATAGAAGGTTGTAGTCAAGATATGGAAACTCATGTGAAAACAGAGCATGCCGATCTTTTAGACACTCCATTAGAAGGTAAAGTATTCGTTTTATATAATAAGTAAGTAGTAGTAGTCCCAGTTTAATATGTGGTGTCCCAAAAGTTGGTTTGTAAATGAGATCACTACAAATGTGTTTTCAGTTTGTTTATAACATTGTTCATTTGCCATTATTGCAATATGAAATTACAGTAATGGAAAAGAGTTTTGATGCAAATAATAAATGTTTCAGCTACATTGAAAATAGTTTTAGAAACTTTCTGAGGAGAAATACACTCAGAGTCCAGTTTGCAGAGGCCATTCTTTTTTTTTTTTTTTTGCGGTACACGGGCCTCTCACTGTTGTGGCCTCTCCCGTTGCAGAGCACAGGCTCCGGACGCGCAGCTCAGCGGCCATGGCTCACGGGCCTAGCCACTCCGCGGCATGTGGGATCTTCCCGGACCGGGGCACGAACCTGGGTCCCTTGCATCGGCAGGCAGACTCTCATCCACTGCGCCACCAGGGAAGCCCTGCAGAGGCCATTCTTTTATTTACCACCAGCCCAGTGGCATCTGAACTGTCTGGGACTCAGATTTTGTTACCAAGTTCTAGTTTGATTCTGTTATGATCAGAGAACGAACTTAATGGTTTAAGTTCTTTTGAATTTCTTGAAACTTGTTTTATGGCCTAAGGTATGGTATATGGTCTATCTCAGCACATGTTCCATAGACACTTGGGGAAAAAATGTGTGTTCTGCGGTTGTTGGGTCGAGTGTTCTATATTTGTCAATTAGGGTATGTTGTTTGATCGTGTTCAGATCTTCCATGTCCTTGCTGATTTCCTGTCTAGCAGTTCTACCGGTTTTTGGAAGGGAGTTGAAGTCCCTAATTATAATTGTGTATTTGTCTGTTTTTCCTTTCAGCTCTATTAGGATTTGTTCCATGTATTTTGAGGCTCTTTTATTGGTGCATACACATTTAGAATCATGTATTTCTTTGATACCATTGAGTTTTTAAGAGTAATTTATATATTTTGGATGCAAGTCCTTTATCAGATAATGTGTTATGCAAATATTTTTTCCTGGTCTGAGGCTTGTCTTTTCATTCTCTTAACAGTGTCTTTCACAGCACAGAAGTTTTTACTTTTAATGAAGTTCAACTTACTTGATTTCTTCTTTCATGGGTTGTGCTTTTGGTGGTGTATCAAAACTCTTTGCCAGACTCAAGGTCACCTTTCCCACGTTATCTTCTAGAAGTTTTAGAGTTTTGAATTTTACATTTAAGTCTGATTCATTTGAGTTAATTTCTATAAAAGGTTAAGGAGAGTGCATAAATTCATTTTTTGAAATTTAATAGATGCTATTTTTTAGGGAAGTTTCAGGTTCACAGAAAAATTGAGTAGGAAGTACAGAGACTACCCGTATACCCCCTGTCCCCTTATCCTCACAACCTTCTCCATTATTCAACAACCCATACCAAGTGATACGTTTGTTAAAATCAGTGAATCTTGACACATCAATATCACTCAAAGTCCATAGTTTACATTAGGGTTCACTCTTGGTGTTGTATATTCTACAGGTTTTTTTGGGTTTTTTTGTTTGTTTGTTTTGCGGTACACGGGCCTCCCACTGCTGCAGCCCCTCCCGTCGCGGAGCACAGGCTCCAGACACGCAGGCGCAGCGGCCATGGCTCACGGGCCCAGCTGCTCCGCGGCATGCGGGATCCTCCCAGACCGGGGCACGAACCCTCGTCCCCTGCATCAGCAGGCAGACTGCCAACCACTGCGCCACCAGGGAAACCCTATTCTACAGGTTTTGACGAATGTATAATTACATGAACCCACCATTTAGTATTTAATATCATACAGAATAGTCACACTGCCCTAAAATTCCTCTGTGCTCCACCTATTCATCCTTCCCTCCCCCTGGCCACTGGCAACCACTGATCTTTTTACTATCCATATTTTTGCCTTTTCCAGAATGTCATATAATTGGAATCATACAGTATGTTGCTTTTTCAGATTGGTTTATTTCACTAAGTAATGTACATTTAAGATTCCTCCATGTCTTTTTATGGCTTGATAGCCCATTCTTTTTTTTTTTAAGCGTTGAATAATATTCCTTTGGATGTACCACAGTTTATTTATCTGTTCGCCTACTGAAGGACATCTTGGTTGCTCCCAGGTTTTGGCAATTATGAATAAAGCTGCTATAAATGTCCATGTACCAGTTTTTGTGTCGACAGAAATTTTCAGTTCATTTGGGTAAATACAAGGGAATTTATGATTCTGGATCATATGGTGACAATGTGTTTAGTTTTATAAGAAACTGCCAAACCCTTCCAAAGTGGTTGTACCATTTTGCATTCCCACCAGCAGTGAATGAGAGGTCCTCTTGCTCACATCCTTGCCAGCATTTTGTGTTGTCAGTGGTCCAGATTTTGGCCATTCTAATATATGTGTAGTGTTATCTTGTTTTAATTTGCAGTTCCCTAATAACATAATAACATTTTCGGTACCCCGTATCAGCCAGGTCTTGGTCTTGTAGAGGTACCATTTCTTCTGTCTTGGGCGTGCTCCCAACTAGGGCATTTGATCCCAGTGTCCTGCTTTTTTGCTGAATGCTTGAATTCTGCTTGTCACCACGCAGTTTGGAGGGTACTGAGAATCCAGCCCCCAAAGTCCATATCTGAACTGGCCTCTACTTACCATTTGATTTTCCTTTTTCCTTTTCTTTTCTTGTTTTGACTACGGAGCTAAATGTTTATTATTAATATTTTCCTTTATTGTAAGAGGTTTTGTGCTTATGCTCAGGCTTTCATCTTGACCCTAGAAGTAGAAAAATTGCTTTAAATCCAACTACAAAGAGCTTTTACTTATTTAATAAAGTTAGTGGGTAGTAGAATCTTTGACTTGGCGTGAAAAATCTTAAGGTTTTAAAAATCAGACCAACTAAATTATATCTCTAATACAGATTGTAATCAACCACTCTATGACTGCCCTATGTGTGGGCTCATCTGTACAAATTACCATATTCTCCAAGAACATGTTGACTTGCATTTGGAAGAAAGCAGCTTTGGACAAGGTATGCCTATATGTTTAAAGATAAGAATGTCATGATTTAATTTCTACTTCCTAGGATACTATCTACTTTTTAGATTAGTGTTATAGAGGGAAAAAAAACCCCACAGTGGTTAAAAATAAATCTGTCCCTTAAAAAATTCTAATACCACTTCAACTTTTTTAAGAAGTTTTTTCACAGAAAAGTTATAAAGGATGAACTATTGTGACCAACGACTGAACTAGGGGTGTGAATCCAGGGTTTTGACCTAGAACATCAGTATTTAGAAGACAGTGAAATATTGTACAATTTTTAAAATCTTTTTGATTTATAAGTTGAGGCCATTCTTTCAGCAGCTGGAAGTAGTTGAATTTAGCATCTTGTCAGTAAAAATTGTTTATGAACTAGGAAGCTGCCATATGGCACATATAATTTTAAAAAGAATATGAACTATGAGACTTAAAAGTTCTTCAAGTGCATTTTCAGATACTCTTCTAGTTTCTTTATTACCACCTACTAGTTTTATAAGAGATTCTAAAGTTTTCCTCTGTCCCCTATTTTTTTAATAGTGGTATTGATTAAGTAATCATGAGGGTGCCTTAGAAGTGGAAAGGTCCTATATGATTTTCACGATTCCATTGAAACAAAATGTAATGTAGACCTAAAGAGAAACCAATGTGTTCTACTGGATTTCAGTTTCTTAAGGTACATAGATATCTCCTGTTAATGCAGGGGTTTTTAGTGTTCATTATCAATGATCCTAGTACCACTTAGTGATGTCCAGGGACAGCATTACCTGCTCACTCAGCCTAATACGAAGATGAGAATTACTGGAGTAAAGATGGAACAGTTCTCTACTGTGGTGGTTCTTTACTAATTACTGTGGAAGAATAAGTCTCTGAAGTTGAGAGTCTAATAGTTCTTACTTTGTTTATGATAAGCTTTGTATGGGTACATAAATTATTCTGTAAGCCTGTAGTGGGTAATGGGAGAAAGATATGGTCTGAGTGAATCACTGTTGATAGCTTCAGAAGTATGCTAAGAATCAGTTTTGAATTGCATATTTCTACCAGTGGAAGTAGGGAGAAATTAGGAAGATGTAGCAGAGCCTGAGAGATTTGAAAGGAAAGAAAGAATATTCAAATACATAATTAAACCATCAAATTAGGAGGTCAAGGAGATGCTGGCCAGAAGACACTCACTAATGGATCTGTGGGACACTGGGTAGAGAGGAAAAAGGGCAAGATGTTCCATAGTTGTACTATTTGCTTAAGGGTCAGACTGTAATTAAGTTACAATCTAATATCTGTACTTTGCAAACTTATATTTTTACCTTTTTTATTATTTCCTTTTTCCCCCCCTAGTATTTCTTTTAAAAACCAATATGCCTTATTTTTGTTAATGAGGGGCACTACTCAAGGGTGCTACTTAATTTCTCTAAGTTCTGGTTTCCTTAGTAGATAATAATACCTAACTTCCTAAGGTTGTTATAAGGATCCAAATGAGATAATTAATAAGAAGTGCCTGTCACAGCCTAAACACTCAGCGAGTATTGGCGATTTAAGTGGAGGTTATACCCTTACGGAAGCAGTTCAGGTTCTGCTAGATTTGTTCTCAGTGTTTCTGTGACATCGTAGTCATGAATAAATGGCAAAATAATAGCATTTACTCCTTTTAAAAAATATGTATTAACATATAAGTGAGCCTTTATTTCAGTAGTTATTTTATTCTAGACATTAAAAATGTATAATAGGTATGGATAGAGTCCAGTGTTCTAGAGATCTGGAATTGGCTCAACAGCTTCAACAAGAAGAAGACAGAAAGAGGAGATCTGAAGAATCAAGACAAGAAATGGAAGAATTTCAGAACCTGCAGGTACAAAGATTAATAGCAATTATATTATTTTGGTTTGGTTAGAGTTCTTATTTTTCAAACATGCTATCAAGGCTTCAGCCTATTATTTTTGTCTTTATTATACAAAATATTTTTTTACATATATTTTTTATAGTTCATAACAGCCACCATTTATAAGTACTCATTCTGGTCATGTACTAGGGTGAACACTCCGTATAAAGTATCTTAAAATCTTCACTGCTCCATGAAGTTATTTTAGACTTTTTTTTTTAACAGCAGATGAAGAAATGGAGACACAAAGTACTTAAGTAGCTTAACTTGCTCAGGGTTTGGCAGTATTAAATGGTAAAGCCTGGATATAAACCTATGTCAATGGGGAAAATTAGGAAATTGAGACTCAGAATTTTAAGTGTTTGTATAGGTACTTAAAACAGAAACTTAGAATTAATGTCTCCTGAGTCTTAAATTCTTTTAGTGATTGCAATTCAGGCATTTAAAAAGAACCATTTTTAATGGAAAATGCTTTTTGATGATGTTTGAGACTTCATTTTTCTTAGGTGAGTGGTGGTATCTGTTGAACTAAACTGGTAGCATCTATTATATTTTTAATGCATTAAAAATTTTAACAGCTTTTTCTACTTTTTTCAGACCTAATTTGCTGTAGACTATGATGTCATCTGTGCTAATAATGCTCATATAGTTTTTAAGTGTTCTTTTTCTATGTGCTAATAGGGTAATGTATGAGTAAAAAGGGTTTATGATTGAATAGGTTTGAAAGTGTCCAGTTAAACAGGTTTGTGTACTTGGGGTCTTCTCAAAGCCTTTAATATACTAATATGCATTGTACATATCATAATCTTCCTGATCTTATTTGACCTCTGACTTTTTTTTCTCCAGTATCTTAGACATGGCTATTCTTCCTTTGGAATATCTAATTTAGGCTATTTTTCTCATTCATGATTCATTTATTTGCAAAATTATTTTCCCACCAGGATTCAGAGGAGAAAAGAAAGTTGGCTTTTCCTAAGTCTTCTTTGCCTTATATAATTTTGAAACATTTATCAATACAAAAACTTTTCAGTGTTTAAGGGAGTTTATTATGTAAGTTTGCAGGCTACTTGTTCAGATCTCAGAAATGTTTTCCATAGGGGCTGTTTTAACATATTGTCAGTGTGCAAAAACATAGTTCATTCACTACATAGAATGAATACCTGACTGAATTATGGATTAAGTAGGCCTTTGTAAGCTAGCCTAGGAACCAAATAACAAGTACTGACAGGGTGTCTTGAGAAAATCAGCAATATGGTCAGAACTCATCTGCCTTTCACAGTACCATTAGTAGGAAGACAGGATTCTCTACTTTCCCTACTACAAGGAAAACAAGTCTCTTGCCATGATGGTTGTTTGTAGAGAAAGGCTATTATTAACTTAGGGATTTTTTTGTGTGTGATTGATTTTTCATAAAAATCTTTAAGTTGACTTCTATAAAAGTCTATAAACCAGAATGTTTCAAAATATATTTCCAGATATAAAAAATAGTGGGAAGTTTCCATCCTCATTAATGTAAAGGGACATAAAAATTAAGTCATTTGTTTTTATGTTCAATAGAGACAATATGGTTTAAATAATTCTGGAGGGTACAAGCAACAGCAGCTACGAAATATGGAGATAGAAGTAAATAGGGGAAGAATGCATCCATCTGAATTTCATAGAAGAAAAGCTGATATGATGGAATCACTAGCTATCGGTATTGATGATGGAAAAACAAAAACTTCTGGTGAGTATTTAAACATCCAAATCATGGTTTTAATATTCCATACATCACTGAAGTAATAATCAGAATTATTTGAATTTTGCTTAATTTTCATAACCCATAGTTTATATAGTTTTAGGTGAGACTGTGTGTTCAAGTAATTTTTTGTTTGTTGTTTTAAAACTCCTGAACTTTTATTTTTATAGTAAATAATTCACTTAAAAATAATTCACTTTTATATTGTGTCAATTTATTTGACATTTGAAAACAAACCTTTTAGAAAAGTTTTTAAGTGCTTACTATTTTCTAGACAATTGCTGTCTAGTAGAATGTGAATCACATAAATAATTTTAAATTTCCAGTAGTCACATTAGAAAAAGTAAGAAGGACTAGGTGAAATTAATTTTAATATTTTTCCAGCGTGTCCATAATATGCAACATGTAATAGGTATTAAAAACTGTTAATGGGATATTTTGCAATTCTTCAAAATCCAATGTGTATTTTACTTTGCAGGGCATCTCAGTTTGGACAAGCCACACTTCAGGTGTTCAAATAGCCACCTGTAAATAGTTTCTACCATATTGTTCAGTACAGTTTTAGATACTAAGACCTTTATATATATTGTATCATGTAACTCTCAAAAGAAAAATCTTGTGTACTGTTAGATTTTTCTGGATGAGGTCATTGTGACTTAGGTTAAATTACTTTCCCAAGGTAAGGTTACATAGCTAGTTATTGGCCCAGCTGGTATTCACAATCAGATCTGCCTTGTTCCAAAGAATGCCATTTTTCCTGATGTTTTTAATATTTTTTTAACATATCTGTTAGTATAGTTTAAAAAAAAACCCAAATTATATGGAAACAGCTTTGTTCCCACCACCCAGTTTTTATGAAATTTAATGTTTTAAAGCTGTAAACCCTTTCATATGTATTTTAAACCCCTTGCGTACCCCTCATTCATTCTGATTTCTGTCCTCCACAAAGGGAATCATTATCCTGAATTTGGTATTTATCAGTCTCATATATGTTTTAATAATTTTATCTTATATGTAGGTTTCCATAATAATAATCTTTTATATTTTAAACTACATGTAAATTGGTATACAGTATGTATGCTTTAATTGGATTTGCTTAAATATATTGATTCTTATAACTGTACTTCATTCATTTTGATTGCTGTATAGAATTTCCTTGTATTACTTAGGTTGTTTCCAGTGTTTTATTCTTACAAATTGTGAACAGGTTTCCCCCTTAAGAGTTTCTCTAACATCCAGACTGGAAATACTAGATTAAAGGGTATTTGCATAATTAACTTTGTTAAGGGTATTATGGAGTTGTTTTCTAAAATGGTTGGAATCTACATTAGCATCAGTGTGTTCTGACTTATACTTTGTATCGTGACACTTTTTAATTTTTGCCATTTAATAGGGCATGAGAGGAGGATACATCTCTTAATTGTATTTCTCGGATTACTCCTGAGTTAGTTTCTTCTGTAAATAACCTAGTCCCTTCCTTTTTCCCTTCTCTGTTGGGTTGTTTGTCCTTTTCTTATTGATTTTTGGAAGTCCATTAAGTATTCAGGATACTAATTCTTCATTGATTATATGAGGAGCAAATATTATACCTTGCTTTTCATATTTTGACTTTTAATCAACTTGGAATTTATTTGTGCATATGTCTGTGTGAGAGAGAGGGAAGGAGGGAAAAAGTTGAGTGAGAGAAAGAGAAGGTATGGATCTAATTTTTCCCCTTATTTATAGTGATACTTACAATACTAAGTTGTTATTGCTTGTTTATCTCAGTACCACTTAGCAAATCTGTACTGTCTCCATGTATTTGTAACACATATGTCATATTTTCATATATCCATAGGTCTGTTTCTGAAGGCTGTCTTTATACTTCAAGGGTCTCCCTGCAGAGTTTCCATACAGGATAGGACTTCCCAGCAGATGTGTAATATGATGCATTAGGGTATATAGGAAGAAAATATTAGAACTTCTACTTGTCTTTAATATGATATCCTTTAATTTCTGTCTATGCATTTGTTTTAGAGTTACTGGAGAATATAGTAGTGTATGTATAATTTAAAATAAATATATCTGTAAAAGATTGAAGAACACTGACCTGTAACATACTGTGTCCTTTTTATAAGCTACCTTGAAATTTAGAAGTAATCGATTTGGTGCTAAAGATTTGTTTTTACTCCCTTCACTCATTTCTCCCATCCCCGCACATCCTGCCTCTGGCAAAGACCAGTCTGTTCCCTGTATCCATGAGCTTGTTTTTGTTGTTGTGGTTGTTGTTTTGTTGTTGTGTTTTTAGATTCCACATGTAAGAGAGATAATGCAGTATCTGTCTTTCCCTGTCTGACTTATTTCACTTAGCATAATGCCCTTAAGGTCCCTCCACTGTTATAAATGGCAAGATTTCATTCTGTTCTGTGGCTAAATAATATTCCATTGTATGTATGTGTGTGTGTGTGTGTGTGTGTGTGTGTGTGTGTGTGTGTTATCTCTTCTCATTTTGTTTTTTGTTGTTGTTACATTAATTTTTTTACTCTTTTTTTTTATTGGGGTATAGTTGATTTACAATATTATATTAGTTTCAGGTATATAACATAGTGATTCAGTACTTTTTAGATTATACTCTAAAGTTATTATAAAATATTGGCTATATTCCTTGTGCTGTATAATATATCCTTGTAGCTTATTTATTTTATACATAGTAGTTTGTACTTCTTAACCCTACCCCTATTTTGCCCCTTTTTCCTTCTCTCTCCCCACTGGTTAACCACTGATTTGTTCTCTATATATGTGAGTCTGTTTCTGTTTTGTTACATTCCTTTGTTTTATTTTTTAGATCCCTCATATAAGTGATAACATACAGTATTTGTCTTTCTCTGTCTGACTTGTTTTACTAAGCGTTATTACCCTTCAGGTCCATCCATGTTGTTGCAGATGGTGAAATTTCATTCTCTTTTCTGGCTGAGTAGCATTCCTTTGCGTGTATGTATGTGTACCACAATTTCTTTATCCATTCATCCTTCAGTGGACACTTAGGGTCTATATCTTGCCTATTATAAACCATTATGCAGTGAACATAAGGGTGCATATATCTTTTCAAGTTAGTGTTTTTGTTTTCTTCTGGTAACAGATTGGCTTGCTGTGTCATATGGTAGTGAAATTGCTGGATCATATGGTAGTTCTAGTTTTATTTTTTTGAGGAACCTCCATACTGTTTTCAATAGTGGCTGCAACAGCTTTCAAAAGTATGCAAATATATACAGCCCTGTTGGACTGCTAGTATAAGACCTGCTGACCAGGTGATATGGCAGTGTCCCCTGGGTGACAGTCGCAAAAATCAGGGTTGCACACAAGTGTATGGGCTCTTTTCTGGAAGTTACTGGTAAGCTGGAGTAAGACAGAGGGAGAATGCCAAGGTGGCATCCACAGCCTTCGTTCCTTGAGAGCAGCTCCCTAGTCCACTAGATATGTGCCAATCCTGAAGCTTGCCCCCCAGGCTGAAGCTCTAAGACAAAGAAAGAGGCTGCCTTCAGAGAAAGACTTGGGGATATGCCTCAGTTTTTTGTCTGTGCAGTGCCCTGGAGGTGGCGGCCTTCTAAGAATTGTCTTCCCGATTGCCATAGACCTGTGAGACCCAGGAATGCAAGCCCTCCTGGCCACCAGAATCAGGCCGTCAGGGTGGCAGCTGTGAAAGCTGGGGTACCAGGCATAAAAACCAGGACACCAGCCGTGTGTAAGGCTCCCCTCCAGGAGACACTGGCTCTCTGAAAACTTCCCTAACCTTGGGAAGGAAAAAGAAATCCAGATCCAGGAAATCCAGACTTCCAGATAGAATTTTTATTTTTTGTTAGTTATGCAGATGTTAATTGAAGCTGCTCTCATTTGAAGAGTCTCATTATTTTAACATTCTGTATTCTATATAGAATAGAATATAATTTAACAGAAGGTAGATTCATCTTGGAAAATATCTAAAGACATTTAGGTGCTAAGAAATAAAAAACTTTAATTATGAGGAAATTTTCCTTTAAAAGCAAGTGCTATGATGTGGTTACTAGGACAGTATTACCTACACAATGAGGCACCATTGAGTTAGTAATAACTATGCCAAAGTATATTAGAATGTACATTACTTTTTTTTCCTATTTTTCTGTTATTCCACCTCACTCTTAAATGTCTCTCAAATCTTGATCTCTTTATCAAAGTCTATGATACTGAATCTCACATTAATTTCTCTGAATTCCTAGAGTACCCATTCCATACTACAACATTTAGTACTCAGTTTTATAGCATTTTAATTGTTCTTTTTCTTGACCGTGAATCTAATCTTTTTAAGTTCCCTGGAAATGGTTATAATGGTCTGTATTTCTGTCCTTCATAGTGTAGGCACAGCTACAACTCTTGGTTCCTTTAATTGTTTTGATTTATTGACTCTGCCTTCTTAAAGACAAAAACCCATTTTCCTATAGGATAATCTTCATTCAAGTAAGGCATTTAGTGATTGCTTTTTTGGTGCCATGTTCTATGTGAGAAAGTATGGGCTATCCAAATAAGATTTTCCTGTCAATAAGCTTCCCAGAGTCTGTAAAGTATATACAGAGAACTGTAGAATTCTGCCATGAAATATGACCAGTACCTAGGAGGCACAACAATTAAAATGTAGTGATTGTTCAGATAAAGAGGACCTTTTTGTTTGGGGTTATGGAATCAGGAAAAGTGTTTACGAAGACTGTAGCATTTGCTTCTGAAGGTATCAATAGGATTTTGAAATATAGGGAGAGTTACTAGAAGGAGGAAAGGGATAGAATCAGATGTACCCTATCCTAACACCTTGTTATTCATGATATAGCACTTATTATAATCTGGGTCCAGGAGATTTTAAGGAATATTGTCATAATATTTTGTATCCTCAATGCTTAGCATAGTGCTAAGTATTTTAAAAGTGCTTAGTAAATATTGTAATTGAATGAAAACTCCATGGTCAAAATCATGTTTAATGTGTTCAGTTAGGCCACAGCCAAAATTGTGGCAAGAAGAGTGGTTTGAAATAAAGGTAAGTTAGAGGATAGCCTGCTGTGGGCTTCATATACCATGGATTAAAACTATTCCATGGGTAATAGGAAGCTATTGAAGTTTTTAAATTGAGAGCAAGACTAGGACTGAGCTTCAGAAAGAATGATGTCCAGCAGAATGTAAAATAAAATGGGGGGTCAAGAACATTCATTCAGCAGTGTACTTTTATGTGCTGGCCCTGCAGATGCAGAAGTGAAGGAAGCAAACAGTTTCAATTCAGCATAATAAGTAATATGCCAGTATTAGGAAACTCGCATAGTAGTAATAAATAAGCAGGACAATAACCAAGATTATATCAGTAAAAAGATAAAGAAGATGGAATCGACAGGATTTAGATGTGGCCCTTGAGAAAGAGGTTGATATTAGAAATATATGAGACAGCCATAGAAAGATGATATCCCTCTAAACTTTCTAAATCTCTTTTTCACTTTAGGAATTATGGAAGCACTTTATAGGTATTATCAGAATGCTGCCACAGATGTGAGGCGTGTGTGGCTTTCTACAGTAGTGGATCACTTTCAGTCATCTTATGGTGACAAAGGTTGGGGTTGTGGTTACAGAAATTTCCAAATGCTGCTTTCATCATTATTGCAAAATGATGCTTATGATGATTGCTTGAAAGGTATGTGAAATGCGATACCCTGAACTTATCATCTGATAAAGTACATTTGATGTGGGATGAATTAATATATAGTAGGCACAATTAATAGCTTTAATAAAGATGTATTTTAGTGGATATTTACATTAAAAACCTGAATTCTGGTTGAAGGAAGAGAAAATGATACAGTAGAAGATGTCAGAAATAATGGCATAAAAACTGTAGGTTCCTGTAGAATGTATGGTGTACTGCTAAATGATATTCAGTACTTTACTGTCATATTACATATTTACTTTGTATAATTTTAGGTATGTCAGTTCCTTGCATTCCAAAAATTCAGTCTATGATTGAAGATGCATGGAAGGAAGGTTTTGATCCCCAGGGTGCCTCTCAACTTAATAACAGGTTACAGGGAACAAAGGCCTGGATTGGAGCATGTGAAGTATATACACTTCTGACCTCCCTAAGGATAAAGTATGTACCTAAAAAACCAAGTTAATGTTATTGTCATATCTGGGAAATTTTTGTTATTGTGGTTTTTTTTTTTTATCAAAGGGATAGTTAAAAAATAAAATTTAAGTAGCATTAAAATGAAAGACTTACAATGAAAAGCAGCAACTCATTTCCCCATTTCATGCTCTTATCTATTCTCGAGTCCTGTCTCTCAGAGGCAGCTGTCACTTCCATTGTTTTTAAATAATATGCTTTCATGGCCTTTTCTTGGTTTGTCACTTTTAGACATTGTCTATTGCATTCTCCTTATATCTCCCATCTGTTTCCCCTCAATTTTTGTAATATGGTTAAATCTCAGTTTTTATTAAGTTAAAGTCAGGGTTTACATCATGACTGTGTAAATATTATTCATTGCTGATTTTATATCTTTCCTGAAAAGCTTTTTAAAATTTTCTTTGAGTTAAGAATTGCCTTTCCTTTTCCGTTTTACAGTTTGGCTGCATCATGGTCAAATTTTTCCAAAAACTCCATTTATCATGAAATCTGAGGTGCTCCTTATTCCTGGACACCTTTTTCTTGAAGCTGTCTTTCCTCTGCTCTAGTCTGCATTATTTGCCTTCTAGATCCCTTCCACAGCTCTAATCATGTTGCATTTCTTCACTGTTTTCTTGAATTGGGTCCTGGATTTTTCCTGGATTCCATGTCTCTCTCTTTTTTGGATTACTCTCTTTTGCTTGAACACTTCCTTTATTAGCCTTCTAAGAAAGGGTACCTAGTCTTATTACGTAAGTGATAGTTTGTGTGGCTGTATTATTCTTAACCCAAAATCATTTTCAAATCAGATCAAGTTGTTACTCTGTTGACTTCTAGCAATCAGTATTACTAAAGAGAAGGTAAGCTGCCATCTGATTTTTGTTCCTTTGTGTATAACCTATTTATTTTCTCTGGAAGTTTTTTTGCATCTTTTCTTAGCCCCAATGCTATGAAATTTCACCATTGGATGTGGGGCTTTGATTCATTGTGTTGGGCATTTGTTTTTCCTTTTGAATCTGGAATTGTAGGCTATAAGATCTCAGTATAGTGGTTAAGGGCTTAGACTTTTTGAAGTAAGATTGCCTACAATTGATTCTAGCTTTCTGCCTACTAGCTCTATGACTTAACTTGTCCTAGTCCCACCATTGATAAAAGAACATGTAAATAGTTACTTCTTCATAGAGTTGTAGTGATAATTAAATGAGATAATAATGTCCTTAGGACTATGACTGGCATGTAGTAAGAGCTTAGAGGTTAAATGTTGTTTGATAATTATGATCCTTCCATTTTCTTTATTTTTCTTTCTGGAACTCCTGTTAGTTGGCCACTGAACTTCTTTGACTTTCTTTGATTTTGTTTTACTATCTAAATTTACTCAACGTTATCTCCCAGCTACTCTATTGAAATTTTTATTTTAACAATCATGTTTTTAATTTTAAGGGGTAATTTCATAGCATCGTATTCTTTTATGGTTGTAAAATTTTTTTCCAACATTTTCTTTTTTTCTATTCCTTGCATTTTTCTGTATCCTCCATGTTAAATTGTTTTCATGTCTATTTATTTTAGTCTTTTCCATTTGGAAGGCTTTCTTCTAACTTTTAAAAATCCTTAGCTGTCTGTTCCTAAAGTGAAGAATGAGGCACTAAAAAGCTGATTGGCGGACCTCGGCTTTCAAGAGACATCGGAGATAGATGCTTATGATCATCTTTAATGGAAAGTTTGCCTTAAGCTTCATGACTCTATATTAATTGCTTTTACTTATATTTGACCTTTTTTAAAATAGTTGTTGAGAAGTGTAAATAGTGCTCCTGGTTAAAATAGTTTGGTTTATTCATGGTTGACTTCCTCTTGAGGAAACAATACCACCATGGTCTGTTGCCAAATAGGAGATAGATAGATGTATAGATGGGGGTACATACAGGTTTTTTATGATCTTTACAGGTATTCTTTTCTTGTCTATTATTGAAATTTGAGAGAACTGACAGGAAAAATATTTAGGATATTGTTGAGGAATTATAATTAGAGGTCGGCTTCTAATTGATTATTGGGTTTAGAGACTTTGGAGTAAAAGTCCCTATGTCTCAGGTTATAGGTAGACTTTTAAAAATCAAGTATGACCCTCATTTACTACTAATGGAAGTTTTATATGTCAGAAAATTTTTGTAACTTTTATATCTGTCATCAACCATAAAAGTTATTTAAATAATTTCCTCATAAAATAAGTTTTCAGATAAATAATAAAATTTTTATTTCTTCTTAAGAAAATGATGATGAAATAAAATTAATTCTAAATTAAGAATTTTTTGTATTTTATAACTCCATTGATGAAAAAAATTTTTTAATATTTTTCTAAATAATCCATTTTGTCAATTTTTTTATAGGTGTCGTATTACTGACTTTCACAAGTCAACTGGCCCTTTGGGTACACACCCTCGCTTATTCGAATGGATATTGAGCTACTATTCTTCAGAGAGAGAAGGGAGTCCAAAAGTACTGTTTACATCTAAACCTCCTATCTATCTTCAACATCAAGGTTAGTATAACTTACAGGTACTAAGTATAACTTATAAGACAATTTATTTTTATAAGACAGGCAATTGGCTTTTGCTTTAGGATATGTTAAGATTCTGATAATTAATGGGAGGAGAGGAGTATTGTGACATTACTCTGATTTTTAGAGCTGTATTGTCATCATGACACATTCTAGTAATGGATGATGTCCTTGGTATCTTCAGGGCCACCTGGTTCATTCTCCCTTTATTGTTCATCCTTTACATTTTCCAAGGCTTTACCTCACTTCAGTAAGGCCTTCCCTACCATCTTTTTAAATTCATCTTGTTATTCTACCCCCCTCCAACAATGGCATTTCCTATCCCTCTTCCCTGCTTTATTTTTCTTTATCTAACATGATATATATAAACTTTACCTATTTACCTTGTTTGTGGAGAATTCCTTCCTATTAGAATATAAGCTCCATGAAGGCAGAAGTGTTTGTTTTGTTTGCTTTTGTATCACTAACTGCATGGAATAGTGCCTGGCATATAGATATTTCATAAAATTTGTCGAATGGATGATTTGGATTGACAGGAGGAAGGAGAAGTAAATATTAGGAATTTCATTGTTCAGGATACAAACTAGAAAGTTTAAGCCCTTCCCATTGAAGTTCTAGTATGTATAAATTGACTCTTGTTTACCTTTTGGAACCATGAGACTTTTTGTTCTTCAGTAGGTAAATTTCAAATCCATTCATCTGAGATAATTTGAATAAGAAGGACTATGCGATTAGGAAAGAAAAACTAAAATATACGGCATAGTGAAAGTAGAATTTTTTGCCATGAAGCCTTTAGAAAACTAAAATTGAACAAAGAAAACTGGAAGTGTCTTAGAACTGAAAGAACTCAGATAACCTATATGTCAGAGGGACTGACTGTATTTATATTCAAAATACACATGTGCACACACACTATATATAGAAAGTGTATATAGTGTGTCTATGTGCGTGTGTATATATAGTAACATATCTGTATATAGCTGTACATATAGGTAGATATCACATATGCACACACACACACATATATATATATATATAGCTCTTACTTGATTTTTTGATAGGTCATAGTCAAACAGTTGTTGGAATTGAAGAGAGAAAAAACCGAACATTATGTTTACTAGTATTTGATCCTGGATGTCCTTCTCGAGAAATGCAGAAACTCTTAAAACAAGACATGGAAGCTAGCAGTGTCAAGCAACTTCGGAAATTTGTGGGGAATTTAAAACATAAGCAGTACCAGATAGTGGCAGTAGAGGGTGTTCTTTCTTCAGAGGAGAAAATTGTAAGTATCTAAATATTTATTATGTGACGCTTGGACAGGTTGGACTTCAGAGTATAAAATTTTTACCTAACTCCTAACACCTCATTCTGTAACATTAGGTTGGCATAGATATTTTGTATGTCATTTAATTTCTGGAATGAACATCTTTAAATTTCAAATGGTACCTAATTTTGTCAAATATTTTACTTGGAGCTTCACAAAAATATTTAATTTTATAATACATAATTTAATTTTTAATGTCAGGGGAGTAATGAAAAATGGCAACATATATGGTAAGAAAAAGCTAACTTAATCCAAGGAGTTCTAACTCATATTGGTCTCATAATTACTGTTTATTAAATGTGATTCTAGTGATTCCTGAGGCTCTGTGTTAGGCACTTGGATATGTTGGATGAACTATTGGAGATATATATATCACACTATTGAGAGAGTGAAGTACTCTAATAGGACACATACACTTACTTATTGGATATGTACAATTCCAGAAATTAACTTCAGTACAGTTACCTCTTTATCCCTTGCATTTAAGTGATGAGTAGTACATTATAGAAGAATTCCTAGGAATTGGAAACCCTCCACTTGTATAAACTGAAGCTATGTGGTAGCATATCAAGTCTAGAAAATACACAGTTCTCAAATCTTAAAGAAAAAAAAAGTCCCTATTAGAGTACTTCACATTTGTTTCCCTCTAAAGAGAGAAGAGATAGAGCAGTAGAAAGGAGCGTTTATGAAGAATAATAGGATCATGAGGGAAAGGACTAAAATTGTTTGAAATGAGAGATAGAGCTAGAGTAATCTTTTCAGCATCACAACTTGGGATATACAGGCAAGGACTGTTTAAGAGGTTCTTCAGTTTAATTACGATACATTAGAGGTTTCTTTGCAATGACTTAAATATCAAAATTGCATTCATTTTTTTCACCCTATCATTAATTTGGCTGAATAAAGTTAGAGGTTCATTTTAACTGTTACAAAATACCAAGATGCTTGTTCACCAATATACCGATAACTTTTGACATCATAGGTGGGGTTAAGATGTTAATGGAAAAGCCCGAGTGAACTTTTTGGCGTACCCAATATCATGGAGGCTAGCTGCACATTTTATTTAGCTGTTAGCTTTCTGGTCTTGGAAAGTGAGACCTTGGTGGTGTTTCTCTGCTTGTAGCCCCATCTCTATCTCTCCTTCTCTCTGCTTTTACCTCTCTCTGACTTTGAGCCAGGATTTTTAATTTTGATTCATTATTCCATAAAAAAGGTGATATTTTCTTTTTAATCCTTTGTGTTTTGTCTTTATCTGGAATTTTCTTTAATGTTTTAATGGCTTGGCTTTAAAAATGTTTTTCCTAATTTCCTAAATTTGAAGTTGTAATATTCCTTAAGGAATTTTCATTATCTTGGAAAAAATTCCAGATTTTTTGTATTATAAAATTAATACATATTTTAATTAATTGACTTCTCCCTTACTATTAATATTTTTTAAAATTTCTTTTCAAGGCCAGGAGACAAGCTTCTCAAGTCTTTACAGCTGAGAAGATCCCTTGAAGAAGTAAGCATTTCAGTGATTGTGGAATTTTACTTTATTTTCCAAATTCAGATATTAAACTTTTAATACAACGTATGAATTCTCTAAATATTCCATTTATAATTTAATTTCTAAAATTCTAAATTATGCCTTTTAGTACTCCATTGTTTAGTAGTTATTCCAATAAAATATCTTGTTTGCATTGTGGGTTTTATATTTCTTATCCATGTTTCAGAAACTGGTTTTGTATTATAGTCATATGACTATTTATTGGGTTCTTACTTGTGTTAGGTATTCACAGTATTTTGTGTGTATTAATTAATCTCCAAAATAGTTCTGTGAGACAGGTACTGTTATTAGCTTGTGAGGAAGCTGAAGCTCTGAGAGATTAGTAATTTGCACAAGAAAGTGGTAATCATCCAGAGTGTGAACCCAGACTGCTCACCTCCAGGCTCTTACCATTATAGCATTCTGCTTTCTTCTGTTATTATATATGTAATGAAATTCACTCCTCACTACTTAGAAATAACCTTAATATTTAATAGGCATAGCTCTAAAAAGAGGGATTTGCTTTTGTTGAATATTTACACTCGTACTTATACAATGGTGATGTAGAGTGTTGTGTTTAATGTGTCCTGTAGGAAAGAAACTTTCAGATTCTGTTGGATTTGCCATGTAAGGTTGCAAGCTAGAATCCTACTCTGGCCAATTTAAGCAGAAGAGAATCCATTCAAATTATCAGAAGCTCACAGAATCCATAGGTAACTAGGGAACTCTGCTAGAACAAAGGCAATAGTAGGGGCTAGAATATGGCATAATTTACAGCAGGGTCAATCAGGTTAGGAGCAGAGGTAGAATGTCTGCTCAAATTTCAGATTCCAGAGAGGGCACATCTGATTAGCATGTGACTGTATGCCATGGGACAGAGGCAATTTCTCAAAAGGAAATCCGGGTAGATGAAGAAATGGATATTAAATAACAAAAAAGAAAAGCAATAAGTGTCTACTGCCCCATGAAAAAATGAACAAGAACTTATTTGAATGAAGTTCTATAAATATTATTTATGTCATCAAATACAGAAAGTTACACTCCAAGAATGAATAATATGTATAGCTGATTCACTTTGTTATACAGCAGAAACTAACACACCATTGTAAAGCAATTATACTCCAATAAAGATGTTTTAAAAAAAATAGTGTGTATTAACAGCAAGAACTGACAAAACCATAACCTTCATAGTCTTAAAAAATAATATTGCCAGCTGGAAAATTCTGGAAGCCATCATTTCTAATATTCTGTCATCCAGACTGGTAAACAGGTTTCTACTCTATATCCCCATGCAGTTACGCTCCTTCATGCCATCATTGTCTCTTACCTAGACAATGTAATAACCTCCTAAATGGGCTCCCTGTCTTGATCCTCTGTCAGTCCATCTTCCACACGGAAGGCAAACCATTCTAAAATACAAATGCAATTTTGTGACTTCCAGTTGAGTCCTCTTCATTGCTCATTGTTAAAATACAAACATCCCACACAATCTGGGCCCTGCATACCTCTCCAGTTTCATCTCTCACCACTCTCAAAGTTTCACTCCTTTCAGCCTAAAGACCTTTGCCAAAATACAGCTGGTGCTGCCTAGGGCCTTTACCCCCTTAGTTCTCCTCTTAGAAGGGCTTCCACTTAGAAATGCTTCCTGAACTGCTCAAGTTTGGATTAAATGCACCTTCTAAGTGTTTGATAAGCAACGTTTCTCAAAGTATAGATTGCTGAGCTGCAAACCACCAGTCTGTGACAAGATAATTATAGAAGTTACAATTGCTGACATACTTTGATTCTATTTTACACAGATAATAGCCATGGATTAGCAGTTGTTTTTTTTTTAATTGGTTCTTCACCACAGAGTTTGACAGACACTGTCCTATGGTGTAATATTTGTATCACAATACCTGCTATTCTAATTATCTACCTTTATATGTTTCCCTCCTTGAATGTAAGTGCGAAGATTTCAGGAGCAATGTCTAGTTTTTAACAGTAGCCCCACAGTGCCTGGCACATCACATATAGAACTTAAAAATACTATTTTGGTGAATGGAAATAACTAATTTTAGAAAAGCAGTGGTAGCAGATATCAGTTTGAAGTCTTTGGATATCCCAGCTAGCCGTCTCTGTGCAAATTGTTTTCCCTGAAATCAGATAAAACCGGTTTCTATAGGATGAAAGAAGAGTTACATTGAGACATTTCTTTAAGAAGCAACAAGCAAAAGAGTTAAAAAATTTGAATGTTCCCACAGTCTTTGAGCAGGTGGTGGAGTTACATACCCTCTCCCCACAGGGGGGAATATATATATATAGATGTATATACATACACACAGTATTTGCATACAATATCACAGATTGCTTAAGAACACACGCTCTAATTTAGTTATTTTCAATATTTTTGGTCTCAGTATTCCTTGATGCTCAAAAAATATTTACGTTCCCAAGGAGCTTTTGTGGGTTATGTATTTCCATGTTTGCCATATTAGAAATTCAACCTGAGACTTAAAAAAAAAGAGAAAAAATATAGAGGCACATATTCCATTAGCTGCAGCCATCAAAACAGTAATGTAAGAAAATGTCATTTAGCCTCTGAAAAATCCATTGAGTATCTTTCTAAAAGTACATATTAATAGTTATACATACAAAATTCCAAATTTTATATTTTCAAGGAATGGTATTTTGCACATCAATAGTTGCCTATATATATATAGGCAACTCTATGTGTGTATATATATATATATATATATCAGTCCCAAATAAGGAGTATGTGTGTATCAGTCTCATAAAACTGGGCTAATTTTATTTTTATTAGTCATAGTCATCTTCCTCATCTTCATCTTCCTCAGTTTCTTCATTTTCCTCTGTTGAATTTACAGCTGCTTCTTGTGCAGCCCTGAAAGCCTGCTCCTCTTCCACACTAGGGTCATCCATTTCTGTAATTTCTGGTCCACTGGGGTACTCTTGATAAACTGGTGGTGGAACTGGAGGTGTATAGCTGTCTGGACTATATTTGTGACCCCAGCCTATGTAGAAATTTTCAAACTTTCTGTAAGTTAAAAAAAAATGTAGATCATTGTATAATTTTTCAGTAAGAAAAATTGAACCTTCTTTTCTGTAAGGATAAGGTACTTAGAGTATCATAGTCCCATAATGTTAAAACAGTACAGTATATTTTAAATGCATTAGAGATGAAATATCCCTAAATGATTCTTTTACCACAGGGAATTACTGTGATCCAAACTGCTTAAGCTGGTTAAGAAAACATAGGGCCAGACCCTGTCAAAATGTACCCTACACCTGGACCACAGCCTTTCATCTTTTAATTATTTTCAGAAAAACAAAACAAAGCAATGAAGTTAAAAATTACATACCTTCCTTAGAGTTAGAAAGAATTAAGAAGTTGCCAACCTTGAAAACTCTTGGCTGGGTGAGAAGTCGGACTTGTGGTTAACAACCTATGTGTGTTTTTTCAGGTCCATCCTTGAGCAATTACAAAAGCTTTACCTAGTTAGGCCTCACGGGGGTGAAACTGCCCTCTCCACCCCAGACTTGGTGCATAGCCAGTGCACTGCAATCTCTAAGAGAGCGTTGTGGTCAAGGATTCTGGCCCCTCTGGCCTGTCATGCTCTTAACACAATTGTGTTCCTGGCCCAGGTGCCTTCATTCCCAGGCCTCTTCATCTGAGGCCTTCAGCAGAGGTCTTCTTCAGGCCCCTTTGCCAAGGCTTCCTAATGAGGGTTGGGTGAGAGAAGGGGAGACCTTATAGACACTTACCCTACTCTTGACTCAGTACCCAGTACTTTTCCCTAGTCCTCCCCACCTTTCTCTGGTCACAGGTCCTTAAAACTGCAGGAGCCTTATGTGGGGACTTGCTTGTCATTGAGATGACCCCACAACTCTGCTGACCCATCTGACGTTCCACCAGTGTGCCATTCCATGGGGGCAAATGGAACGGGGTTGGGGTGGGGGGAATCAGTCCTTCAACTTGGTTATACCATCACAGTAAGTGATTAAAGGCTTAACATTTTCATTTCTGGCTTGTTGCTTTAATGGCTACTCTGACATTTGACCGCTCAGCTCTCCAGCTCAGCTGAGCTTCTGACACTAGGTTATTAAGTAAGAAATGGAAGCATAAGACAAATGAAAGTGTAAGCTCTGGGTGAGGAATTAAAGGACGTTTACTATCCTCTTATCCTAACTCTTTTGAAAGTGATAGCCTAAATCATACATATTTTAAATTATCTTTTATCAAGATATCCAACAAAAATGATGAGATTTAAACTAAATACTGCTTAGAATTACCTCCATGAAATGAATATCAATTACTCAAATAATCATAGAAGAAAAAACATATTTTAGCCCCATTAATTGGATAATTCAGATGAAAAGGCAGAAGTCTGAATTACTCTAATGTTCTAAATTTGATGCTTTGTTGTATAAGATGGATGTTGTTTGAATTAATCTTATGCCATACACACTTGACATTCCAGTGATAACTTATAATTTCCAGAAGTTAAATAATCAAAATAATAGCCTTGTAAGTTGTCACATACTTACTTGCCATTGGAAAAGGCGTATGCTCCAGTCCAAAGGTTGGATCTAAGGACTGCAATAGCATATTGAGGAATGAGATTTGAGGATAGCCGTGTTGTCCAAGGCGGTATATTCTGGATCTCTGTAAACCAAAGAGAAATTCAAAATAGACTTAACTGCTAAATAGACAAGGATATACTGTGTAACAGAAAAGCTGTATTTATAAATCTTAAAAAACACACTTGACATAAAGTTAAAACATTAACAGCTTAACATAAGAGCAGGAGGGTATTATATGAACGTTGTGTAAAAATGAAATTTGAAAAAAAAGTGTGTATACATTTATATAGATATATATATACACACACATATGTGTATATATATATATTTGTGTGTGTTTATATGTGTGTGTACATTTGTAAAGCAGAGAAAATAAGTTTTACAAGAGGAGGCCTATGTGGCAGAGGGAAAAATACATGATGACCAAATCATTATTACGAAAGAGAGCTAGGGTTATAAGCATGAATGCTCCAAAACTGAATAGGAAGAAAAAAAGAATATGAAAGCAATAGTAGATTAGAAAAAAACCAAAAACAGTACCTCATATTTTAGCTATGTCATGTGTTTGTGATCTGTAGAATGCAAAACAAGAATGATAAAAAAGATAGCTATCAGCATTTCCACTAAGAGGTAGAGCCACCTTATACTTCCTCTGCAGTGCACTCCTGCAACCTCTGTCCTAGACCGTTCTCGGTGGGGCCAGCTACATTACATTCTTTTTTCCTACCATGTACTGTAGTGTGTGTGTGTGTGTGTGTGTGTGTGTGTGTGTACACAGGTTTCTCCCGCTATCCAAAAGTAGAGCATTCCTATGAAACCTTTTTTAAGCTGAAATGACATAGAGCGAAGAAGCAATTACCTTAGGACACATCTTGCTAATGTATTGACGAGATTAACTGAGATAAAGCATAGAAGCTCACAAGCACAGTTCAAAGCTATGGCAACTTGATGCTGAGATGCTGAGTGTAGTTCCTGGAGAAGGAGCTTGGAGGTGCCCCTCTGACAGATTGAAGTGTGTGCTACTTCTATAACTGCTCACTGCAAAACAAGTGCTGAACGCTATTTTTGCCTTTTTTTTTTTTTCTTCGTAAAAGAGAAAATCCTCTGGATTCTATCAGTGAAAATAGGTACTAATGTAGTTCTCTCATAAAAGCAAAGTGGTGTAAGTCTTTTGAAAAGCAGGAAATACCTGTGTATATATACATATATAGTATCAATATAGAGAGAATATTTGGTATATATATTAAAATATATATTACATTGTATACATAGTACGGCATACCTTGTTTTATTGTGCTTAACAGGTATGGAGTTTTTTACAAATTGAAATTTTGTGGCAACCCTGCATCAAGCAAGTCTGTTGACACCATTTTTTCCAACAGCATTTGCTCACCTCGTGTCTCTGTAACATTTTGGTAATTCTCTCAGTATTTCAGACTTTTTCATTATTATTGTATTTGTTATGGTGATCTGTGATCTTTAATGTTACTATTGTAATTGTTTTGGGGTACCACAAACCATGCCCATGTAAAACAGAGAACTTAATTCTATAAATATTGTATGTGTTCTGACTGCTCCAACAATGGTGAATTATGTTGTGCACCAGGAACTAATATTGTGCTGTAGGTCAATTATACTTCAAAAACAAACAAAAAAGCTCATAAAAAAAGAGATCAGGTTTGTGATTACCAGAGATGGTGGGTTGTCGGAGGGGGAATTGAAATTGAAGGAAGGTGGTCAAAAGGTACAAACATCCTAATAAGTAGGTACTAGGGATGTCATGTACAACATGATTAATATAATTAACACTGATGTGTGTTATATATGAAAGGTGTGAATAGAGTAAATCCTGAGAGTTCTCGTCACATCACAAGGAAAATTCTTTTTCATTTTTCTTTTTTAACTATATGAGATAATGGGTGGTGACTAAACTTATTGTGGTTATCATTTTGTGATGTATTTTAGTCAAATCATTATATCTTACACCTTAAACTTATACAGTGCTGTATGTCAATTATATCAGTACAACTGGAAGGAAAAAATAAATGGGAGAATTTAACACATAAAATTTAAAAAGGAAAACCTGGAAAGGATTCACCTTTCTAGAAGCCATTAAGAACATATATGATTCATGGGAAGTGGTCAAAATGTCAACATTAACAGGAGTTTGGAAGACATTGATTCCAACCCTCATGGATGACTTTGAGGGGATCAAGACTTCAGTTGGAAGAAGTAATTGCAGATGTGATGGAAATAGCAAGAGAACTGTAATTAAAAGTGGTGCCAGGGCTTCCCTGGTGGCGCAGTGGTTGAGAGTCCGCCTGCCGATGCAGGGGACATGGGTTCGTGCCCCGGTCCGGGAGGATCCCACATGCCACGGAGCGGCTGGGCCCGTGAGCCATGGCCGTGAGCTAAGCCTGCGCGTCCGGAGCCTGTGCTCCGCAACAGGAGAGGCCACAACAGTGAGAGGCCCGCGTAACACACACACACAAAAAAGAAGTGGTGACTGAATTGCTGCAATCTCATGATAAAACTTGAATGGTAAGGAGTTGCTTCTTATGGATGAACAAAGACAGTGGTTTCTTGACATGGACATGGAATCTACTCCTGGTGAAAATGCTGTGAAGATTGTTGAAACGAATACAAAGGATTTACATATGACATAAACTTAGTTAATAAGCAGTGGCAGAGTTTGAGAAGATTGACTTCAGTTTTCTACTGTGAGTAAAATGCTATCAAACAGCTTTGCATGCTACTGAGAAATCGTTTGTGAAAGGAAGAGTCAATGTGCTAAACTTCCTTGTCGTCTTATTTTAAGAACCCAACCTTCACCAACCACCACCCTGATTAGTCAACAGCCATCAACATCAAGGAAAGACTCTCCACCAGTAAAAAGATTATGAGTCGCTGAAGGCTCAGATGATGGTTAGCATTTTTTAGCAATACAATATTTTTTCTTCCAGTTTGATCTCTTTTTCTTTGAGTTTGCATGTATATTTGTTTTTTTGTATAATTGACCTACAACACTATGTTAGTTCCTGTTACACAACATAGTGATTTTTTTCTATACATTTCAAAATGATCACCACGACAAGTTTAGCCACTTTGTATGTCACCATACAAAGACCTTTTTATTTGGACTATATTCCCCACACTGTACATTTCATACCCTTGACTCATTTATTTTGTAACTGGAAGTTTGTACCTCTTAATTTCCCTCACCTAATTCTCTCATCCCCCCACAATACAGTATTTTTTAATTAAGGTATGTACATATTTTGGGAAATAATGTTATTGCACACTTAATAGACTACAGTAGAGTGTAAACAAAACTTTTATATGCACTGGGAAACCAAAAAATTATTGACTCACTTTATTGCAGTGGTCTGGAATTTATCCCACAATACCGCCAAAGTTCACTTGTATGTACATGTGTACATACTTATGTATGCCTATACACACACACACATATAGTGTGTAAAATTACCTAAATCTTCAGAGATTGGTGTCAAGAGAGGAGGCCCTACTTCCTGTTCTATGTAGTCAGGCTCTTCTCTTTCTTCTTCTTCTTCTTCTTCTTCTGCTTCTGCTGCTTCTTCCTCCTCACTTTTTTGTATGGGGTTGAACCAATTACAGCGACCCTGGGTATAAATATTGGAAGATTTAGTAGTCTAACAAGGACCTTAAAATATCAAAATATTCTTTTGGATTGAAGTAATTATCTGCATGACATCCCATTATGTGGCATATTGATCATTCATTCAACATATATTTACCAAAAGCTGTTTTGATCAATGTTATTTTAAGCAAAGACTGTACTATTTATTTCAAGAATCTGCCCACTTCTTGAAGTTACAGGACATTTATATATTAAAATCATTAGAACCTTGGTGAAGAAGGTAATCATTTTACTGATTTATGTGAAGGTAAGGTACTATTATTATTATTAATAACAAAAATGTGATAATAAGATTAGGTATGGAGTTTGTGGCTTATAATTTCTCATTTAATTAACTCATCTAGAGGTATTTAAGAATATCTCTTATGTACATCAAAGTATAATGAAGATTTTCTACCTGCAGATGAGACAGTTTAACAGATTGATTAAGAGTATGGACTCTGGATCCATTCTGCCCATTCACATCTGACCCTGTTGTTTATTAGCTATATTCCCCTTGTGACATTTCCTAAACCCTCTGCCTTAATTTCGTCATCTGTAAAATAAGGATATTAGTCTTTCATACAGTTCTGAGTTTTAAATGAGATAATACATATAAAGTGCTATTAAGAACAACTGGCAGAATAGGTTCTATATAACTGTTATAGAACACTGTTTACTTGTTTTTGTTAGAATCTTTTATCATTCTTGGCAAAAAAAGTTCCTTGTGTTATAAAAATAGAATAAAAGAACTCCTACCAAAATTAATGTACCATCTATATTTAACATATACAAAATAATTTCACAACACACCTAAATCTAAATCCTTATGTAACTTGTCAAATACTCCATAGAAATATTTATTTTATTTACATTTGGATCACAGGTTATACTACTTGGCAATTATACAGTACTCTGTGTTTTCACTAGGTTTTTTAATTGTCTCTGGACTCTGAAGGCCTTTGTCTTGTATATATTGTATGCATTGTAGACAGAATTTAATAAATATTTGCTGACTAGATGATAGATTGAGAATTGCAAAGCCCCTACCTGAGGGAGTATATGTTGTACATGATGAACCCAATTGGATAGGGATTCCACTAGATCAATCACTTGGATGCCTTCAAAATCAGGGTTTTCTTCAAAGCTATCTCGCCTGCCTTCTGTTTCTTCCTCCTCTTCTCCTTCTTCTTCACCAAAATGATAGAATCCTAGAGGGCTGACCTGAGTCCCTGCTGAAATTCTGGCAATTTGTGCTCGTAAGTAATTACTCTCATTTCCTGGGAAGGGTGGGTAGCTTACGATGGGGGTATCCAATCGCCCAGTGAAAAATTTCTTGATTTTTCTTGCAATAACAATTTGTGCAGGTGTAACTCCTGGTAACTTCACCCATGGTCTTCCTGGTTCATTGCAAACAAAATAGACATATTTGTTGGCACCTGTTCTGCTTTCTTCCTTTGGAATAGACTGTGGGGCCTTGTAAAAGGACCTTGGTAATTCATCTTCATTAGCTTCATTGTCTCCATTGTCCCTCTCTTCAGGTTCATCTTCCTCTTCCACCTCTTCTTCATCTTCTCCCTCACGGAATTCCACTTCAGCTACAATATAATTCATTTCCAGACCTAAGATCTTACCCCAGAAACGACATTTTTGGATTGGGTGGGTGTCAGTAAGCTGCTTGAGGGCAAGAAATATGCGATAAGTCTCATCTGTGCCCAAACCGACTCCAGCTTGTTCAAAATAAAAAGCTGACTCCATTACATTTGGAAGAGAGTGTTCTGCCTGGGAATACAATTACTGTGATTAATATTTTATCCATAAGAGAACTGTTTGCAGTCTACATTAATGTGATCCCTATTTTTGAAAACCATGACATTTTTCACAGAACTACAACAATTAATTCTAAAATTTATATGGAACTACAGAAGACCCAGAATTGCCAAAGCAATCTGAGGAAAAAACAGAGCTGGAGGTATAACCCTCCCAGACTTCAGACAATACTACAATGCTACAGTAATCAAATCAGCATGGTTTTGGCACAAAAGCAGACATATAGATCAATGGAACAGAATAGGGAGCCCAGAAATAAACCCACACACCCATGGCCAATTAATCCACGACAAAGGAGATAAGAATATACAATGGAGAAAAGACAGTCTCTTCAGCAAGTGGTATTGGGAAAGCTGGACAGCTACATATAAATCAATGAAATTAGTACACTCCCTCACACCATATACAAAAATAAACTGAAAATGGCTTAAAGAGCTGAATATAAGTCACAACACCATAAAACTCCTAGAAGAGAACATAGGCAAAACATTCGTGGACATAAATCATAGCAATATTTTCTTAGATCAGTCTCCCAAGGCAAAAGAAAGAAAAGCAAAAATAAATGGGACCTAATCAAACTTACAAGCTTTTGCATAGCAAAAGAAAATACTAACAAAACATAAAGACAACCTAGGGAATGGGAGAAAATATTTGCAAATGATGCTGCTGACAAGGGGTCAATATCCAAAACATACAAACAGTTTATACAACTCAATATCAAAAAACAACCCAATCAGAAAACGGGCAGAAGACCTAAATAGACATTTCTCCAAAGAAGATATACAGATGGCCAACAGGCACATGAAAAGATGCTCAAAATCACTAATTATTAGAGACTACAAATCAAAACCACAATAGGTATCACCTCACGCTGGTCGGAATAGCTATCATCAAAAAATCTACAAGGAGAAAAGGAACTCTCCTACGCTGTTGGTGGGAATGTAAATTGGTGTAGCCACTATAGAAAACAGTATGGAGGTTTCTTAAAAAATTTAAAATAGAACCACCATATGATCCAGCAGTTCCATGCCTGGGTATGTATCTGAAGAAAACAAAGACACAACTGCAAAAGATACTTGCACCCTGATGTTTATAGCAGCACTATTTACAATAGCCAAGACATGGAAACAACCCAAGTTCCCATCAACAGATGACTGGTTTAAGAAGATGTGGTATGTGTATACAATGGAATACTACTCAGCCATAAGAATGAACTATTGCCATTTGCAGCAACATGGATGGACCTAGAGAATATCATACTAAGTGAAGTAAGACAGGAAGACAAATATTATATACCACTTACATGTAGAATCTAAAAACTAATGTAAATGAATCTATATACAAAACAGAAACAGACCCACAGACACAGAAAACAAATTTATGGTTACCAAAGGGGAAAGGGAGGGGAGGGATAAATTAAGAGTATGGGATTAACAGATACAAACTGTTATACATAAAATAGATAAGCAACAAAGATTTACTGTATAACACAGGGAACTATATTCAATATCTTGTAATAACCTACCACGGAAAAAAGAAGTCCAACATCCTCTCCTTATAAGAAATATTTAAGTGGCCCCTTTACTATCTTGAAATAATAAAATATAGCATACAGTAATATATATAAAATAGATAACCAATAAGAACCTGCTGTAGTAAAAAATAAAATTCAAAAAACATTAAAAAATTTTAAAATGCCATATTTGCCAAATAAATAAATATAGCAAAACCTACCTACAGATATTTAGAAAATAATTTTTATAAATATATGTTTATATATGTTTTTATATATTATCATACATTTAATAAATATTTATAATATGGATATGGTAAGATATAGAGTAAATAAAAATCAATATGGGTGTAATATACAGGATAAATAAAATGAATGTATAATAAGGTAAATGCTCAGACATGACTACATTTGAAGACATAATTTAGTTAGATGCTTGCTTCTACTTATGATAAATAATTTTGGGTTTAAAATGAGAAAAGCAGAAATAATTCCAAAAAAGAAATACAGGAAAATAAAAAGAGTCTCAAGTGAACTCTAGAAAAACATTTTTGAGAAAGTAGAAAATACCCTTAACTGAGCTAGGGATAACTTGGCAAGACAACCTTTAGACCCTGAGAAATTAAGAGCACTTTGCTATTCTTACAAATGATCTGCTCTCATTTGTATTATAACTTGAGTTGAAAAATAGAGTGTCAAAATAAGCATAATGATTTTTTTCAATCCTAATCTCATCTGATTGTAAGACTGTTTCTTTGGGATCTATTGCACCACGCGCTCTGATCCTACTCTGTCTTCTATAACTATTTCTTCTTAGTCTTTTTAATTAATTGAGGCCTAAATATCAGTGTCCTCAAAATTTCAGTCATCTCATCACTCAGCACTTTATGCTTAGAAGATTTCTCCCACACCAACCCAAGTGATATGTGGTTTTTAAAATCTACTTCTCTCACTCTAACTTTCCTCCTACATTTCACACCCTTATTCCTAGCCAGCTACAAGAACTTTCAATCTGAATATATTCCAAAGATATCACCATCACTCAGTTTCCCGAACTAGAAAGTTCAGTCATCCTTGCTCCCTCTGACTCCCTTGACTCTCATATTTAGTTAAAGTCCTATTGATTCCACCACCTAAAGAGCTATTGGCATTATCCCCTCCTCTTTAACATGCTAGTCTCCACCTGGACTACTTGTCCTGTCACAGAAGTCTTCTAATACTGTCTTCCTTGTCCCCATTCAAACCCCTCTTCTTTCATTCTGCTCCACATTACTACCAAAGTTATGTTCCTAAACCATAAGTCAGACTATGCTTTCTCTACTAAAAGCCTCTATTAATTTCCCACTGTACGCAAGAGATCAATTTCTTATCAATACACGGTGAGCAGTCTAGCTTTAAAGCACCTTGCTTGCTTCATTTCCTTCGCTCAAAATCCCTCAAATCTGAAGTCAGTTTCCCAAATGCTAAATAATCTCTCTTGACATTTTATTGTGCTTTTGGCCCAGAATTTTATGCCTTATAGTCTTCACCTGGTGAACTTCTACTTATCCTTCATGATCGAAATGAAATATCACTGCCATTACAAAGCATTGCCCAGACCCTAATAGCAGAGTTAGTTGCTCATAGCTTGTCGGAACAACGCAGTAGTAACTGCTACTATTCATTAAGTTTCTAGGATGTGCCAGATCCTTTATATATAGGACCTCTACCCCTCAGGTTGTTGCCATGTGATTATCCCTGAGGCTTGGAAAGGTTTAGTCATTTAGAGTCACACAGGGAATAAGTGATTGAACTAGGATTCAAATTCAGATCTAATTCAAAAGCCCCTGTTTTTTCCACCATATCTCGATTACTGCAGTAGTCAAATAACTTTAATCGTTTTTTACCTCTTTCACTGGACTGTGACCAACGTAAAGTTAGAAAAGTCTTTTTTATGTGTATATGTCAGTACCTAGCATGCAGTAGGTATGTTTGCAAATCAATGGGTGAAGGAATAAATGAATGCTGAAGACTAAGAACAGGAATTCTGGTGTGTTCAAAGACATGAATAGAAATATTAATACTCTAAACATATCAGTCTGGGACAGAGTTCCAAGAGCTGCCTGTCTTCCTGTTCCTGAATCTTTCTACTCTCTGAGGTAGAACTTTTTATCTTCATCTGATGACTTGGTTCATCCTTTCTCTAAAACCAATCCTCTTTATTAGGAGGAATTGATGGAATCTGGTTAAGAGGCTCAGGTTCCAGCATCAAAACAGCTTATCTGTATTCTCATCCCAAAACCTAGTTCAGAACGTAGATCCCTGCCTTGTAATACTGTGCCTATAGATAGTGCAGTGCCCTATTCTCATACTGGAGTCGAACCTTCTTTGATAAACTCCTGCATGAGAGTGCCTGCCTTCTGTTTGATCCCCACATGCTGTTTGCCACCAGACTTGTCAATACTATATGTGGCTACATAATCAAGTGTTTGGAGTAAGATATTTTTAGAAAAGGTCAGCCAATATCAAATCCTTGACACCTATCACTTGTTCCTTCTGAGTATTCTATATCTCATTGTGTCAATTTGTGTCTCCCTATAACAGCTAAGGAGCTCTGGAGGGTAAACCTACTGTGCATATCCCTACTCCTCCTCTTTCTTTGACTGAACTGTATGTCCTTTTCTGAACATATGTTACTCCAAACATCAAATTTGCAAGTATGAGGACAGTTTTAAATAGTCTAATAGTAACAGAACATAGAAGCTCAGTAGATGTACAGTATAAATTACTCAGTAGAATAAATTGCAAATATGCAGGCATTTAGGAAACAGTAGCGTATACTGATTTGAAATATTTGGAGGTAAAATTTCAGTAATACAGCTGATTTTATTCTCGAATGATACCTTTTTATCTGTCACCAACTTTGTAAATATTTTCAGCAATTTATCTATGAGGATTAAAAGAAATATTTTATTTCTCTCCTGTCTCATTGACATAATATATATACTGTCAAGACACAATATGAAGAAGTAGCCTTGGAAGAGAATGCAAATGACATTAGAAGTTCTTTTAATTTTTCCAGTAAATTAAAGGGGAAAATAGGCAACTTGATTTAAAGCCTAATTTTAAATTATGTGACATTTATTCATTCATTCAGCAAATATTTAATAAGAAACAGCTACACACTAAGATCTGTACCAGGTACTTTGGAGAATATAAAAGATGAAGAAAACATTTTTTCTGATATCAAGCAGTTTAACCCTACAAACATGTAAAACAGTTAAGCCTCTGAAATACTAAAACACTGTGTGAAAACATAAGAAACTCTAACCAAGGAAATGAGTGGTGTGAAATGAGGCTGCAATACTATTTAGTAAGCTATAAAAGGCAGTGGATATGAATTTAAAGCCACACCCCACTAACCTCAAAACCCTAAGATTGACCTATTCAGATTTACAGAAGTGACTTACTATTTCATCTTCCATTTCTTGGTCAGCTCCTTCTAAATTTCCCTGGAGAAAAAGAGCTTTTTGCTTCTCTGCTATTTCATAGGCTGGAAGCATCTCATTCTCATTTTGGAGTGTATCCAGTTTTATACTAAAATGTTCCATCTTCACATCTTGGCTAACATTTTCAATGATGTCCACAGCATTTTCAGGACGCTTATCTAAGACCTTGGTCAGCATTTCAGAAAGATGATCATATCTACCCAAAAAGAGAAAATTCCAGATAATAACCCTGTCAAAAGCATTTGAAGAACATTTCATGCATTCTCAGTGGGTTTTTAGGAAACTTCAAGAACTCGAAGACGTTAGAGATTTTTAGTGGAAAAACACAGTAATTTCTACCACTGACAAGAAAAACTTTGAGCATAAAATAAATCAAAGCAAGTTCTCTTTTTTTTTTTTTTGGCAGTGCTGTGTGGCTTATGGGATCTTAGCTTCCTGACCAGGGATTGAACCCACATACCCTGCACTGGAAGGTGAAGTCTTAACCACTGGACTGCCAGGTTAGTTTTTTTTTTTTTCTTTAGTATCTGTATCTATCTCACAGATCTTAAGAATGTCAAAGAAAAATATGTAGATTATATGGGCAACCAATGTGAAGGCCAGTTTACAAATATTATATATGAAGAATATCATATTCTTTCTCAAAATATTGCTATTTTTATAAATGAACAGAAATATTATGACTGGCAAAAAAGAAGCAAGCAATTATTTTCTGTAGGGTTTTTATTCAACAATGTGAAATTTTGTATTTTAGGCAAATATTGTTTTAATTGCAACAACAATAAAAAAACAGCTTTCATGGCTGTCAAATAAGGTCTGCATATAGGAGATGGAGTTAAAGCTGTCCTTTACTAAAAGCCATTTTTAAATACAGGCTCTAAAGCACTTAGAAAATAATAGTGAATATTATGGAAGGTATTCATTTGTTACCTCAGAGACTTAATATTTGGAAATTAAATTAAATTTAGCTATTTAAGTAATGTCAGTTACAAAATCATTCAGTAAACGAAATTTTCCCGTTTTTTGTTTTGTACTCAGTTTTAAATTGTGAACTTTCAAGTGGTTATAATGAGCTCTTTTGGCATTTTATCAAAGTTTGTAAATTCATGCTTGTTATTTAACCCAGGGAATTGTGACAAGAAGTTTATATCAGTAATTCAAATAGAATCCACTGCTAAGCGGCAAATCACATCCCTGAAACGTAAGTAAATTGTAGTTAAAAACAGTAATTTATACATAATATTTTAATTTGGGTTTTGTGACGATTTCTCGCATCAAATATTCATTGGTTTCTTATTCTTCAGACTTTAAAATTATACCTCATATTTTTAAAAGCCAAGTAATAGCTGCAAACATTAGCCACGTACTGTATATTGAATGGGCATTCATTTAACGTTTGCTGATTAATCAGGAGGCATCTCAGCAAATTACATGGTGGATTAACTAGATTCAAAAGGTCCGGGCTGTATGTCCTGTACTTCTATTCATTCATTCATTCTTTATTCAGTAAACAGCTGATAGCACTGTGCTAGGCATTAAGTATATAGTGGTGTACAAAACTCACATGGTCCCTCACTCTGAAGGCCTGCACTTAAGTGGGAGAGTCAGACATTAAATATAAGTCTATAAGTCTATGTACAATTATAAATGGCCTTACGTGCTATGAAGGAAAGAACAGGCAGTTATAATAGAGTTCTGTGGAAGTTGACTTCTAAAAGATGAGAAGCCAGCCAGGAAAAGACTTAGAAAGACTTAGGGCAGAAGCCTTTCAGGCAGAGGGAGCAGCATGGGAACTGAAGAGGCCATGTGACTAAAGCATAGGGAGGGAAAGGTAAGAGTCAGTGAGTGCTGTAAGCCAGAGAAACCTTGAGCAAATTAATTTTTCCATGACTTAGTCCCCTCACTTAAAAAACAAGTGGATTGTATTAGATGTTTTCTCAAGTCCCTTCTAGCCCTAAAATTCTGTTGATTCTATTGTTATGTAACCCCGGCAGCAAGAATCTCTAGAAAATTATACTCAACGATAAGATCTGAATTTTAGCTATAATGGGATGGTCAGAACATTCCTGGGCCATTGATCACCACATTTTAAGAGATCTGGATAAAATGGCATGTATTTTTGGGTGGCCTGTATAGCGACCAATTCTCCTGGTTTGCCTAGGACTGAGAGGTTTCTCAGGATGCAGAACTTTCAGTGCTCAATCAGGACAGTTCCAGGTTAACGCAGGTAATCTATCACCCTAGCACTGGCCTGGGTGGGGACTCAAAACCAAGCCATATAAGCACTTAGAATGCTTAGATTTTGGTAGACAGTTCTTTTTTACAAGCATCTTGGAGAGATGCTTGGACTTCACTGTCTTTATGGTTTCTTTCAAACCCCAGACTCCACAATTCCTAGATTTTATTTCTGTGCACCTAGGGTCTTTAAAGAAGCTAGAGGAATCTCCACCAGTGACCTATTTTGAGTCCTATGATACAAAGAGTTATTAAGTCACTCTCTCACTCATACAGACTTTTCAGATATATTTCCATTCACCCACAGGAACACATCCCCACACAGAGATACTTTCCTTTGCCAAATTTGTCCCCCAACCCCCTTCCTCCAAGACTTACAGATTTAAGCCCGACTTGCTACTGGACTTTAGTAGGTAAGCCTTAGCATTCTGAATGGCAATCTCAAGCATGCTGGGGGCCACTTCAGAAGCCCCAGACTCAGGCTGATCCAGGTCATAGTTACTGTTTGAGTCTTCTTCTTGAAAAATGTCAAATCTCAGCTCTTTCCGTTTAGAGTTGTTGTAGCTCACATCCCTCGGTCCATACAGGTGACATTTGGTTTGCTGAGATTGATGAAAAGTGTTTCCCTCTGATTGGCATGTTTGATGAGGAGTTGATTCTCCGTTATCAGATGATAGTTCTAAATGGTCAAAGTGAGGTGTCCCAGCTTCAGAAATCACACTAGTGGTCTTGTCTGACTGCCATGGTGCCATAAGGTCCTGCACGGCCGGAGCCAGGGGAGAAGGAGTGGAAGAGGGCTCCTGAGATGGGGAAGGTGGAGATGACACACCTGGTCCTACGAGGTCATCCACAGGCGTGCTGGCTCCAGATTGGAGGATCCCAGGAGGGCTGCTCCTGGGCTGGGGTCCAGTTTCCGGCCCCTGCTCCGACTCTGAGGCCTCGGATAACGCAGGTTCAGGATCTTGGGAGGCTGTTACCATTTCTTCCCACGGCCGCCCTGTTTCCCCAAGTTCTTGGTGTTGTATTTTTTGTTTCAGGGGGGTCGAGTCTTCCATGGAAGGAGTCAAGAGAAAAAGAGTTCTGGATGAAGGGGGCGTGCAGATATGGAAGGAGGCAACGCAAGGCAGTGGCTTTGCTTAGGTCTGCTCGGCGATTTCTGGGTCCTAGTTGCTCTGCAAGTCGCAGCGTCCTATCTCCATAGCAACCCCAGGCAGGGTTCCCCTAAGAGAAATAACACATCTGTTGCCAGGATTCTAGGGAGGAGACCAAGAAAGATGAAAATCCTAGATCTGTGATTTGGTGGAGCCTCTGCTCCTCTACCTAGCTCAGCCAATCCAATCTGCAGTCCATCAGTCGCGGTTGGAAACCTGAGAACAGGTCCGACGCAGAGAGGAGGAGCCGCGACCCGGCGGGATGATTTTCAGGGTCTGATAGTTTGATTCAAGTTGCACGTTGAGGAGTGAGTCCTGCATTAGTGGAGGGACAATACATTTACAGAGCTTGTGTGTGTGTGTGTGTGTGTGTGTGTGTGTGTGTGTGTGAGAGAGAGAGAGAGAGAACGAGAGAGGGAGGGAGGGAGAGAGAGAAAGGAGGGATGGAGGGACGGAGCGAGGGGGAGACCTTGGTAATGTTGAGGTGCAGGTGACAATGAGACTCTAGTGTGCAGAACATCAGAGTCCAAGACTCAGAGGGCAAAGGTTTCTCATCTGTGCCAACCAAACTTGGGCAACTTTTGAACAATAAACAAGGAAGTCCTGATTTTTGCTCTTCTCCCTCATGTGGAATCTGCCAGATGAGTAGGCAGAAAATTACCTTCAAGGAGAAGGCAGTGCAGAAGCTTACCCTATATAAATAGACAATTCATGGGTTACCTGTTTCCTAATAATTGAAATTCAAATTAACCCTAAAGCTATATTAGTATAGTGTAATCTTTATTTGATAATATGAATGTGAATTCATAATTTTGCAATATTTAAGATCATGACTATTAATTCATATTATTCCATCTCCAACATAAAGAAGGTATAGAGGATGGAACCATATCTGGCCTTGACTAAAAACTGTAAATTAAAGCCTTTTTTTTAAGATTATAATTTAAAAAAATTTTTTTGGCCCGGGGCTTGTGGGATTTTTAGTTCCCTGACCATGGGCAGTGAGAGCAGAAGAGTCTAACCACTGGACCACCAGGGAATTCCCTAATTAAAGTCTTTAATGTTAATTTGTTCTGTATCTGTCTCTCTTTTAAAATAAACCAGTTAATACTTGATATAACTTGCAATTAGCAACATGTTGGTCATAAATTCTAATTTCATGAAAGAGCATCATACTTACCTCCCACCCCCAATTTGGTGGGAGAAGCACAGAACTCTTCATTTGTTCAAAGCTGTGGATATTTACCCTTCCCAAAATACACATGGGTGTGCACACACCAAATGTTGCATGTAATTTCTTCTGGTTCAGGGTCTCCTTGAAGTCAGAGTCCCAGATTAGAACTCTTGGAATAAGACTCGGAAAAACAAAATGAAAGGTAAACTGGAATTATAAATTGGAGATTTTTTGTAATTGATACAAGGGTTGAAGGGGGGATAGCATTTTTTCCCCATCATAGCTCTATTTTCTCCACCTTTGAAGCTGACAAGATATGATCGAGGCTTTTTTCTTGGACTGACAAGCCAGAGCAGGGTGGTAGGACCAGAAGAAAGGCATGATAAGGAACAGTTTTTTGCATCTATATTCATGAGAGATCTTAGTCTGTAGTTTTCTTTTCTGCAATTTCTTTGTCTGGTTTTGTTATTAGAGTAATTCTGGCTTCATAGAATGAATTAGGAAGTATTTCCCCTGCTTCTATTTTCTGGAAGAGATTGTAGAGAATTGATCAAATTCACCTGTGAACCCATCTGGGCCTGTTTTCAAAGATTATTAATTATTGATTCAATTTCCTCATATATATGCCTATATATGTGTGTGTGTGTTTTGGCAGACTGTGTTTTTCAAGGAATTGCTCCATTTTATCTAGGTTATCAAATTTACGAGCATAGACTTGTTCATAGTATCTTCTATTATCCTTTTAATGTCCATGGGATTTCTAGTGATGTTACATCTTTTTTTTTTTTTTTTTTTTTTTGCGGTATGCGGGCCTCTCACTGTTGTGGCCTCTCCCGTTGCGGAGCACAGGCTTCGGACATGCAGGCTCCGCAGCCATGGTTCACGGGCCCAGCCGCTCCGCGGCATGTGGGATCTTCCCGGACCAGGGCACGAACCCGTGTCCCCTGCATCGCAGACGGACTCTCAACCACTGCACCACCAGGGAAGCCCCCCCTTGGAACTTTTTAATGATCAGTGAAGTTTTAGTTTCCTAAGCTGTTGGAGCGGATGCCCTATTCCAATAATGGTCTGCCCAAAATTTTAACTAAAGGTGAAATGGAGAAACATTTTAGAAAGACCTGTATAATTGTGATGTCGTAATTTGTTCCTCTTCTTCACTCCAAGTAATCAATTCATTTTTTTCATTTTGTCATTTTGGATCTCAAAGAACTGAAGTAATTGGGAGCACATCATATCATCACATGAAATTGTACCATGTTATATTACCTAGGTCTGTCTGCTGAGGGACCTGGAAGCAATAAGAAGTCAGAGCAATGAGCATACCTAAAGCATACCTAAATCAGTCACAATCAATGACTGATTGCAGTGGAGTGGCAAGGAAAGTACAAATGAGCCTAGAACATCTTCCTATATCAGAAAAAACTGAAAGAATACTGGAAACATATCAAAAGCACACCAGAGCCAACTGGGACTTATTGCAACTGACAAATTCTGGGACATTTAAAATATTAAATAAAGGTAGTACAGATTGTACTGTTTAAATAAAAAAGATGACATGAGCCTAATACGAGGCATAGGCAAACTTTTCGGTAATGGGCCAGTAATTGTTTTAGTTTTGTGGCCCAAATATTATGTGTTTATATAACAAGAAAGAAAAAAGTTTCTACAGCTTTTCTATTATATTTTATTCAAACTAGATTATAATTTATAATAATTCTTTGTAATATATGTCTACTAAAGACAAGGGTAGACTCACAGATGTTGGGAGACAGTTTACAGTCTTAGGTATGTTTATTTTCTATAGACGTGTTTCTTTAGATGCTTTACTCAAACTCTAATCAACCCAACATCAATAAATAACTTATTTTGCTTGGCTAACAATGAATCACTGCATATTTATTTTGATTGCAGTCTCATTTTTTATTTTTGTGAAGCGACTTTGTTGAGATGAAATATTCTGTTTAAAATTTTATATTTTTTCTGTCTATTTCTTTCCTCTGCTTTGCGAGTATTGCGATTACTGCTTAGTGTGGTTATATTAATGCATATCGTATTCTTTTAGCTTAGCTATAGTGTCATTGTGTAATAAACACGATGTTTTACCTATTCTTCTATAAAAGTAATCCATTCTCCACTGTGCCTTAAAAGCATGACATTCAAATCTACTTTTCTTGTTTCTTCATAATGAGCATGTACTGGTAATAAAAAGTAAAATATTGAAATATGGCCATACATACTCTGAAAGGCTGTTTCTTTATAATGACATCATTGTAATTATGCTTATTATTTGTTTATGAATTATTTCATCAGTTTTATTAATATATGACAAAATACATTGAAAATCACTAATCACATGCACACAGCCTGATAAATATTCACAAAGTGACCACACCTATGGAACCAGCACTAAGATGAAGAAACAGTATTACCAAGACCACAGGAATTCTGTCATTTGCCTTACCAGTTACTATACCACTCCTATCGGTAACTTCTCTTTTTCTAAACCCATAGATTATTTTAACCTATTTTTTTATCTTACGTAATGTTTCATGCAGTAAGTGTCTAGCCTTTTTTCCACTCAGTAGTACGTTTCTGAGATTCGTGTATGTTTTCAATGTGGTTGTAATTCATGCATCCTTAGTAATGTACACTGTACATAAACATTGAGTTCTTTCCTTTGTTGATTGCTGTGGATAGTGGTGCCTTGAAATGTTGATGATTGTAAGTTTACTAATTTTTTCCTTTAAGTTTCTTCCATTGATTTATGCTTCACAAGTTTTTTCCCATTTGGGAATTATGATCAGATTCACTTGTATTTTTCTAGTTATTCAAAATGATTTTATCTTAAATTATTTAACCAGTAAATACATATGGAATTAGTTTAGTGACTGAGATGTTATGGATAAAAGTATTTTTTCAACCAATAGTTAAATGATAGAACCATTAGATGATTATTTCACCTTTGAACCTCTGCTCTTTCATGTAAACTTTGTGATCTGGTAAATTATTAAATAGATGCATGTGTTTCATGTGAGTTCTCTATTTTGACATTCACGTTTGGTTAAAACCAAAGAATAAAGTTCACTTAGAAGGATAAAGGATTTTTACTTTTTAATCCCACATTTATTTGTAGATAAAGGAAAAGTACACACTACAGAAAACTCTCTCAAGGGATTTACAATTCATGCTGCATGCTTTCTGTTTTTCCCTTTATCTTACAGGCTACTAATGCAGAGAATCTCCCAAATCATTTTAATGTTTGAAATTTCAAAGTGTTTACAAAACTCATGGCAACGAATGTAAGCACTGTTCACTAATTTTGTTTACTAATAAAGTTTTATAATCAACATTAGCATGAGAAGTATGTATTAAAATATATATTTAAATATGCCCACAAATTTAGTAGATTTTTTATGATTCTTTTGCATTGATTCTACTCCTCATTTATGTCCCAGATAAAATTCAAGGGAAAATATTTCATCTTCCTTTGGAATACTCTGTCAAATGTTTCATTTTGCTCCACGGTCAAGTGATGTTTCCAGTCTCCGATGGTACCTAGTGGGACAAGCACATCAACAACAACTGGGTAAGAAATAGCACTATGAGGGCAAAAAGTTCCTCCAACCCACTTTAATCTCTTCTCCAACTTACTTCAGGCTGTTCTCAAGCCAGCTGTTAGTTCTCCATAGGCTTTGATACTTCACTTTCCTTTTACAGTTATCAGCTGAGAAACAAATTTAGGACGTAGTAAGGCTGAAAATAGGATTATAGTCCACTTCATTATCAGTTAGACTTCCAACAGCCACTACCATTAAATTATAACATTTCTTTAGGGAAAAAAAACCTTAAAATATATGAAGAGATTTGAAAACTTAAATATGTTTTACTAAATGCCAGGTACCATACTTGGCAAACTACATCTATCATGTAATATTAATTCTTAATACAACCCTTAAAACAAACCAGCAACGTATTATAAGGATTATGCACCATGATCAAGTAGAATTTACTTCTGGGATACAAAGATGGGTCAACGTATATCAATTAATTAATGTCATACCACATTTACAGAACAAAGGGAAGAAAACCTCATGATCATCTCAATAGAGAAAAAGCATTTTATAATATCCAACACCTTTTCACGATTTAAAAAAAACTCAAAAAATAAAGAATAGGGAGAAACTAAACATAAAAAGTCATATATGAAATAGCTACTGCTAACATCATAATCAATGTTTGAAGACTGAAAGATTTTCCACTAAGATCATGAACAAAGCAAGGATGCCTATTCACGCCATTTCTATCTAACATAGTACTGGAAGTCCTAGCCAGAAAAATTAGCTAGAAAAAGAAATAAAAGGCATCAGTTGGAAAGGAATAAGTAAAATTGTCTCTGGTCACAGACAACATGACTTTATACATAGTAAAACCTAAAGATTCCACACAAATATTATTAGAAGCAGTAAACAAATTCACAAAGTTGCATGATGCAAAACCAGCAGACAAAAATCAGTTGCATTTCTATACACGAGCAAGGAACAATCCAAAGAAAAAAATTCACAAAACAGTTCGATTTAACATTGCATTAAAAAGAATAAAATATTTAGGAATAAACTTAGTCAAGGAGGTTAAAACCTTGTATACTGAAAACTACAAAATAGTGCTAAACAAAACTAAAGAACCCAAATAACTAGACAATATCCCTTGTACATAAATTGGAAGATATAATAATGTCAAGATGTGAATACTACCCAAAGTGATCCACAGATTCAATGCAATCTTATGCAGTAGTCCACTAATATTTTTTGCACATAGAATAAATAATTTACTATAAAATTCACATAAAAATCTCAACAGACTCTGAATAGCCAAAACATTCTTGAAAAAGAACAAAGTTGGAGGCATTAGATCTCTTGATTTCAAAACTTACCACCAAATCAGTTATCAAAATATTGTGGTACTGACATTAAGACAGACAAATAGATCAATAGAACAGAATACAGAGTCCAGAAAGAAATTTTCACAATATCAAGCAAAATGAATTTTGACACAGGAATCAAGACCATATGATGGGGAAAAGACAGCCTTTTCAATAAATGCTGTTGAGTAAACTGGATATCTACGTGGAAAAGTGTATAAAGTTGGGCTCCTACTTATACCATATTGAAAAAATTAACTCAAAAAAGGAATATATTTAAACATAGATATTTTACCAAAGAAAATATGCAGTAAATCAAAAAGCACATGAAAAGATACTCAACATCACTAATCATTAGGTAAATACATGTCAAAAACCACAATGAGCTACCACTTCACACCCATTAGGATGGCTAGTTACAAAAAATTAAAATTAAAAAAATAACAAGTGTTGGTGAGAATGTAGAGAAATTGGAACCATCGTGCACTGTTTAGTGGGAATACAGAATGATGCAGTCACTATGGAGAGTAGTTTGAATAGTATGGTGGTTCCTCAAAACATTAAAAATACAGTTACCATGTAATACAATAATTCTGTGTGAGGGTAGGTACTCAAAAGAACAGAAAACAGGGACTCAAACAGATAGTTGCACTCTTATGTTCATAACAGCATTATTCACAATTGTCAAAAAGTGGAAGCAATCCATGTATCCATCCATGGACAAACGGATAAATAAAATGTGGTATATAAATACAATGGAATATTTTTCACCATTCAAAATGTAGGCAATTTCACAACATGGATGAATCGGGATGGTGTTATGCTAACTGAATTAAGCCAGTCAAAAACGTTTAAATACTCACTCACATGAGACCTTAGTATAGTAAAATTTATAGTGACATAAAATAAAATGGTGCTTGCCAGGGGATAGGAGGATGGGAGAATGGGGAGTTACTGATTTGGAGTACGAGTTTCAGTTTTGCAAGATGAAAAAAAAAAAACCTGGAGATGGGTGATGGTAATGGCTGCCCAACAATGTGTAGTTAATGGCGTGGAACTGTATGCTAAAAATGATTAAAGCAGTAAATTTTATGTTGTATTCTGATACAAGTTTTAATAAAACTATTGAGTGGGAAAACTGGAAAGAGAAACACCATGAACAATGGAAGTTCATCGGAAAGAGAGATTTAATTTATCTTGGAAAAGAGAGCAATTTTCAAGGAAAAAAGAACATTTCTTCCAATTCAAGTGGAAAGATAAGAAATGTCCCTGAAAAAGCTGGAAAATTCCTTTGAAAATGTGAAAGTAAGTTCCAAACTACAGAAACTTGAAAGATTTTCCATATTCAACAAAAATTGAACTTCACTGTCCTTGGTACTCGATAGACTCACAAGAAATTTACCTGGAGATGCAGGTTGGAGACAAGATGAATCGTCTTCTACGCCTGATGAGTACCTTAGTATTTATAATTTAAGTAAATTGTATTCCCCTTGTAGTCAGTGGAAAAGGTTGAGTGTGATGGGCTGAGTAAAATAACAGAACCCTCGTTATCAAATTATTTCTTCAAATAATGTTTGTATACAGTAACTAACAAAATCAAGACATGCAAGTATTTGAAGATATAAGAAAATGTAGCTAAAAACAGCAGAAACTAAGACAATAGAAATGAATGAAGATATTACACATACTGCAATTATCTGAAATAATTCAATTACTATGCTATGATATTCAAGGTATCAAAGACAAAATTTAAATTAAAATTTGACAGAACTGGAAACTATAAAAAATAATATAGCAGATTTACAAGAGATCCCAATGCATGAATAGAAATGAAGAACTTGGTGAGATTTACATTCTAGCCAAAAATATTGGGTTGAAATTACTATATAAAGTAAATCTTATTATCTGAACAGTAAAAATGTATACAGTTTTAAAACATAAAAATCGAAGTGACTGCCTAGATGAACTAAATCAAAATTGCATACCCTGAACGCTATTTTTTTTTCACTTGAACAATGGTTGCATTGGTGTTCACTTTGTAGATTCATTATTATGTACACATATGGTCATGAGCTTGGGTAATTTATTTTACTTGATAATTTAAGTTTTTTTTTTAAAAAAGAGAGCTAGCATAGGAGACAACAGAAAGACTGGATTATTCACAAATATGAGTTTCAGCAGTAAAATCCTGAGGATTCCTGCTAAATATTGCCAGAGATCTCTGACATGTGTCTGCCGGGCTTTCTGCCTGCATTTTAGGAAAAGTAGAAACTCCATGACCCACTGTAAGGAGTTCCTCAAGCATTGCTTGTGTTCTGGAGAGAATCTGATGGGAAACTACGTTGTTTTAAATAAGGATCCAGATAATTTAACGGTGACCAGAATAATGCTTATAAATTAGCAATAATAAACAAAAGATTCACTTATCTGCTTATTCAAAAGCAGATCATCTGAGGATATGGTGGTAACTGGCCATTTAGCCATGACTACCACATGATTTTTCCTCGACTTTTACCAAGAGTTAATAAATAACACTCTCCTTTGTTATGTTTTTACAGTGCTATATCCTCTCTCTCAACAACTTTCTCTTCATATCATTAAAAAATTAAAGTGATACTAGTTTATGTTAATATTTACTTCTTTAAGTAAATTAATCATTTGAGAGTGCTTTACAGCTACATAGTCAGTATTTGTTGGCCCAAGCAATACATCTTCCCATTGTGGTCTGTCTTATTTGTATTTAAATCCATGACTGTTTTGTTATATGGTCAGTGGCAATTAAGCTTTCTGATGAATTTTAAAGGCCAAAATTCTTGTAATGATCTTTTCAGTAAATTAGCATCCATGTAATCCTTAGATTGCAAAAATAAAAACAGGTTTATTCATGGGGATTATCCCAATAAAATTTAAAATCTTGATATCAGTTTAGTAAATAAGGCAGCTCCAATTATACTTTGTGCTTTAAAAGGAAAGTTTCTCAGACTCACAGGAATAGACAGACTTGTAGCTGCCAAGGGGGAGGGGGCTGAGGGAGGGATGGAGTGGGAGGTTGAGGTGAGCAGATGTAGGCTATTATATATAGGATGGATAAACAACAAGGTCCTACTGTATAGCACAAAGACCTGTACTCAATATCCTATGATAAACAATAACGGAAAAGAATATTTTAAAAATGTCTATATACATGTATAACCGAATCACTTGTTTTACAGAAGAAATTAACACAACATTGTAAATCAACTCTACTTCAATATAAAATTATAAATAAGGCTGTGATAAACATGAAAAAATAAACTTTCTGATCTTTCTATTACTATTTTGTGACTAGTTCAAGATGAAATGGCTATTATACTTGAGAATATAGCTAATTAAAACATGCTTTTTGGTGAGACTGTTATTTATTTGCCATCATTGTATCCAAGTCTTGTTTTTTCCCTCCATTTGAGGCCTAGGAGTGGAAGAAATAATAAAAGGAGAATTTATTAATGAGACAAACGATATGTGATTGTCTATCATGTTAAAATTTTAGAGTAAGTGACAACCTTAGGCTAAATTACAGAAAGCTCTTACTTCCTTATACTACACTTACTTTGGTGTGGAAGGCAAGGGGGAAAGTAATTTACCTCTAAATTTAGAATTTATATAGGGACCACATTAGTGTAAAATGGTTGTTGTATTCTGAATTGTATATCACATGAACTTTCTCTGGGCTCTTTTAACAGCTTTATTGGGAGAATATTTATTTAATTTTAAAAATTTTTCTTAATTGAAGTATAGTTAATTTACAATGTTGTGTTAGTTTCTGGTGTACAGCAAAGTGATATATATATTCTTTTTCATATTATTATCAATTATAGGTGATTATAAAATATTGAATATTGTTCCCTGTGTTATACAGTAAGACCCTGTTGTTTATCTCTTTTATATATAGTAGTTTGTATCTCTTTTATATATAGTAGTTTGTATCTAACCCCAGACTCCTAATTTATTCCTCCCCTATCCTCTTTCCCCTTTGGTAACCATAAATTTGTTTTCTAAGTCTGTGAGTCTGTTTCTCTTTCGTAAATGTTTATTTGTATCATATTTTAGATTCCATATATAAGTGATATCATATGATAGTTGTTTTTCTCTTTCTGGCTTACTTCAGTTAGTATGATAATCTTTACTCTAAATAGCATTATTTCATTCTTTTTTATGGCTGAGCAGTATTCAATTGTGTATAAATGCCACATCTTCTTTATCCATTCATCTGTTGATAGACACTTAGGTTGCTTCCATGTCTTGGCTATTGTAAGTGCTGCTATGAACGTTGAGGTGCATGTATCTTTTCAAATTAGAGTGTTCTCTGGATATATGCCCAGGAGTGGATTGCTGGATCACACGGTAATTCTATTTTTAGTTTTTTAAGGAACCTCCATACTGTTTTCCATAGTGGCTGCACCAATTTATATTCCTTTCAACAGTGAAGGAAGCTCCCCGTTTCTTGGGGGAAATTAATATACCATAAAATTCATCCCTTTTGTGTGTAAGATTCAATGATACTTAGTCATTTACAGAGTTGTGCAACCATCAGCACAATTCAATTTTAGTACAATTCCATCAACTCCCCAAAGTCCACATGTCCTGTGATAGTTAATCCCCATTCTCATGCCCCAGACCAGGCACATACTCAACTACTTCTGCACCCATTGATTTGTCTTTTTCTGGACATTGAAGTTCATTCATGCTGTAGCATGTATCAATATTTTGTTCATTTTTATTCCTGAAGGGTATACCAAGGTATGGATACACCACATTTTGTCTATCCACTAGTTGATAGACATTTGAATTGTTTCCACTTTTCGCTACAGTGATTAATGTTGCTATGAACATTCATGGGCAAGTCTTTGAGAGAACATATATTTTCATTCCTTTTGGGTAGACATCTAGAAGTAGAAATGCCAAACTGTTTTCTAAAGAGACTGTCCATTTACATCCCCACCATATGTGCGGATTCCCATTTCCTTATATCTTTGCTGATGCTTGTTCTTATCAGTCTTTTTTGTTGTAGACATTATGGGGGTATGAAATGGAATGTCTTTGTGCTGCAGAAGATTCAAGAATATTGTAAAGGATTATCAAATCAAAATATTAAGTAATAGTGCTGTGCAGAACCACACTGAGGCAAGAAAGAAAGTCAGTACTTATTTAAAATTTGGATATTTGTTTACCATCAATTTTACATTAATTTTTATATTTTTAAGTATTGCACTAAAATAGTATTTATCTGGATTGCTGAGTTTTTGGTGCCTCTTTAAATCTTCACCTAAGGTAAGTGCCTCAGTCACCTCCCTGTACTCCATGGTAGTTCAAAAAGGCACTCAGGGTTACCTGGCGTCCATCACCAAGAACATTAAGTAGAAAGGCCTGGAGGTGGCATCACATAGAGCTTTCAGGTAAGGAAACGTTTTTGCATAAATGAAGGTGCTCAATGGACAAGTAAAATGAAGCCATATTATTGACAGCCTCAACCAGATACTTAATATAAATAATAAGAAACCTGAAAATTATTGGAATGTGAGCTGCTACCACATGCCCAAGATGTTAAAAAATAGGTAATTGGCTTTGACCATAGCAGTGTAAACATATTTAATGTGATATAATCATTAAATGAATATGAAGTATACTCCAAATTTGGTGGTATCTTTTTTTATTTTAAGCATTTTATTTGGTTGTATCTTTAATATATTGATTCTTGTGGAACTCTGACTATTTTGAAAATATGGATCCAGAACATTTACCACCTATAACTTTTGAATATATATATTTTTAAACTTCTTAATATTAATTTGGATGTGTCTTCTAACATTAAAATTTTGTCCTTATAGCATGTGATGAATTCATGCCTATTTATCTAAAGGCCCTTAAGAAGTTAGGACCTGTTACCAAATGTGTTTGCTTTAAAAGGTAAAGATTAATGCTAACGTCTTTAAAACTGTCACAAAAGGAAAGGGTTAGGCACATTCTCAAAGGTATGTATTTAATGTCTTTTTTTTTTTTTTTTTTGCTATTATCAACTAGTTTTGTGGGATTCTACTTGAGATAGGAAGTGTCTCTGTGTACACGTAATTTTTTACATTGGGAGGTTGGGATTTCTCTCTTTCTGACATTGGTGCTCAATTCATAATGAATCAACACACTTTGAGGCTGCCCGAGGGAGCTTGAACAGAAGGGGGGAAATTTGAAGATTTAATATTTAATCCTGAATATTTTAGTCCACCACAAAATTTAACACATTTCTCAGTATGAAAATGTATGAGGTGGTTCTGATGAAACAGAGGTGAAAATGAGAATAATAGGTTCTTCTACTAACGGTGGGAGCTTGAAAAAAATTCACATAACCTCTGATCCTCAGTTTTCTCACCCGGAAGATGAAAATCCTGTATATGAAAAATATATTTAAAAAGGAAAATTAATAAACAAATTCAAAACTGGTCAGTTAACAGTGAACTTCTTCACAGGGCTTTGTCTACAAATCCAGCCCACCTTTCCCACTTGCACCTTATTCCACCTGCTCTACACAGCCAAATTACAGTAAAGAAGTCTACTGCTGTGGACTGAATGTTTGTGTCCCCCCAAAATTTATATATTAAATTATAACCCCCATGGTGATGATGTTAGGTGTTAGGGCCTTTGGGAAGTGATGAATGGGATTAGAGTCCTTATAAAAGAAGGCCTTGGAATCTCCCTTGCCTCTTCTGTCATGTGAAGTACAGAGAGAAGACAGCCAAGAAAGCAGATTTCACCAGACATGAATCTGCCCTTGTCATAACCTAATAAAGTTAGTTTTACAACATGCTTATAGATTCCTGACTGAACTTTTTAAAAATAAACTATGTTAACTGTTTTCACGGAAAGTTTAGGAGACATACACACACACACACACATCAGATAGCTCCTCTGATCAATACAAAGAAGCCATAGATCAATGTCACAAAGTGTGGCTGAAGACCCCCCCACAAATCTCAGTCTTCAGGACCTCACCCAAAACCTGAGAAATTAGAATCTCTGTGGGGTGGAGCCTTGAAATCTGTCTTTTCACACACTCACCCGGACATTTCTATACACTTAACATTTCAAAAAACTGCTGTTACAGTATATGTGTATTTAGTTTGGAAGAGAACTTTGTCTCACTAACAGAAGGTCATTTGGGGAAGGTAAAGTCTCAGATGATTTGTGTAAAAAATGGTAAGAAATATGTTTTTCATATTGACAGGAGCATCTACATATATATATATTGTGAAACAACTAAACCAGTTAATCAACTGGAATATAATAAAATATTGTTCAGGGTTACATATCAGAAATCTTGGTTCTTCCACAGATGAATTTAGGTTCATCAGTTTACCTCTCTTCTTGGAATACATGATAGTTCAATAAAATTACACATAAAAGTGCTTTCTATGTTAACAGGACAACAGGAGGACACTTAAGGAACATGTTCAGATGAATGAGTTTATATGACAAAGTGTGTCACATTTTGGAAATAATTAGGTAAAATACTTGTGCTATTTAGGGTCATGCACTTGGGCTAGCTAATTTAATTATATAGGTTGTGACTCACTCTCTCACTTAAGACCCATGATTTCCTGCAAATGTATTTGAGGCTTAAAAATAGCAAGAGTGAAATTCCAACTCCAAAGTGTCAGTTGGCATTTAAGTCTACAGTTGAAAGATAGACAAGCGAACTCTTCAGAGTTGGAGGGTGGTCACCATAATGGGTCAATTACAGCAGCTAAGAGGGTAGCTATGGTAATACACTTTAATACAAATCATCCTTTAAAATTGGGTTAACAACTTTCTTTCCTGAATAAGAAGGATATAATAGGTCATGAGAGGCCAATGCTCCCATGGTGAAAACCAGTAAAAAACAGGTAAAGTACAAAAATTAAATTTAAAAATCCCTTAGATCTCTGGAAACTATAATTACTAGATAAACTAAAAGTCTAGAGAGGGAGAGCCCTTTGTAGGTGAAGCATCCTTAGTTGTCTTTTCAGGGTGCATGTGCCAATGCTGGGCTTTGGGGCCAGAATTTGAAACTTTAGGGCAGCAGGAGATTATAAAGAACTAAAATCAGCACTTCCAAAAAGGAGAACTAAATACTCCCATTTTTAAGGACTCATGAAAGATACTTACTGGGCAGTCAGTGGAAGGAGGATAAACCAAAGGTAGACTTGAATTATATTAAAATAGCAACTCAGTCCCCAAACAACTTAATCCTTGAAAATGAGCTAAAAGGCAAGACAAGAATATCAAAGAGTTTCCAGTTCTACAGTCAGACCTGGTTTTGCATCATAATGCTAATGCTTACTAAATATTTGCCCTTGGGAATTTTAGTTCACCTCCCTACACCTCTTGTTTTCTTATTTAGGATATGGCACTTACCTCATTCATTTTTTGTTAATAATAAAGGAGATAATTCATGTGAAAATCTAACTCCATTCTGGTATGCGGAAGGTGCCAATATTTATTTATTTTTACATCTTTATTGGGGTATAATTGCTTTACAATGGTGTGTTAGTTTCTGCTTTATAACGAAGTGAGTCAGTTATACATATACATATGTTCCCATATCTCTTCTGTCTTGCGTCTCCCTCCCTCCCACCCTCCCTATCACACCCCTCTAGGTGGTCACAAAGCACCGAATTGATCTCCCTGTGCTATGCGGCTGCTTCCCACTAGCTATCTATTTAACGTTGGTAGTGTATATATGTCCATGCCACTCTCTCACTTTGAGTCACGTACCAAAATGTTCATTGCAGCTCTATTTACAATAGCCAGGAGATGGAAGCAACCTAAGTGTCCATCGACAGATGAATGGATAAAGAAGATGTGGCACATATATACAATGGAATATTACTCAACCATAAAAAGAAACGAAATTGAGCTATTTGTAATGAGGTGGATGGACCTAGAGTCTGTCATACAGAGTGAAGTAAGTCAGAAAGAGAAAGACAAATACCGTATGCTAACACATATATATGGAATTTAAGAAACAATGTTTATTTTTTTAAGCACAAGATTTCATTTCCATTGCTAATCCAAACCCTGTTTGAGACGTAAAAAAGGAGAAAGGAGGAGAAAAGGAACGTTTCTCTTCAGACCTATAACATTCCTAAGCCAACACTTGTGGAAGTTACGAGCACTTCAATCAAAGGAGTTCAGAAAGACGGGAGGTGTTGAACCAGGGGTGGGGCACAAGGGATGAGAAATTCTTTTCTATGTAAGAATCAGAGCCTTTTATATCCTAGTTTAAAGCAGCACCTTATGAAAATCACTGTTTTTCTTAAGAAAGATAAACAGAGTGATGAGCAATTGAAATGAAAGCAAGTGAGGCAGCCAGCCTTCCTACGTTGGCCATGAATCAGCAGAGTGATACAAGTGAGTGCAGAATCTGATGGTTGGAGCTGGTGGCATCCACTCCACTGCTGGCCTCAGACTAAATGCATTGCTTCTCCTTCAACCAGACTTAATACCAGAAACCCAGATTACAGAGGAGCAGGCAAAAATCCAGGTGCAGAAGTAAGCAGTTAGAAATGTAACTGAAAAAATATCCTATTCACAATAGCTAGAAATACTATCTAGCTAGAAATACATGCTTAAGAATAAACTTAAGAAATGAGCAAGGCTTTTATAAGAACTAAGCTCTTTATCAAATGATATGAAAGAAAATACAGATAAATTATGAGCATACAATATTTCTGGTTGGGAAGACTCATTTGTAATGATGTCAGATTTTAAATTACTTTTTAAGTGTAAAGCAGTATTTAAAAAATTCCAACATTATTCCTTATGAGAGTTTAATAATTTATTTTAAATTAAAATGTCAATTCCTTGGAAAGAAAAGTATATCAGCAGAATAACGTGTCATTATACATGAGTCAATTATGTACATATAAATATTTATAAATGATAATGTCTCTTTTTATCAGTAAGTTAATGATGGACCATTCAATAAGTGATGTTGGGTCAGTTTGTTATCTATATCAAAAAATTGTTTTCTTACAACATAAGAATAATATCCAGAGTAAATAAACATATGATTTGTAAATACATGAAAATATTTGAATAGCGATCCTTCTAATTAAATCTCAGAAGCTAAAGGCCATAAAATAAAAGATCGATTCATTTGACTATATGAAAATTAAAATTTTAAATATGAAAAAGATCACAACCAGTGTTTTTTTAATTGACATGAATTCTATTTCAGGATAACGAATTCATCAGATTTTATGATCTCTTTTGCTCAAGAACTCAGGAATTACTAAAAGTAAAGTAAAAGTATTCCATAATTATATGCCAAAACAGTAAGAGGAATCCACTTTTAATCTGAAACTGAGGAATCCCTGGAAATGAACAGGCTACAGATGCCAAAGATGTAAATACACTATATTAATATTTATTATTCACTGAGGTTTTTCAGAAATGATCCAATGACAGTTAAAGATTAAAGTCTGTAAGTAAATGTATTTTTTCTGAAAGTGCTATATAGGAGGTTTTTTGTGCTGAGCTTAGAATTCTATTCTTAATTTATATCCCAGGTGAACTTAAAGGAAATCCTTCATCTTCCTGTGGAAAAGCTTGTGAAATTTGGATTCTGCTCCAGATTCATGTGATCTTCTAGTCTCCAATTGAATATGAGAAGAAAAACAAAAAGATGGCTTCAGTGAAGCTTTGGGGGAACAGGAACATGATAGCTTAGTGTTGGATAAAACATTATTTTCCCAATTTTATTTTTATTTCCACTAAGTTCCTAGTTACTCTTCCACATAGCCATGGCTCTGCCACCTTATGGCAAGAAGGCAAACTTATCATTGGAATTATACTATTGTTAGATTTAATTAGCCTCCCTACTCAGCTGTCAGCCACCTGGGAAAAAGGAAAATTAATAAAATAGGATCACAAAATTTTCCACGCTAACATTGGTTATTGTATCTTACAGTCCTTTAAAAATTCCATAAGATCATATATCATTGAGCTAACATTTACTGATGAGGGCAAGCAAGGGACAAGACCAGATATCTTTGAGCTAATATCTACTGATGAGGACATGGGTGGTCAGAGAGGTTATAAAAAGCAGCCCACATTTACACAGTTTATAATGGCAGACTTGAATTCACTCCATCATTTCCTTATTTAAGTATGAGACAGCCTTAAACTAAACTTACAGAGATACAAAGTTGCCATGACAAATAGAAGCTGATAGGAGAAGCCAGAAAATAAGCACTGATTTTAGAAACACACTGAATTGAGAATAAACAACTAAAATAAACTGAAACACTGAACAAATGGAAAACACAAACAAAAACCTAGTGCAGGAGTGGAAAAGCCAATGCAAATTATGTTCAGCCAGGTAACCCCCAAGAGAGAAGTGTTTGTGTATCTGCAGAGTAACCATGGGTATATGCTTCACTTCCACAAAGATATTTTGCTCCTACTATCAATATTTTTCTTCTTAGCCATTTCAGTCTCTAATTTTCAGGTTTTGTTAAAGTCATAGAAACACAGAAAGTTTTCTTTTTTCAAAAACCAAAACATGCAAAGCAGTTGACAATCGCCTTAGAATCTTGAACACAATAGAATGTGCTGGGGCAAACAGGAAAGAGTATGTGCCCTCATCAGGTAGGCTGCATTGTTACCAGTGCTTCATATTTTCAAGAAGAGGGAAAGAGACAACCTGAGAGGAAAGGAAAGAAATACTAACTTAGAGAAGTCAAAGTCAACATTTATTGCTATTTGACATAGAGGCATATTACCCTATAATTAATTGCAATATCAATGTCTATAATTCTATTATTACACATTTTCTATGTACTAAGTTAGAAGATCATAGAATATAATTTAGAATGATTGTATAAAATAATAAAAATATTTTAACGTTCATATTTATCAGTCTCACAAAGAATTTATTCTAAACACTCAATTACCATGTAAATGAGATGTTACTATAAATTTCTATGATACGAGATTCTGGTGTAATGAAAAACATGTAATAGTCCCTTCCAATAAGAAAAGAAGTACAAATTTTGCTGTTAATTCTCCCCGGGCGGAGGTTCAGGACACACCATTGAGGTGATGTAAGAGCAGCCAGTGATGGCCAAAAGATCCTGTGGCCAATGTCAGTGAGGCAACAAGGTAAACAGGAAATGAACAACAGTTTTGCCTCCAGCACGGCTCTAAGCACTGGTAGATTTTCAAGAGCCAGGCAGTAGACCAGGTGATTTTAGGTTACTGATCAGATACCTTCAGGAAGCAAATAATGTAGTCTCATGAAGACCACCAGGCAGAAATATTGGAAAATAAACTGTCTAGAGAAGGGAAGGGGACCATGGGGGCTCCCGTTTTTGGAAACTCTGACGAGAAACCCAGCACTTTGCACTTTGGTTCATTTGTACCACAACCCAAGACAACCATACACTGCTGAATTTCACCTTTGGGAAGGAAATGGCCTTGTCTTCTTTTTATCCCAAGCTGGCTTTTCAGAATATTTTTGTAATTTGCTCTTTGGGCATGTTCTGAAATGTGGCCTGTCTCACAGCATCATCCATGGTCTCCTCACTCAGTTCTTTTCCCAGAAATTTGCAGACTTCAACACAGAACTTCTGAGATCCCCAAATAAATCAGAGTATGATAAATTATGAAAATTATAAGAAGAAAGACATACAAATGGCACAGTGAAATGTCACCATCAGAGTAAAAAATGTAGGTGCTGGCTTAAAATACAGAGTTGCACGGTTAGAAGTGACTTCCTGTCAAGGTATATTCATCTTTCATTTGTCTACAGTTACAGTGTTCATTTGGGTATATATATATATATATTTTTTTTTTTTTTTTTTTTTTTGCGGTATGCGGGCCTCCCACTGCTGCGGCCCCTCCCGCTGCGGAGCACAGCCCCCGGACGCGCAGACCCAGCGGCCACGACCCACAGGCCCAGCCACCCCGCAGCACGCGGGACCCCCCCCCCCCCCCCCAGCACCGGGGGCCCCCCCCCCCCCCCCCGGACCGGGGCACGAACCCGCGTCCCCTGCGTCGGCAGGCAGACTCCCAACCACTGTGCCACCAGGGAAGCCCTGGGTATATTTTAAAGGTGCTTATATTTCATTTTATATGTGCTCACTGCAGAAACATTTTGGGAGTAGTTGCTATTTGTCAGACACCACCACCCTGAGTAATGGCGCAAATGAACTAAGGAATAACAATGACAGAACTGCTGGAAGTTGTGTTCAAGGACCTATGGAGGACCTATGGGGAATTTCAGAGAATTTCCAACAAGAAGATAAATTTGTTCTGGGTCTTAAAGGAAAAACAGGGATTCTCTAGATAGGCAAAACTGGAGAACATAGTCTAGAGAAATGAAGTAGTATATGCAATCTGTCTTTGCATGGAAAGTGTGAGATGCCTGGTCACAGAAATGGTAGAAGTTGAGGATCCCTGGAGCTTGACGGGGACAGGAGTAGGATGGGAAACTTGGGAGATGTGGCTGGAGGAGCTGGATGGGGCCATATTGTGAGAGCGTTGCAAAGCCAGCCAGATACTTGAATTTTTTTTTTTGGTGAGTGATTTGGACTCAAAAGGAGAGTCCAGGGCAGACTTTAACCAAAGCTAGCTAAAAGTATTCAGCAGGTCAAAGCCAACAGTTCTTGTCTTCATTGCAATCTTTCTTTTCTTTCCTGCTGAGAGATCTCTGGTGGTGTTCTGGCAAGTGTCTAGCTCAATAATGGAATAATCCTGATTGATCCAAGAGATCCCCATGGCAATTCCATTCTCCTTTACAACAGAGTGGTCTATGTCAGTCATGTGACTGAACTTTGTAGTTGAATGGAAATTGAAAGTCAAATAGAAGCTTCTGACCAATTTTCCATCACCATTTATTGAATAGACTGCCATTTCCCCATTGTATATTCTTGGCTTCTTTGTCATAAATTAATTGACCATATATGTCTGGGTTTATCTCTGACCTCTGTATTCTGTTCCACTGATCATTGTGTCAGTTTTTATACCAATACCATAATTTTTTATTATTAGAGATTTGTAATATAGTTTGAATACCGGAAGTGTGATGCTTCCAGCTTTGTTCTTTTTTCTCAAGATTGCTTTGGCAATTGCGGGCTATTGTGGTTTCATACAAATTTTTTTTTAAATAAATTTATTTATTTATTCTTTTGGCTGTGTTGGGTCTTCAATTCTGTGCGAGGGCTTTCTCTAGTTGCGGCGAGCGGGGGCCACTCTTCATCGCGGTGCGCGGGCCTCTCACTGTCGCAGCCTCTCTTGTTGCAGAGCACAGGCTACAGACGCGCAGGCTCAGTAGCTGTGGCTCATGGGCCCAGTTGCTACGCAGCATGTGGGATCTTCCCAGACCAGGGCTCGAACCCGTGTCCCCTGAATCAGCAGGCAGATTCTCAACCACTGCACCACCAGGGAAGCCCTCATACAAATTTTAGAAATGTTATTCTATTTCTGAAAAAAGTAAGTAAAGTTTTCAATTGTATTGAATTGGTAGATTGTATTGGTAGCATGGACTTTTTGAAACTATTAATTCTTTCAGTCCATTAGCATGCAATATCTTTTTATTTATTTGTGTCATTTTTTATTTCTTTTAGCAATGTCTTACAGTTTTCAATGTATAGGTGCTCACCTCCTTGGTTTAATTTATTCCTAGGTATTTTATTCTTTTTTAAATTCTTTTTGATACAATTGTAAATGAGATTCTTTTTTAACTTCTCTTTCTGTTAATTTGTTTCTTGTGTGAAGAAATGCAACATAATTTTGTATATTGATTTTTTATTCAATGCCTCTACTGAATCACCAAAGCAACACTTATCAACACACTCTGTAAAGTGTTTCCACGATTTCAGTTCTATTACGATGTCCCCCATATAAACCAAGCTTAATATCTGCTAAGTCCAGATGGTACCTGTAAAACTAATTGTTTTTCCAAACCCAAACTAATTTTTAATAAATAATTCAATAGTAATGCATTCCATCTCAAAATTCTTTGGAGCTTTTTATTTCTTTTAACCACTCTAAGGATGCCAGTGAACTTCCCCAAGATGTTTGTTTGTTTATATTTTCACCTTAAAACAAGTAAAGATAAAATCAGCGTTCTTAGTTCCTTTTTCGCACTGAAGGGCTGTGTTTTTTTCTGATCATGATAGTAGTGATTCAAATTAATCCTGCAGCTCCTTTTCTGTTAACCGTAATTCAAGTAAGATTTCATTTTACGATTTTGTGTGACTCCTCTGCTTCTCTTTCCTTAGCTTGCTCTCATAGAGCTTTACCTTCAGAAGTATAGACAAATTTAGAGCTCAAGGTCCCTTTCACCTCCCTTTTTTCCCTTATTGTATAGCATAGGTCTTCCTATAGAATGTTGAGTAAAAGTAGTGATAGCTGGCATCCTTGTCCTGTTCCTCACTATAAATGTCTATTGCATTTGATATTTGTGGTACTTTTGGTAGTCTCTGTTATCAGGTTAAAGAAGTTCCCTCATCTCCCGAGTTTATTAGTAGTTTCTATTATGAATTGCTGCTGAATCTTATTGGATGCTTGTTCTGCAGTAATGAGATAATTCAGGCTTTCTCTTATATTCTAGTAATAAGAGTGAACCACACTAATAAATGTTTAAAACAGTCTTTATGCTTGAAATAAACCCACCTTGGTCATGGTGTATTTTTTAACATTGCTGTATTTGTTTTGCTTATAATTGGTTTATGATTTTTTCATTAATATGCCATCAACGTTCTGAAAGATGTGTGATGTCAACAATCTTACAAATGTCACTACTCAACTGATTTACATCCATGATAGATTTGATACACTTTATAGTGAATCCAGGGGAGACTCACTAATCTCCTCTCCAAGATGAGTAAGAACTCAGCAGGCTGGACTGAGAACTGGTATGCGATGTCTCAAACACCTGGGCAGTTTTAAGGGTAAAGAAAAGATTTAAGATTTTATGGTTGCAGTGCTTGACCTAAAACTAAGCAAACTGAGATGTCACCAACTTCTAGGCAGAAAAAAAACAATAATAGATGTGCTAAGAATTTTACAGAGTAAAAGACTCCAGGGATAAAGCAATGTGTTACTACTTTGGGGAAAGTAAACAAGGTCATGATTTTCAAACTAGGTGGTAAAAATAGGGACTGCAACATATTCATGAAAATCAGGAATAATCTGTTTTTTTTTTTGTATTGACTTAAACTCCAGTGTACCTTTGAGCAGCATTACCCACTCAGTACAAATTGCTGAAATGGCACTAATCAACCCATGTTCTAAAAAGCACAATTTAAAAATAAGGTGTTTTTTTTTGCAGTGTAAGATTTGAGGATAATTTATTTTAATTTAAAATTATTGCATTATTATAGAGAAATATAAAGCAATTAGAGTAATTGAAAGACATATTAGGAATTAGTTCTGACTGAGATAATCTGATAATAAAAATCTTGCTGGGTTTTCAAACATATTTTGTTCCATCTCCTACTATTTATGAAATATCAGCTGTTGGCTCAGTATTTGGCTTCTTCATATGTGCCAGCAGAAATGACAGCATATGCATTTCAAATGGCCTTATATCATAGAAATTCAAGATATATTTAACTCTTTTCTGATCCTCAAAAGTTCTATAAATGTGGGTAGGCTACTGTCAATGTCTAGAACAGGCACGTCTGTACATGTGTATTACCAAACCAGAGTGAAGACTGAAACAGGTGTCCCACTCTTCAAACTTACCAGATTTTAGACATGTTATAGTAAAGACATTATCATCTCTAATTTCAAAATCATCTAGATTTGTTAATCCCTTTGAATTTTCTACATAGACTATCACGTCATTTGAAAATGACATGATTTTCCCATCTATATACCTTTTTTTGCCTTTTCTTGCTTTATTGTCCTAGCTAGGCTTTTCCAGTACTATGCTGAAGTGTTGAGAATGGACTTAAATATCCAATTACTATTACAGTTTTGCTGACATATGTTTGGATATTTATCTCATGCATCAAAGCTACTGAGCAGTATGCTACCTTACTGACTCCTTTGGTTTTGCTCCAGAACCTGCCCTGATGGCTGTGGTTTAGACTAGCAATTATTTAATTGAGTTGAGGTATTGTATTAGTTCCCCAGGGCTGCTGTAACAAAATACTGACGTACAGATGGCTTAAAGCAAAAGGAATTTATTGCCTCACAATCTGGATCTAGAAGTCCAAAATCAAAATGTCAGTAGGGACATACTCTCTTTAAAAACTGTAGAAGAGAATCCTTCCTTGCCTCTTCTAGGTTCTGGTGTTTGCCGGCCATTTTTTTGTATCCTTTGGCTTATAGAAGCATCATGCCAAACTTAGCCTCTGTCATCACATGACTGTCTTTAACCTAGTGTCTTTCCTCTTCTCATGAGCACATCAGTATTATTGGATGAGATGCCCTTCCTACTCCAGTATTTGAAAAAACAAAACCTAATTACATCTACAATGACCTTATTTCAAATAATGTCACATTTGAGGTAAGGGAGTTTAGGACTTACACATACCCTTTGAGGATAATTCAGCCATAATAGGTATAATAGATTTTTTCCCCTGTCCATCGCATCCTCTCTAGGACGTTACAGCTTTCTATATGCTGTGTTTGTACTCCATGGCTATTTTGCTTGGACCATAGTTTGACTGCTCAGGGAAGCCTAGTGACCTAACTTACGCCATTCAGCTTCTCTTCCTGAATTTGAATTCAACAACTGCTATCTTTTTTTGTTGTTTGAACTGAGAAAATTTGTGTTGCAGAGTCCAAGCTCATACCGCTCAACATAACAAGCCAATAAATGGAGAGGAGGTGTTGGGACAAGGAATAGCAACTTTATTCAGAAAGCCAGCAGACTGAGAAGTTGGCATGCTAGTTAGTGTCCCAAAGAACCATCTTACCCAAGTTAGAATTCAGGCTTCTTTTATACTAAAAGGGGAGGAAGGGCAGCTGGTTATTGCAGACTTCTTGGTGCTCACCCGACCCCAGAGAGGACGTGATAATCCTTTGCTCTTGCAGCTGTCCATATATGTCTGGTCCCATGTTCTTATAAACCTTCAACAAGACAAATGTTATTTTCTGTTCTGCATCTTTTTATCTCTATATGAATGAAAAATGTTTTGTGTTTAAATGTCAAGCCTGGGATGCAGAGCCTTGAGAAAGGGCTATTATGTATACTCAGGCTATAGGCAACATTCTTTTAGACAAAGGTGCAGAGCCAGCATGACTAAGCACGGGCAACAGAGCACAAAGTTTAGAGGTAAAAGAATACTTCCAATGTGGAGTCAAGTTTGTTCTCTGCTACTCTTGGACATAGTATATGACTGCCACCATCCTGAAGCAAAGCCAGTCTTCAGAAACAGAGGGAGAGAAGAATGTGTCCTTCACATGCAGAACAGAGATGAGAGACCATGAAGTTCTAAGACTAGAGAGAGAGGAAAAAAATGTCAAAAAGATATGAATCCCTGACAGCTTCATACTTCTTGTTTCTAGATCTTCAAGAAGTTCAAGAAAATTCTTATTCTGTTGTTCTGTGAATCATTTTAACGAACTACCCTATTTTGAATAAGCTGCTTAGAAGTAGCTTGACCGAGATGCAAGGAGAAAGAGTTTCGAAAATGAGAGAAAATCCCAGATTTAATGTTCTTCACAAAGATGTAAATAGAAGCTTTACCTGTGCAATAAAAATAAACTAATTGCATGCACATGGAAAAGTAGTTAGTTGAAAAAAAGAAATGTAGTGAAAGTAAAATTTACACTGCAGAAAATTGACTTAACAGATAGGAGTTTGGAAGTTTCCTAGAAAAGAAATTACAGGATTATGGAATGTGACCATTCTTAAGACTTTTGATCCTGTTTCAAAATTGCTGTGAAGAACACTTGAACTAGTTTTGTCACAATTTATATGAGACAACATTCATTTTGCCTTAGTCTAACATTGAGCATTCCTAGGGTTTTAAACTTTTGCCAGTTATGAATCCCAATGTTTTATCTTTTCTCCAAACTGCAAGGGTTTTGTTCATCTAGTAGTCCAGAATATTTTCATGCCTGTGAATTATTTCACAAACTTTATTAATATATGAAAAAATACAGAAAACTTCACAAATTATACATGCACAGCGCAACGTATAGTCACAGTGTCTACACCTATGGAGCCAGCACCAAGATGAAGAAGCAGAATATTACCAACACCCTAGGAATGCTCTCATTTCCCTGGCCAGTTATACCATCTCCCAAAGAAAACCAACTCTCCTTCTAAACCCATAAATTAATTTTACTTATTTTTTAATCTTATATAATGAAGCATGAAATCAGTGTCTGGTTTTTTCCACTGAGTAGTATGTTTCTGAGATTCATGAATGTTTTCAAGTACTGTAATTCACGCATTCTTACTGTTTCTCCTTTTATGAAATGTCACAATTTACTTATTCATTTTACTGTCACGAACATTGGATTCTTTCCATTTGTTGGCTATTATGGACGATGGTGCCTTCTAGTATCAATGATTGTGAATTTACTAAATTTTTTCTTTTCAGTCTCTTCCAATTTTTTAAAAAGGTTTAAAGTTTCATTAGAAAAATCATATGCAAAATAAAAAATATATTTATCAAGAACAATAATGGCATTATTTCATTCAGCAAATTCATTTAAAACATGGGTTACAGTATAGAAAGAGAAATGACAACATAAAGTCTCACACAACTAACTGATCTGGAAAACCAATCCCTTAAAAGGCAACTGTAGTTCCATTTTCCAAGCTCTCTTCTTAAGTTGAGGGTCTTCTGTAATTGGTTTTACATTGTTTTCTCCATAACAAGTTTAAAGATGCATGTCATTTCCTCATCACCAAGTACTTTATTCCCCAAAATGTTTAAACCAAGTACCTGATAACCAGGTGTCTCTGATGCCTCCAATTCTTTTATTTTGTTAAGGAATATGAAACTGTTTTGGAAGTCAACCCAAGATCAAGTCCATACCAAAGTTCTAGCACTTGGATATTTGTCCTTGTTTGCTTTTTAGGAAATACGATTAACAGTCATCAGTAGCTGCACAACTGAGATTATAATGAGTATTTTTTTTTCTCTTTGTAAAGTCTGCCTACTAGGTTCCACCTCTTCCCTGCCCACCCCTGGGAGCTCCACCTCCCCAATCAGATTTAGATTTGGGAGGAGGTGATTTTGTTCCAAGTCTCTCAATTTCTTCTGTGGTCAAATTATATGAGTTATTTAAGATCTTTCAAAAAGGAAGAAAAAAGAAGTCTCTTTTTATTGTTTCAACACGAAAATATTAAAAGCCTAAGAGAGGGTTTCCCTGGTGGCGCAGTGGTTGAGAGTCCGCCTGCCAATGCAGGGGACATGGGTTCGTTCCCCGGTCCGGGAAGATACCACATGGTGCGGAGCGGCTGGGCCTGTGAGGCCATGGCCGCTGAGCCTGCGTGTCCAGAGCCTGTGCTCCGCAACGGGAGAGGCCACAACAGTGAGAGGCCTGTGTACCGCAAAAAAAAAAAAAAAGCTAGGAGAAGTTTACCATCTGTCCCAACTCCATTCCATCAAGGCTGTCAAACAGCTTCCCACTTGCTGCGACAGCAGTGGCAGGATGCCCATTATCAACTACTGTCAGCACTAGTATGATAATCCAGATTGGGTCTTTTTCACTCCTCACTTCATTTCTAAAAAGCAAAAGCCTTTGTAATTAGTTGAAATCTATCAGAATAAATTCAGTCTCTGAAAGTGAGAGTATTTGTGTTGCTCCATTCTGTTCAGTTACATGCACATGACAAAAGACAGGATGACTCATTTATTCTGGACAAAACCAGACAGTGACAACTGCAACGGAGGTTGGCTAAAATATTCCTGCAGCTTGGAGAAACTAAAGCAAAGTGCTTTAGTTCCACCTCTTCCTCCTCCTCTGGGAGCTCCACCTCCCCGATCAGATTTAGATTTAGGAGGAGGTTATTTTGGTCTAAGTCTCTCAATTTCTTCTGTACATCCAGTCAAGTAAGAATTTGGGGCACTGAAGTAGGATGCATACGTTTCTGCATACGTAGTTGCTATTTGTAAGAGTTGGTCCAGCTGCAAGCCAGCCTGGTCGAATTGTACTATCTCTTCCAAATAAATGAAGGCGTCTTCTACCAAGACAAAAAAGTTCAATTATATGAAAAATTTCTACGGGCTTTTCTATATTGCCAATTTCAGTTTCTTCTGTGATAATCAAGTCAATGTCAACAATAGCATGAATGAAGTCCCATCTGTGCTACGCTTAACAGTTCCTTTGATCCCCATAAAGCAGTGTTCCTTTGTTCTCTGGAAGACAGCCTTTGGATCTAAAGTCTTGGTCTTCCCAGGATTGTTTTTATTGGTTTTAATCCAACAAATATCTTCAAATCTGTATGTTTACTTGCATAAACACACTCTTCCAAGGTCCAATCCCTCCCCAGAACCACACCAGAGAAAAATAAATGATCGAGGTGCTGCAATCTCATCAATTTCTAACTTCATGATATCACCCCAAGTCCAGCATTTTTCATTAGCAGTGATGCCAGTCTCTCTGTAATATTCTTCTAAAGGGGGTTCAAGAAGAATCACATCGAATTTGGGTGTTAGTTCTCTGATGTCAAAGGCTTCTATATCTGCTTGTAAGTACATAGGAGGAGTGTTAGATTTACCTGTTAACTCATCCTTCAGCCTGATGAGCTCCCTCAGTTTAGGGTATTCTTCAAATCTGTCAGCCAAACCTACATCTCTGATGAAATTTTGAGCTCTATGTCCAGTGTCTATAAAATGTTGGCAATAATCATTATGGGGATTTAAACTCTGTGTTCCCTTAAGAAAAGTACTAGAATCTTTGTAAATCTCTTCTTCATATGGCAAAATCTCTTCCTCCTGTTGCATTTCTTCTTCTTTTTTTTGTGGTACGCGGGCCACTCACTGTTGTGGCCTCTCCTGTTGCGGGGCACAGGCTCCGGACGCGCAGGCTCAGCGGCCATGGCTCACGGGCCTAGCCGCTCCGCGGCATGTGGGATCTTCCCAGACCGGGGAACGAACCTGCGCCCCTGCATCGGCAGGGGAACGCTCAACCACTGCGCCACCTGGGAAGCCCGTCCTGTTGCATTTCTAATTCATCCTTATATTCTTGCATTTTGTCTTCATCTGTCTCTCCTTCATCCTGATACTTAACGTTTTGCATTTGGAGCAGAAGTATCATAGGAAGCCCTGCAAGTTTCTCTTGTTTCAGCAATTTCTCTCTGCTCGTCTTTGCTATTTAACACAGCATCAATACTGGCAGCACTTTCAGCTCCCAACTGCTGCACGAGAAGCTGTCGCGGTAACTTCCGCCGCTCCCGGATCTCCTGCAAGTGGCTCTCCATGTCCCAACCCTTGTTTTCCACTACCTCGAAAACTTGGCAATTAGCGGATGAATACCCGCCCAGTTTTTCTTCGGAGACTGTGGAACACAAAATTCTCCAGGAGCTTCAGGCGACGGGTACCCGGTATTTTTTCAATAGGTGTTTCCTCTTCCAATGTATTTATGCTTCACAAGTTTTTCTCCATTTGGGAATTAAAAACTCATTCAGCTATATTTTTCTAGGTCTTCAAAATGATTTTGTCTTAAATATTTAACTATTAAATACACTTTGAATTAGTTTATTGAGTGATATGTTATGAATACATCTATTTTTAATCCAAATAGTTAAATAATTGCACCATTACATGAAGTAATCCACCTTTGAAACTTCGATCTTTAGTGCAGATTTTTTTTTTTAATGTATTTATTTATTTATTTATGGCTGTGTTGGGTCTTCGTTTCTGTGCGTGGGCTTTCTCTAGTTGTGGCAAGCGGGGGCCACTCTTCATCACGGTGCGCAGGCCTCTCACTATCGCGGCCTCTGTTGTTGCAGAGCACAGGCTCCAGACGCGCAGGCTCAGTAATTGTGGCTCACGGGCCCAGTTGCTCCGTGGCATGTGAGATCTTCCCAGACCAGGGCTCAAACCCGCGTCCCCTGCATCGGCAGGCAGATTCTCAACCACTGCGCCACCAGGGAAGCCCTTTAGTGCAGATTTTGTGATCTCATAAATTATTCACAGCTGCATGTGTTTACATGTGTTTTCTTTATTTCAACACCCATACTGATTTTAAACCGAAGAATTAATGTTTAATTAGAAGAAATAAAGGACTTTTAATGTTGATTAATTCTAAATGTAATTATAGATAAAGAAAAAAATACACTCAACAGAAATCTCAATCATTTGAGAAATCTCAATCTCAAATCAAAAGACATGCAGAATTCATTTTGCATGCTATTTTTCCTTTTGTCATATTGGCTACCAATGCCGAATATTACTCAAATCATTTTAATTTAAAATGTTCAAAATGTCCATCAAACTCATGGCAACTAATGTAAGTACAGCTTACTCATTTTGCTTATTAATAAAGTCGTATAATTAACATTTATGTGAGCAGCACAAATTAGTATGTATATTTAAAATATGCTTTCTGGCTGGTAGATTTTTTATGTGATTGTTTTACACTGATTCTACTCCTCATTTATATCCCAGATGAACTTCAAGGGAAAATCTTTCATCTTCATTTGGAATATTCTGTCAAATCTTTCATTTTGCTCCACGGTCAAGTGATGTTTCCAGTCTCCGATGGTACCTAGTGGGATAAGCACATGGACAGCACTTGGTGAGGAGATAGCACTATCAGGACAAAAGTTTCCTGCAACCCACTCTAATCTGTTCTCCAAGGCAAGCTAAATGTCTATCTGTTAGTTCCCCATGGGGCTTGATACCTTACTTTTTTCTTATACAGGGATGAGCTAAGAAGAAAACTTAGGATGCAGTAACACAGAGAATAGAGTTATCATCCACTACCTTATGTATTAGACTTCCACCAGCCACTGCATTAAATTATAGCCTTTCCTTAGAAGGAAAAATAAAGCCAAAATACATGAAGAGATTAAAATATTTAAAAATATTTCAGTAAGTGCCAGGCACCACACTTGTCAAACTACATCTATCATGAATATAATTCTTAACCAACACTTCAAGATAAGTACTACTTCATTAAAAAAGTTGGACCCAAATGTTTTCATGTAATGAAATCAAAGTCACAGAGGTTGGCCAGAGCTGCCATTGCTGCAGTTTTATATGACAAAAGTTTGAAACCATCATTATTCAGACAATTTTACAATGAAGATTAATAATTTGGCATTTTTAAGGTATCAGATTTTCTTATATAAAGGTTATTGTTGGAATGTGGAATAGTAAGCAAGCTTTTATGGGCATGAAAAATGCTTTATATGTAATCTGATTGAGCAATGAGAAGTGAAAACTGATAATACATGGGACAAAAGAAGAAACAATAACTTTTTAAAATATCAATATCTACATCAATTTCAATAAGATCTTTAGATAATTAAGATCAATCAATGCCCATCACATAACGCTAACTTATGAAAATTTTAGGGAATAAAATATGAATAAATTAGAGAAGTACCCATTATGTTTTAGAATGGTGTACCTTAAAAAATTAAATTAAAAAATTTTTGAGCTTAAGGAGTATCAGAAGGAAAATATTTTCTTTCTTAACAACTCCTGGCATGTTATAGGAGCACAATAAAAATGTATCACACATTGTTGAATAATTGAATAGCAGATTAGGTTAATGAGGTATCAGTCTACTTTTGACAATGAAGGAAATCTAACACATGAGGAAATTACAATAGTTCAAACCCCGTCTCTCAAAACAAAATACATGTTAACTTTACTTCTAGGATGTTCTAGGAAAAATAAAACAAAGACTTGCAGCTATTCTGGTCACATATATCCTTTGCCTCCAGATAAGACTTGTTAACCAATTTTCAAGAGTAGGGTCACTTGTACTAGAAGGAAAGAATCTAATATTTATAAGTCAGAATGGTTCTGTTTCCAGGGATACTTTTAGAGGCTATTTTCAGTTAGAATCTTTGGTCCTCTCTAGGGCCCAGATGGCAGTGCTCGGAAAGAAATGTTGGAAGCACTCCTTAATTAATCTAGGGGCCAAGGAGTCAAGAAAACGTTCAACATTTTGCTCCTCTTAACCACTGAGCATCATCACCTTTGCGCAGGAAATCTCCTTCTTTTGTTCTTGTCCAGTTTTTAGCTTTTAGAATATAATCGTAATTTGCTTGTGGATCAAGTTTCATGTTCTGAAATGTAGCCTGGTTCACAACAGCATCCAAGTCCTCTTCACTCAGTTCTTTTTCAAGAAAACTGCTGATTTTAAGCACAGAACTTCTGAGATCCTGAAAAAATTGTGTGTATAAGAGTCTATTAAGCCTATAAGGAATACATGAGTTACAGACCAACATCTTTATCACATATTGGAAAACTGAAAGTGCTTGGGGTTATTCTAAGTCTAAAGTTTGACAAGAATATATTCCTACCTTATTTGTTCTTTGAAAATGAGTGCTCTGGTTGTCAGCTCTGTTAGAGCATCCTACTGTTTGATTTTATAAGGAGAACTCACCTCAATTCATTCAAATAACCAACACTATTAGGATACCTAATAAGTTTAAAAAACTCTGCAAGATGCTGGAGAAGGTTAAGAGAATAATAACATGCTATCTGAGTTCATTAAGAACCCACAGTATCATGAGGAGTAGAGTCAAGCAAGTAATTAAATACCATGGGCACAAGAAAGAAAAGCCCAGGTTTGGATGGCTTCTTTGGTGACTTCTACAAAACATTTAAAGAATTAACATCAATACTCATCAAACTCTTCCAAAAAATTGAAAAAAAGGGAATACTTTCAAACTCATTCAATAAGGAGCATTATCCTGATACCAAAGCCAGAAAAACACTATGGGAAAAGAAAATTAAAGACCAATATCATGAAAGATAAAAATGCAAAAATCCTCAACAAATTACTAGCAAAATAAACCAACAACACATTAAGAGAATTATATACCATGATCAAGTGGGATTTACTCCTGTCATGCAAGCAAGGTTAAACATATGATAATAATGTAATGCCACATATACAGAAACGGCATGATTATCTCAACTGATGAAGAAAACGCATTTGACAATATCCTTCACCTTTTTGTGACAAAACACTGAATGAAGGAAGAATAGAAGGAAACTACCTCCACCTAAAAGGTCATATATGAATTACCTACTACTAAAATTGTACTCAGTGGTGACAGACTGGAAGATACTTTGCAAAGATCAAGAACAAGGCACTTTTTTTCAACATAGTACTGGAAGTCCAAGCCAGAGCAATTAGGTAAGAAAAAGAAATAAACAGCATCCAAACTGAAAAAGAAGTAAAATTATTTCTCTTCACACAGACAATATGATTTTATACACAGAAGACCCTAAGATTCTGCAAAACAAACTGTTAGGACTAATATACAAATTTTAAAATGTTGCACAGTACAAAACCAACAGGCAAAAGTCAGTCACTTTTCTATATAATAACAAAGAAAAATCCAAATGGAAATTTTTTTAAAATTCCATTTACAAGTTCAGCAAAAAGAAAAAAATACTTAGGAATAAACTTAACCAAGAGGTGAAAGATTTGTGTACTCAGAACTGCAAGCCACTGCAAAAGAAATTAAAGAAGACACAAATAACTGGACCAACATCCAATGTTGATGAATTGGAAGACTTAATAATGTCAAGATATCAATACTACCCAAAGTGATCCACAGATTCAATGCAGTCCTTATCAGTATCCCAGTGACATTTTCTTCTACAATTTATGTGGAATCTCAAGGGACCCTGAAAGTCTAAAGCAATCATGAAAACAGAGAGGAAAGTTGGAGGCATCAGACTCTTGAGTTCAAAACTTACCACAAAACCACATTTATCAAAACAGTGTGGTGCTGACATAAAGTCAGACAGATAGGTCAATGGAACAGAATGTACAGCCCAGAAAGAAACCCCTACATATAAGATCAAATGAATTTTGAGAAGGGTACCAAGATCATTCAATGGAGAAAGGACAGCTTTTTCAATAAATAGTTTTGAGAAAACTGAATGTTTACACGCAAAAGAATAACTATGGTATGCTATTTATACCATTTACAAAAATTAACTCAAAATGAATTAGGCTTAAATATATTTCTCCAAGGATCATATATAAAAAATGTATAAGCACATGAAAAGATACTCAACATTATTAATCACTAAGGAAAAATAAAACAAAAACCACAATGAGATACCTCACAAGGACTAGAATGGCTATTATTTAAATAAATAAATAAATAAAATAAGTGTTGATGAAGATGTGGAGTAATTAGAAACACCTCGTATACTACTAGTAGGAATAAAATGGTGCAGTCAGTATGGAAAATAGTATGAATAGAATGGTGGTTCCTCAAAAAATTAAGTATATAATTACAATATCATCCAACAATTCCACTTGGGGGTATAAACCCACAAGAATTCAAAGGGGTACAACAAAGGGGTACTTCCCTTGCTACGTTTCTGATAGTATCTTTTGTTACCTGGGTAGGCTTTCTCTCCGTACCCAAACTATTTGTCTTAATGTCTCTCAATTACAGATTCTAGTTCTTTTTTTTCTCTCTCCTCTTTCTCCCTTTCTTTCTTCCTCCTCTTTTTCTACCTTTCTCCCTTCCCACTCTCAATTTTATGCATAATCATAGTTTCAGTTATAGTCTATACAGTGATACAAAGATAACTAGGAGAATGCAGTTCATTAACCAAGATAAGAAAGGGTCTCAAAGGAATAATTTTAAAAACAAAACAGTCCTCCTACCTTCTTCATCTCCTCATACATCATGAACAAAATATTGAAGTCATGTCTGTGTTCATACCAGCCTCTGATATGATCAAACCAAAGGCTTCCCATCACTGTGGAAAATTAATACATAAGAAGGTAAAAATGTTGCACTTATTGAACAGCAAGCTACAGTTTTTCTTTTCTGCTCTGGATCATCAAGACAAATCAAGCACCCACCACTGGACTAGATCTATGCTACCTTTTTAAAATGGTGTTTGAGCAAACAAGTAAATGGTTTTCACAGAAACCTGCCTTTGCAAGGTACTCTGTGTATGTAAGGAATAGGGAATTCAGAAAAAACAATCTCAAAGAATTCATTTTGAAGATTTCTTTAAGGTAAGCCCCTTCCTTTTCCTACTTCATCCACCTGAAAACATAAGTCTTTATTTCCCCTCTTGTTGTCTGTTTTAAAATCTGTTCAGAGCAAGTTTAGCTATCTATTTATATTGGGCTGGCCAAAAAGTTCCTTCGGGTTTCGCCATGTTACAGAAAAACCCGAAGGAACTTTTTGGCCAACCCAATATTTAGCTAACCTGAATATAATTTTTGAAATGAGTGAGAGCCCTGACTGCACATTCCACAAGCCTCTTGCATCAATTAATCCTCCTCAGTGCTGGAATGAACATTTCACAGCTGCCATATAAGGCCTACCCAAGGGCCATGACAGAGCACAACAACTTCACCCAACCTAAACATTAGCTATATTGAAACACCTGGATCTAACTTTGGATCTAGCCAGTTTGAATTGCTAGGCCATTTGTAGATCTCTTTTCATTTGGTCAAAATATATCTTTGCAACCTTGACAATCCCCAGAGTGGTCCTGCTGAGGATAGAAAAACCTTTGGGTGACAGATTAAGTTGACAGACAATAGTGACCGCTTATGTGCAATTCCTCCTTCTATGATTATCCTTCTCCATCTCCCCAAACTTTTTTCCATGGGTTTGAGAATTGTTGACTAAACAGCAACATTGCCTCATAAAACGTTGCCTGAGAAATGAATTAATAGTTACCTTTTCCATCTAGAAACATTTTCATGAAATGTTCTATGTTATCGGAAGGTTCAAATGTAACTAACCAATTTGAAAAATGAAAATATGAAGTCAAAACATCCTTGGGGTTTCTATAGATGTAAACAATCTGCAGGGGGAAGAGTGAAACAATTTTAACAATTCTGGGTCATCTTAACAGATATTTTAATATCTACATAGTATTACATCATATGAATGCATAATAATTTATTTTATCTAGGAAAATCATAATACTGCTTTAGGGAAAGACAACTAATTTTGAAAAAAGCATAAGAAAAAGGAAAAATGTTGTGGAATTATGAAGGTAACAGGGTCAGATATACTTATAATGGACTTTAATTAAAACTTCAAAAAATTCTGTTGATTTACATTTATAACTACTTGATAACTTAGCAAAAATACCAAAAGCTTCTAAACTTATTTACAAGACTAGAATAAAAGCAATACGAAAATAAAGATAGAGCAATCACAAAAAATTAAAGTATATATATATATATATATATTTTGTGTGTGTGTGTGTGTGTGTGTGTGTGTGTGTGTGTGTGTGTGTGGTATGCAGGCTTCTCACTGTTGTGGCCTCTCCTGTTGCAGAGCACAGGCTCCGGACAAGCAGGCTCAGTGGCCACGGCTCACGGGCCCAGCCGCTCCGCAGCATGTGGGATCTTCCCGGACCGGGGCGCGAACCCGTGTCCCCTGCATCGGCAGGCGGACTCTCAACCACTGCGCCACCAGGGAAGCCCTAAAGTATATTTTTAAATAATTACAGATAAAAATTTCTGAGTAAAAGAAAACAAAACTCTTCTTGCAGTATGTTAAAACAACTACTAAACTATAAACAAGTAGGATTTATTCCAGAAATAGAGCATTAGTAAATTATTAATGAATTTCATTTCACTATAAATTGAAGGGAGGTTTGGGGAGGAGGGGAGACGTGGTACTGTCAGATTTGTCAAAAAAGGCATTTTATGTAAGTAGACCTTTTCTGAACAGCAAAAAGAAAAAAAAAAAAGTAAAACTCCAATTAAACTAAGAACAGGAAAAAATTATTTCTCAGCATCATGTGCCTCAAAAATCAATTGCAAAACAAAGCAAAACAAAACAAAACAAAACCAAGAAAAGACATTAAAAATGCTACAAAGACAAGAGAACAACATTCATCATCACCTCCATTATTCTGTTTTTTTCTGCAGATTTTAACTAAGGAAATAGAAGTGCAAATATTGGAAAGTAAAGGAATATAAAATGTATTATTAAGAAGAAATATATTCCAGAGAATATAGGGAAAATTAATAAAACTAATAAGAGAAATTAAGGAAGCCAAATATAATAGTGTACCTAAATCAGTGCCATTTACTTTATAATTAAACAGAAAAAATAATTGTGAAAAAATTACCTGTTCATAATATCCATAAAATAGGAATAAAAAACTGCAACTTCAGAAAAAAAAATGTGTAAAAAGCATGCAGAGAAAAACATAGCACATGAGGTGGGTTTGAAAGTAGACCTGATAAATAGAGCATCAGAATAATGCAGGATGAAATGTTGGAGTACTGCAATGCTAATGATTGTCCTAGAATTAATCTATATAATTGATCAATTCTAATCAATATCTAAATATTATTGAGGGAATAAACATATTAAAAATAAAGTTGATGGCAATTTACCTTATCAGTTATAATATGAAGAACTATCACATATTAAACAGATCGTACCAATTTTGGTATGAAGAATGCAGGGTCAGAGGGAGGAACTATGGAAATGTAATATATCAAAGTGCAGACTTCAAATTAGTTGGAAAGACTAAATACTTAACAACTCATAGATGGTCAACTGGCCAACCCCCTAGCAAATATCATGCAATAGTCGTATTTCAAATCACATGTATTGCCAGATATAATTTACAGTGAAATGTAAAAAAATAAATACATAAAGTTAATTAGAAAAAATCTGAAGTGTATTTGCATATATTTTCTTTTTTTGGTGAGGAAATGTTTTCTTGGCAAGACACAAGATCCAGAAACTATGAAAGAAAGATTGATAGGTTGATTCTATAATATTAGAATCATTCAACAATTTGTAAAGGTAAATTGTTAATTGGGAAAATATTTCCCCCATATAAAGACTTCTGCAAAACAGTAAATAAAAGACAAGCTAGAGAAAAATGGGCAAAGAATATAATAGATATTTCAAGATCTCAAAATATATAAAAAGATGCTCAAAATTATTAAAAACAAAAAGGTTGCAGTTACTTAAGAATGAGATTGCTTTTACCTAACACACAATCTCTGGTGAGTGTGTGAGGAAAAAATCATTCTTGCTATTTGAGAAGTGTGAATTGATACATTATAGAAGGCAAATAGATAATAAGTACCAACACAAAACTTTTGGACACTTTAACCTGAAAATTCTACTTTTAGGAAATCATTTCATCAGAACAAAAAAGTGCAAAGATCTATGAGAATGTTTATTGCTATATGATATGTTCATTGGCTGCCACCTACCTGTCCATCAATACACATTCAATATTGTGTAGTCATACAGCAAAATCCTACTAAACCATTAAAAAATAGAACTATATATGCTGATATAAAATTATTTTTACTATATGTTACATAATTATACTGCAAACAATGATGTATGGTGACCCAATTTATATATATACTTATAATTTTGTATATATTTTTATTATGTAAAACAAGATTATAAAGACTATAGTAATCACATTTGAAAAGATGTGGATGAATGGGGCTGGAAAACAATATCTGAATAAAGTAATTTTGTCTGTGAAAAATGTCTATAAGCTATTTCTGTGACTTACCTTAGCTTTTCGGTTCTTGAGACCTTTCGGTGCTAAATAATATGGGAGGTGGGAAGTGAAGAGACGAGGGGATGGTCTGTTGACATGGTCCACTTTGTGTTCACTGTGTTCCAGGAAGGGGACTCTATCACATGTGTTCACCAGTTCACTTCTGTTACGATGTCCTTCAAAATAAATCAAGCTTAATATCTGCTGAGTCCAGATTGTACCTGTGAAAACAAATAATCTTGTTTTCAACTCTGAGTTAATTTTTAATTATAAATGTCAACAGTAAGGCTGTCCTTCTTAAAATTATTTGGAACTTTTATTTCTTTTAATCACTCTAAGGATGCCAATAATTTGCCCAATTTTTTGTTTGTCTGCATTTACATTAAAATTAATGAAGATAAAATCAAGGACTCAGTTTCTTTTTTACTCTGAAGAGCTGTGATGGTTCTGACTCCATGATAGCAGTGATTCAGATTAATCTTTCAGCTCCTCTCTTTCCTGTACTTCAAGTAAAGTCTGTTTCCACAATTTTCTCTGGCTACCTTTGTTTTTCTTTCCCTTAGTCTCCTTTCTTAGAGTGTTATCTTTTAGAAGACAAGTTAAGGGCTTCCCTGGTGGCGCAGTGGTTGAGAGTCCGCCTGCCGATGCAGGGGACACAGGTTCGTGCCCCGGTCTGGGAAGATCCCACATGCCGCGGAGCGGCTGGGCCCGTGAGCCATGGCCGCTGAGCCTGCGCGTCCGGAGCCTGTGCTCCGCAACGGGAGAGGCCACAACAGTGAGAGGCCCGCGTACCGCAAAAAAAAAAAAAAAAAAAAGTTAAGAACTCAAGTCCTCTTTTACTTTTTTTGTTTACTTATTGTGTAGCATAAGTCTTCCCACACAATATTGAATAACAGTAGTGACAGCAGGCATTCTTTTCTTGTTCCTGATTTTAAATGTAATATTTATTTGTATCATTGTTGCACACGATATTGTGGAAATTTTGGTAAACTCTATCAAGTTGAAGAAGTTTCCTTTTCTCCTTAGTTTGCTAATGGTTTTCATTATGAATGACTGCTGAATTTTTTGAATGCTTTATTGAGATGATAATTCAGGCTTTCTCTTATACTTCAGTAGTGTGGGTGAACTACATTAATAATTTTTTAAACCAATCTTGACTCTTGAAAGAAACCCACTTTTGTCATAGTGTATTTATGATTTAACATTGCTAAATGTGTTTTGCTTATATTGGGTTTAGGATTTTTGCATTTTTGTCCATGAATATATCATCAATGTTCTAAAAGGATGTGAGATGCCAAAAGTCTCACAATGTCACTATGCAACTGATGTACCTATGTGATAGATTTGATGCAATTTATAGTGAATCCTGGGGAGACTCACTAATCTCCCCTCCAAGATGAGCAAGAATCCAGCAAGCTGCACTGGGGACTGGTGTGTTGTGTCCCAAACACTAGACTAGGATTAATGGGAAAGAAAAGACTCTTTTATGGACTGCTGTGCTTGACCTAAAACTAAGCAAACTGAGATACCACTAACACCTAATGCAGGAAAAAAAAAGCTCAATCAGATGTGCTCATAAGTTCTGAGAGTGGAAGAATTCAGGGGTAAAGCAACGTGTTACTAATTTGGGGAAAGTAAACAAGGTCATGATTTTCAAAGTAGATTAAAAGGGAGGGACTGGAGCATTTTCGTGAAAATCAGGAATACTTTTTTTTATTGCCTTAGACTCCAGTATATCTTTGAACCACATTAAATACTCTGTACAACACTGCTTCAGTGGCGCCAGTCATCCTATCATCCTATGTTCTGAAAAGTGCAATACAAAAAATAAGGTTGGGTTTTTGTCTTTTTTTTTTTTTGGAATTTAAGATTAAGAGCAATTAATTTTAGTTTAAAATTATTGCATTATTCTAAGGAAATAAAAAACAATTAGAGTAATTGAAAAGAATACTAGGAATTAGTTCTGACTGAGATATGATGGTAACAAAAATCTTCCTAGGTTTTTAAATATATTTTCTTCCATTCTCAGACCAAGCCAACAGGTCAGTATTTACCAAGTACCTCCTCTTGGTTCAATATTTGGTTTCTTCATATAGTCCATCAGAAATGACAATATATGCATTACAAATGCATAGAGATTTGAGATTTATTTAACTTTTTGTGATCCTAAACAGTTCTGTAAATGTAGATGGGTTACTGTCAATGTCTGGAAAAAGGCACATTTGTCCACATGAATTACCAAACCACGGTGAAGGCTAAAACAGGTGGCCACTCCTCAAACTTACCAGATTTTGGATATGTAATTATAAACACATCATCATCTCTAATTTCAAAATCATCTAAATGTTCTATAAGGTCAAAATCAAGTAAAGAACGATGAAAATAACAGCCTTTAAAGTTCAATAAATATGTGTCTGTGTTGTCCATAATTATTCACCTACAAGTAAAAACAGATACAATTATTTCAAAGTTCTGAGTATTTCATAATAACGACTAACACTTCCTGAGTGTTCAGTATGTGCAAAATGTCCCATGTGTATCAACTCATTTAGCATACAAACCACCTTCTCTATATTAAATCATTTACTCTTCACAGCAACCCAAAGTTGCTAAAGGTATTGTTATTACAACTACTTCAAGGATTAAGAAACTAAGATACTAAGAGGTTAAACATCTTTTCCTAGAACCCCATGAATGAGTTATAATCATGATTCCAAACATACAGATGAGAAAATTAAGGCACAAGAGGTTCGGCAAACTATTCGAGGTGGCCCAGCTGCAAGAGTGATGCCAATTTAGCCAGAGTCCATGCTTTTAATCACTTTATCATATTTTCTTAATACTTTATTTTTTTTATTTTTTTACGCGGGCATCTCACTGTTGTGGCCCCTTCCGGACGTGCAGCCTCAGCGGCCATGGCTCACGGGCCCAGCCACTCTGCGGCATGTGGGATCTTCCCGGACCGGGGCACGAACCCGTGTCCGCTGCATCGGCAGGCGGACTCTCAACCACTGCGCCACCAGGGAAGCCCAATACTTTACATTTTTATCCTTTTTTGTTGTTGTTGTTGTTGTTTTTTGTGGTACACAGGCCTCTCACTGTCGTGGCCTCTCCCGTTGCGGAGCACAGGCTCTGGACGCGCAGGCCCAGCGGCCATGGCTCACGGGCCCAGCCGCTCCGTGGCATGTAGGATCTTCCCAGACCGGGGCACGAACCCGTGTCCCCTGCATCGGCAGGTAGACTCTCAACCACTGCGCCACCAGGGAAGCCCTATATTTTTATTCTTACATTTTTTTCATTGTTCCAGAAATAGAAAATTCTTTAATTAATACAATTTTTATTTCTTTTTTTTTTTCTGGAACATAAATAATCTGCTATCTGTGAAAGAAGCTTCTGAGGCTTTGAGATCTGATACACTGTTTGAAATGAATTGTGGGAAATGTTTTGCATGAGAAATACTAACTGCATTTCCTTTGGAAATGTTCCCTCATATAGTTGCAAGATGTTTTATGGTAATCGTCATGTTTTCCAAAAGGAGTTTTTTATCAGAATTCTGAAATAAATCTAAAAATGAAAGCCAAAAATCAGAAGCAAACTGTCTAAAGATACACCTGTTCAAAAATTGGACCAGGGACTTCCCTGGTGGCTCAGTGGTTAAGAATCCACCTGCCAATGCTGGGGACACGGGTTCAATCCCTGGTTGGGGAAGATCCTGCATGTCGCAGAGTAGCTAAGCCTGTGCGGCACAACTACTGAGCCCACGTGCCACAACTACTGAAGCCCACGCACCTAGAGCCCATGCTCCACAATAAGAGAAGCCACCGTAATGAGAAGCCCGCGCACCACAACGAAGAGTAGCCCCCACTCACCACAACTAGAGAAAGCCTCCACGCAATAATGAAGACCCAACACAGCCCAAATAAATAAGTAAATAAATAAATAATTTTTTAAAAGTTTAAAATTGGACCAGGCAAGCATTTCTTTATTAGCCATGCCTGAGAAATGTTGAATGTGAAATAGGTGAGGGATCCCAGAAGTTCCAATAACGTTAGATTTAGAATAAGCATATATTTTCATTATGCACTTTAAAAAATTTCTGTGAACACCAAGAAAATGAATTTGTTAAAAAGCTGCACATATGGTTTTGTCTAAATTGCATGTCAAGAAACAATTAATCCCTTTACAAACAATCAAACTTGAAGTGAAAGCCAAGGATGACAGTGTGAGTCACTGTCACATACCTCCTGATGCCCCACAAAGCCACCCCAAACATGCCCTAAAAAACACCAATTTCAGAAACTCAGAATGCTGAGAAGAGAGGAAAGAGTGCCAGGCATTCCACAGAAACATTCTGAGCATCACTCTTTTTTGCTATTTGTAAGCTTAGTCTCTCTTGCACTGTCTCAGAAGAGAGAAAATTAGAGAGCTTTTTGTTACAGAAACAAGAGAAAAAGAGTGTAGATTCATATAGGATCTCAGTATTGGCAAATCATATATTGTTTGTATCTCCTTGATGAATATAGAAGAAAGTGCTTGGATAAAGAGATAGGACATCTAATGTCTCCCTCTTATTCATTCACTGAAGTCTGAAAGAAGAGAAGGAAAAACAGAAAATTGAGGAGAAAAAAATAAGTACATTTGTATGCTGAAGAGAGGGTGAGACTTGAAAAGGCTCTAAATCTACCCTTTTTCTACTCACTGTTACAGATAAACTGAGGAAGCAAAATCCACTTCTGATATAACTTTAAGGATGATAGTGATCCACTTGTGGTTGAGAAAGAAATATTCCCTGCAGAGTTTGTCTTGGCCAATGAGTAGTGTTCCAGGGTGTAAACAGCTAGCTCAATTTGGAAAAATAAATTGGGTAAGATTTAGTTGGCATTAAGATTATCTGTTTACTCCAGAAAAAGCAAAGGAGTCAAATACTAGAGAACTTCAGGTACACAGTAGTCCTGCTTACTTAATTTTGGCATCCGTACAAAACACAAATCAATCTGTGTGATACACCACATCAACAGATTGAAGGACAAAAACCATATGATCATCTCAATAGATGCAGAAAAAGTTTCTGACAAAATTCAAAAACACTCATTTATGATAAAAAAAAAAAAAACTCTCCAGAAACTAGTTTACCTAGTTCTCCACATTGGGGGGGAATCAGATATCATGAACTGGCTCAGAGGTATGCTAATACGGAAATGCTGTGTGGGCTATACATTTTATCACTTGTACTTAATTGCCACACAAGCACTGTACATGTGCTTTTAACAATACACTTAAAACAAGCAGTGATACATGTCATGGATAGTTATACTCTGTGACAACTTCACTAGAGGATTTTCTTTTCATCCTGAACATTGGGGTCAAAAGTATGGTTAGAAGTAAAACAATAAATTTCCATTTTGATAGGAAGACAAACACTTGGTAACAGTACAATTGAATTAGTTGGATGGTTCTTACAGGTCTGGTCCAGATTTTTATGTCAGCTGTCTTCCACTGCTATTGTCTTCTTCTCATCCTGGTGTGAGTGTCATTTGGGGTCAGCAGTCTTTTCTATAGACAGTCCAATGCAGAGGCCCTTCTTAAATGGAAATACAAATTCAGGAGTCAATTCCCTTCAGTTCTGTTGTACATGTGCTAGTTAAGAGTACCTGATAAGAGTCCTTTTATTTAGTTTGGAGACAGTCCTTTAAATGATGTCTTTTCCAGTATGCATATCCTCTTAGATAGATGTAGGTCACAGGGCATCTGATCTTCAACCAAAGATAGATTACTGTGATCTGCTTTAGAAACAAGCTTAGAATATTCTTTTACTAATTCAATTAAACTTTATAATAATGTAACATAGCAACAAGGAGACATCTTGGACTTAGATAATAAATGCAAAGCCTCAGTAAATACAAAACTTCAATATCCACAAACGTATATTATTGAAACATAATTTTTCTCTCTGGATTATCCTCATTTTTACTAAATCCAGCTAAATTAAGGCTGATTTGTTCAAAATGAGTCTGGTTTCAATAAAGATGGCCTGATTATTCATATAAATGTAATTGCTCATATAGGCTCTTTTAAATTGGCTGCACTGGAACTTTTCATTAGGAATCTCAGATTGAACTTTTAAAAGGCCTTTCAAGGCCAGGAAAGCCATGCCAATGGCCTGCCTTCAGATCCTGCCTGTGATATATATACATTGGTCAAATTTGTCTCTTTTCCAGGTCACCAGAATATCTAGATTTCTGCACATGCCAAGAGACAGTTTTTTCCATTCACCTGATAAGGTTGTTCTGAACCCAAGAGTCTCCAATTTCTGGAGGAACCAGGCAGCAAGAAAGGAAAAATATTTTAATTTTAACCACAAGTGTAAATTACCAAATTGTTGTAAATCATGAGTAGCTTGAGGAAAAGTGCTTTTTTATATCTGAAAACAAAGATTAGAAGCCAGTAGTGTGTCAGACAAGTCATAAAAATTAGTCATATTTAGTAGCTCATTTAATCCCATATAATTAATCTTTGTTCTGTTTGAGCCCAGTTTTTCCGTTAGTTTCATTGACCTTGGCTGATGATTGAGGATGATAGTGACAGTGATAATTTCAAGAAGTTCATGAAGTTTTTGTTAAGGCTTGTATGATTTGTCCAGTGAAGTGGATGTCTTGATCACTGGAGATTGTAGAAAGTACACTCCAAGTGGGAAACACATTTTCTAACCTTTTCCTTTTCATTGTGAGGGTATCAGCCCTACAGCCAGGGAAAACTTTAACCCACCGAATAGAAAATGAGGTTTGTCAGGGAGCCAGGAAAAGTCAAGGGGCCATCTTGGACTTCCCATAGCCCTGATTTTAAAAAATATACAGCTATTGCTTATTCATTTTAAATTTCCTGATTTAGGAGTAGACCGTTTCCATGCTATAAGGTCACCAGAATGGCAGAAGTCTGACAATGAGGAGCTCAGTCTTAATGATGTACAAAATTCTTTTCTCAAAGTGCCTTTTTCACAACCCTTTTATCACTTTCTGGATTCATATTAATTTGTCCCTTATTTTTTCCATCCAGAAACAGCCAACTGTAGGACAAAATTATTGGCATCATTATTTTCCTCAACAAAAATATTTCCAGTCTTTATATCTTCTCTCGCTGGCAATGTATCTCCTACTTGCATTACACATTGAAATGTTTCCTATATCATTTTAGTAGTTTTAATTACATATTATAATTTTTAACCCTTAAAAAAAAACAAAAACCTTGTTCTCTAGTGAGAACTAAGAAGAAAGCAATTGTGAATTGTTTGTCATATTGGCATTCTCTGATTTGCAAATTTAAGAACATATTCTATAACCTCTAAAAACATGCATTTTCCCAAAGCACAATTTCTTTTCTCAAAGTGGCACAAGACATGTGTCTAATAAACACAAACATCTTTAGTTTCCCTCTTGCAAGAAGATAAAAGTAGGTAAATTTAGATTTGTTTCATTTGTAAGCACTTACCTTTCTTTAAGCCAATTAAATAAAGCTCATTTTCAAATTAACCTCAGCAATATTATCCAAAGACAAAGACACATACTGAGACATACATACATCCAAACAAACAGAGATATCTTTGTTTCATCTTTTTATAGTTCATGAATCAGCCATTGCAATTAAACTTACCAGTTTACAAATAACAGTCAAAATAGTCAAATTTACACATTTGATTTTAAAAGGCTTCTTTTTCTTCCCTTTTTTCCTCCCTTGGCTTGAAGTTCTACTAATTAACCCAAGGCTGAAGTCCCAGGCAAAGTGGGCTGTGTTTTTACTTCAAGGACATGATAAGAGTTAACTTTAAGTTTTCTCCTAAGAATATTTTTGTTCTCTCAGGGTTAGTGTTCTGAAAAAAGTATTTTATCAAGCCAACTTTCTATAACTGCACATGGGAAAAGGGCCAGTTTTGGAATTTCCAAAGAGTTTCATCTCAACAAATTTTCTCCAGAGTCTAAAGAATATTGTGACCACAGTGTTAAATTATTTTTTCCTTATTTATAGGTTTATAATTATAGGTTGACCAGTCTGCCAAAATATTCCCTAGAGGGTTGTCAGTTGGAAATGAAGAAGCACTTCCCATGTTGAGTCAAATTAAACACTGCCATACTCCCTCTGAAGACTGTAGGTGAGAATCCTTCCTTGTAGTTTCTAGATTATGGTGTTTGCTGAAAATCTTTGCCATTCCTTGGCTTACATCACTCAAACTCAGCCTCTGTCATCACATGGCCATTTCACTCCGTATCTTTCTTCTTCTTATAAGGACACCAGTTTTATTAGATTAAGGACACACACCACTCCAGTGTCTGAATATAATTAATTATATGTACAATGACCCTATTTCCAAAAAAATGTTACATTTTGAAGTAATGGGGGTTAAGACATTAACATGCCCTTTAGGGATAATTCAAGCTATAGCAAGTTTAATAAATTTTATTTTCATGTCTATCTCCTCCTTTCAAGGATGCTACAAGGTTCTATGTGCCGTGCTTATACTCCGTGACCATTTTCCCTTGACTGTAAGTTGACTGCTCACAGAAGCTAGATGACCTAACCTATACCATTCAGTTTCTCTCCCTGGAGTTTTCATGTGAATTCAACAACACCAGCCTATCTCTCTTTGTTATTTGAACTAATTTCATTTGGACTTAGTGTCTGACTACAATCATGCTGAAGCACAGCTAGTCTTCAGAGACACAAAAAAGAATGTCTTCTTCACATAAAGAACACAGAAATGAGAGAACACGAAAATCCAAGATGAGAGAGAGAGAAAAAAATTGAAGAAATATATGAATCCCTAATGGCTTCATACCCTTTGGTTCTATTTCTTCAGGAAGGTAAGACAATTTCTTCTGATTTCTTGAATCATATCAATCATAATCATATTATGCATAAACTGGTCAGAAGTAGATTATTCTTATTTGCAACAACGTGCTTGACCAAATGCCAGGGAAATCATTTTTAAAATGAGAGAAAATCTCAGATTCATATTACCACAGATATGTAAATAGATGTTTTAACTGTGTAAAAAAATAATCCAATTATATGGACATGGAAAAAAAATGTTAGTTTAAAAAAACTGGAGTGAATGTAAAATTTAAATTACAGAAAACTGAGTTAATTGAAAGGAGTTGAGAAGCTTCCTAGAAATGAAATTACAGGATAATAGGACGTAACGATTTTTAAGACTATTGATCCTGTATCAATATTGCTATAAAGAAGATTGGAAATGATTTCCATTTCCACAAAAATATATGAGAATGTTTTTTTCATCCTAGTCTTTCTAACATTGAGCATTCTGCATTTTTAAACTTTTGCTAATTATGACTAAATGTTTTGCATTTTCTATAAATGGCAAGATTTTGGTTGTCTGGTCTCACAAAATGTTTGCATGTTCAGGAATTATTTCACAATTTTTATTAATTATGACATACATACAGAAAAATTCACAAATTCTACATGCACGTCCCAATGAAAATTTTCAGTAACAACACCTAGGGAACCAGCACTAAGACTCAAGAAAAGAATGTTACCAACACCCCAGGAATTCCTTCATTTACCTGTCCAGAGGTAACAACTCTGCTTCTAACCCATAGAGTAACTTTGCTGTTTTTTAAATCTTACATAGCAAATCATTCAACAAGTGCCCGGTTTTTCTCACTGAATATTACGTTTCTGAGGTTCATGTATATTTTCCATGTAGTCGTAATGCATGCATCCTAATTGTGTTTCCTTATTTGAAATGCCATAATTGTTTTTTTAACTGTACGTGGACATTGAGCTGTTTCCATTTGTTGACTATTAAGGACAGTGGCACTTGAACTGTTTATGATTGTAAATTTCCTAAATTTTTTCTTTTAAGTTTCTTCCACTGCTTTTATGCTTCACGAGTTTTTCTCTATTTGGGAATTATAAACAGATTCACCTATATTTTTCTAGTTACCAAAATAACTTATCTTAAATATTCAAATATGAAATGTGAAAATTAAATTCCACGTGGTGGAATTAGTTTAGTGAGTAATATGCTTTGGGTACAGTTATAGGTACAGCTGAAACGGAGCAGTACCCTAAGGTCCTTGCTCGTGTCCTCCATCTGCCTTTTGTCTGTGGAAAAACTTTAAGTTTCTTACTTCTCTGATAAGTTTAATCAGAGAAGTGAGAAAATGCAGAAACAAAGGAAAACAGTCAAATGAGACCACATAATAATGTAGTCATTAAGCAAAGTCAAGGCCCCTTAGTTCCCCCTCAAGGGCTGTAGATAATATTCTGAGCCATGTCCTCTGAGCTGTCTTATAGATACTGAAACCCCTACCAGGTGGAAGAAGTTAACTACATGATGACCAGGCTGTAGCCATGACACAAGCTGCCACAGTTCCAAGAATTGGCCTCAAAGAAATGGAAACAAACCGACCTTGGAACTGAAGATTAACTGTACTTAAAACAATCAAGATGACACTGGTCAGACCACCGATGACCGATTTCAAGATGACGTCAGAGCTGACTGTGCTGTTTCTGCATGTAGCCACCTCGCGCCGTCTATAAAAGAAAGGTCTTGCCCCCTGATTGTCAGTGGGGGGCAGTTGGCCTGGCACAGACATTCCCCCCACCCCGGTTGCAGGTCTCGGAAATTTCCTTTCCACCAAACTTGCCTCTTTATTGGCTTTTGAGCGGCGAGCAGCCAGACCCCACTTTTGGTTACACAACTACTATTTTCAAACAAATAGTTAAATAATTGAACCATTAAATAATTACTCCATTTTTGAACCTTTGATTGCCCTTCAGACTTTGTGATCTGGTAAATTATTGATAGATGCATTGTGTTTACATGAGATTTCTCTATTTTGACATTCACAATGATTTTAAACCAAAGACTTAAGGTTTAAATAAAAGAATAAAAGGATTTTTAATGTTTGATTGATCCTAAATTTAATTGCATATAAAGAAAATATACACGCTACAGAAAACTCCCTCCATACATTTACAATTCATGTTGCATGCTTTTTGTCTATCCTTTTATCATATAGGTTACAAATGCAAACTATCTCTCAAATCATTTTAATTTTCAAAATATCAATGTGCTCATCAAACTCATGACAACTAATCTAAGCACAGTTTAGTCACTTTGTTTTGTAATAAAATTGTATAATTAACATTTGTATGAACAGCACAAATTAATATGTGTATTAAAATATACTCCCTGGTTAGCAGATTTTTTTATATGATTCTTTCACATTGATTCTACTCCTCGTTTATATCTTAGATGAACTTCAAGGGAAAATCTTTCATCTTCCTTTGGAAAATTCTGTCAAATCTTTCATTTTGCTCCATGGTCAAGTGATGTTTCCAGTGTCCAATGATACCTCGTGGGACAAGCACATGGACAGCACCTGGGTGAGGAGGTAGCACTAACAGGACAAAACTTCCTACAACCCACTTTAATCTCTTCTCCACCCCAAGCCAAATATTCATTACTTCTCCGTGGGGTTTGGTACCTCACTTTTTCTTACAGGGTGATGAGCTAAGAAACAAACATAGGACGCAGTAAGACAGACAATAGGGTTATAGACCAGTTTCTTATCTGTTAGACTCCACCAACCACTACACACTATCTGGTTTGGAACATAACTCAAGCTCTTCCTAACACACTTCCCCTCACTCCTGTCCCATAGCCACTGCACCAGGCAAGGCCACATTGTATTTCTCACTTAGAACAACTCTTAGTAGCTTTGGAGTTCATAGTTTCATCTTTCCTATTGTCACCTTTCATTAAATAAAAACTTAATCCAAGGAAGGCTTCAATCCCTTTTTACCGAACTCATTACTGCTAAGAAAATAAGAGTTTAATGTGACAGACACTTGACCTTATAATTATTCAGACTGCCTTTTTCCACGATTTCTAAATGTTAAAAAATAAGCCATTTCTAGAAGACAAAGTATGTTAATAGAAGAGAATAATTATGAGATTCCAACTAAAGTGAATAAATTAAGGCAAGTAAACTGAATCTTAGGGTTGGTGAACTTTCTAATTCATTTCCAGTCTTATAAGGGTGAAAAGGTGGAAAACTTACTAGCTTAAATTATTTAAGCACAGACTCTGACTTATTATTGACTGACCACTAAGCTATGCTGCTATGCAGGCCCATATGTAAATATAAAACTGCAACTTTTAATTTCTTTTAATGAGTGGAGACATCAAAGTTTGCATCCTGCTGGGGAAACAGCTTCCATAGAGTTAATTTTATTCTTGAGTTCATTAAATTGCCTTTCTGAGTTATCTTGTACCTCGTTGAATTTCTTCAAAACAGCCATCTGAATTCTTTATCAGTTAGATTGCAGCGTTCTGTGTCTTCCGATTGCTTTGCTGAAGAATTGTTTTCTTCTTGTGATGCCGTATTACTGGGCAATTTCATAGTGTGTGATAATGTTAAAATGCACCTTTACCATCTCATTTGAAATGGCAAACACCTTTCTTATTTAGGGAAGGCTTTGTTTACCTTGATTCAACAGTTCAACAGATTGACAATTAGAAATCTTTGTTTTCCAGAAGCTGGCTCTTAGCACAAATTTTTGGTTTCTTTTAGTGGAGCTGACTTGCAACTAAAGTTGGGAGTGACCCTAAAAAATATGGCATGAAAAGAAGGTGGTGGCAGCGTGGGAGAGATATATGCATAGCACTGGGGCTTTGGCTGTGTCTAGAGCCCATAGGGAGTCCCAGGGGACTGTGGGTTGTCCTCTTGCTGAAATCATGGGGTGGACAGCAGGAAATGTGATCCGTTATTCTCTTTGTCTGCCTTCTGCCCTTTCCTTTCCCTCCTCCGGGTCACTGAGGTCTCTTCACAGATACAGGTGCTGCTGGAGAGCAACAGGTCTCTCCAGCTGCACCCAGGGGAGCCAGGCAGATTTTCACTAAACACCTTTCCACCTCCTTGGCTAGAGAGGCCACCACTGCCACCTTTGCCTCTATAGCAGCCGTGACACCCTCGGCTCCACAGTCTCCTTCGAGGTCCAACCCACTCACTTTCAGATGCACAAGATAGATGTTTCTCAGGTGTCCTGGTGTGCTGTGCAGAGTCACTTTTGTTTGGTTATGGATGTCCAATTAGTTATAAATCAAAGGAGAAGAGTAAAGGAATATCTTATGCCACCAAGGTGCTGATGTCATTCTCTATTTCTCTTATGTCAATGGGTGTGATTGAGACTTGGAAAAAAGAAATCTCTTCTCTCTGTATTTTTTCTAAGTGGGCGTTGATTTAAGGTTTAAATGCAGTTCAATTGTTTCCTGGGAAAAACAGGGATGCAGGAAATTTTAGGCAGGGAACCTAAGACAGGCCACATTCCAAGGAACAACTACAGGTGCCTATTTTTCTGTATAAAAATCTTACTCATACTAGAAGAGAGAGAATCTTATCTGGGAGTCAGAATTTTCTCTGAGAGCAATCCAATCTAGAGGATAAAGCCCAACATGGTCATCCAAAGCTCCATAAGATTCTAGAATCAAAACCCTATCACTCGGGGCTTCCCTGGTGGCGCAGTGGTTGAGAGTCCGCCTGCCGATGCAGGGGACATGGGTTCGTGTCCCCGTCCGGGAAGATCCCACATGCCGCGGAGCGGCTGGGCCCGTGAGCCATGGCCGCTGAGCCTGCGCGTCCGGAGCCTGTGCTCCGCAACGGGAGAGGCCACAACAGTGAGAGGCCCGCGTACCGCAAAACAAAACAAAACAAAACAAAAAACCCTATCACTCAAGTTCTTGTTCCGGGATGGTGGCATAACTCCTTTCAGCCCATCTTTCAAATATCTGTAAACTCTCTGGACAAGTGACTTAAAAACCCACGACTAGTTGAAGATACCGAAGAGTAAACGAAGGCAGACATTGCGTGGAGGGGATGCAAAACTTGAATAATTGGTCATGACGGGGATGGTCTCCTATTTTTTGTTTGATAAGTTTTGGTTTTTGCCCTCTTTGTCCCTGGAGCCAGCCACTGTTGTCCAAAAATACTGGTGGTTAAAAACGCAATAGATTCCTTAACCACTAGATGACACTTGCGAACCCAGCATTTTCAAGATAATTTACTCATTTTGGTTGATAGATGGCGATACAGTCCTCTTCAAGATCAAAAGAGGTATTTAACATCATTTACAGAGTGAACAGGCAGTCTCAGGAATACACTCTGTGCTTAACAAAAAGGACTCTATTATGAACAAAGAGTTTTTTCTGAAATGGTAATAATGTATTGTATCAGGTGGTAATACAGAATAAAACTGACTTCCCCATTCACAACCATGCTTGGGCATGTGCTTATCTTTGCTTATTTTTTCATCATAAAAATTATGAATAATTAAAGAAACTCATCTCACTTGCTACAATACAAGCAGTACTGTCTTTCTGATATAGCTAGAACCTAACATTCTTGAAGCATAACTGCAGAACCTGCATGATTTTCATACCCACAGGGATTTTCAATAGATTATACTCTGTGCTTATTTATTAACTAAGCTATTTGCTATCTTGAAGCTGCCTCCTGGCACTGAGTCAAATTCAAGACAAGGCTCTAATTATATTATCTCAATTTAATTCTCCTATAACAAAATTAATGATTTATACTCCATGACTAAGCCCTGTGTGAAAAAGTATACATTTTCTATTTTCTATACCAATTCATCTTATTCACAAATCCTCCTTCCCACTAACAAAATAAATAAATAATAAAACGATAGATTAAGATTATATGTCTCCTCCAGCGTTGAACATGGACTTGAGGTAAATTTAATTAAGACACTTTAAACTCCCTGTCAAGCTGTTTCACTCCTCCTATCTTTCCTCCTACTTCTCCTTCTCAAAAGGGTCTGCATACTGGTGGGGGGAGTCTCGTCTAGACTGGCCTATGTTCTGTCTTCTCAAGCTTTGCAGGCCTCCAGGGAAACGTCTCTCCTTCCACCGCGGCCTCTGGCACAGGTGTGTGTTGCATGAAACTGGCAGCTACTGCTGGTGACCGTGGACCTGCTTTGCCTGAGGTCTCAAGTTCCTCCTACTCAGGAGCCTCTTATCCCCCCTCCCAGGTTTCTTCTTGTCCGATTCTATTATTACTTCTTCATCCTTTATAGAGCTTGGTGGAACTTAACGTCCTAGAAAAATAGTTCTCAGCCCTATCACATCCCCACATCTTTGGGGGTTTTCCCTCTTTCTTTCATAACACTTTTTGTTTAAATTGAGGTGTGATTTACATCCTATAAAATTCATGAATGTTAAGTGCGTAGTTGATGAATTTTGTAAAATATATACATTTCCCTCAACCCAGGAAGTTCTCATGTGATCTTTTCCAGTTAATCTCCCATAACTCAGAGGAAACCATTGTTTTGATTTTCTTAATCAACATTGATTAGATTTCCCTGTCCTAAAACTTTACATAAAGCGCATCAATTATCTTTTGCTAAACAGAAAATTGTTGATAGTCATCCATGTTTGAATGTGTACCAGTAGTTTGTTCCTTTTTATTGCTGAGTAGAATTATATTGCATAAATATAACACAATTTGTTCATTTACCTATCAAGAGATATTTAGGTTGTTTCCATTTTAGGACAATTATGAATAAAGTTGCTACGTATATTCTTGTACAACACTTTTTGGACATACATTTTACATCTCTTGTACAAATACCTAACGATAAAATTACTGGGTTGTAGAATAGATGTACTGTTTACTTTGTAAGAAACATCCAGTTTTCTAAAGCGCTCGTGCCATTTTTCACCCCAGCATCAGTGTGAACAAATTGCAGCTGCTGCACATCTGCACCAACATTCAGATTGTTCGGGTTTTTTTGTTTTTTTTTTGTTGTTGTTGTTGTTTGCGGTATGCGGGCCTCTCACTGATGTGGCCTCTCCCGTTGCGGAGCACAGGCTCCTGACGCGCAGGCTCAGCGGCCATGGCTCACGGGCCCAGCCGCTCCGCGGCATGTGGGATCTTCCCGGACCGGGGCACGAACCCGTGTCCCCTGCATTGGCAGGCGGACTCTCAACCACTGCGCCACCAGGGAAGCCCCAGACTGTTCGTTTTTTTTTAAATTTTAGACATTCTAGTGAGTGTAAAGTATATTATTGTGATTTTTTCATTGTAATTCCTTTACTTTCCTAACATAAAATCCATAAATAACATGACCTAACTACATATGAAATTTGAAAAATAAATCAATATAATACCGATTATAAAGAAATACAAAGAAAGTTACAAATAAAAAATAACGTGTATTTACATATGAAATACTCAAGTATTCCTGCAGTATAAGATGTCATAGAGTAGGCCAGTCATTTCACCTACAAGCAGAATCACCATAGAGGCAACAACTCTAATGAATGCAATATATACATTGCCTTGGTAATTCATGTTGAATATGAGGAGTTGTTACCTGCAATGTTATTTTTTTGATGTTGAAATTTTTTTTTATAAATTTCTGGAAACAAAATACAATTTTTTCTTAATTTGCATGGTAACAATATTCTGAAGTTCTTAAAATTATGCAAAATAAACTTTGAGTTCACACACAACTGGAATTAGTTCAACTCTAAGGTAGACAGGTTTTTCACAGCCATGAATGTCCAGAGGAAGGTGAGAAATTTGTGCAAGATTCAGAATAGTTTTTCTTGTTGTGAAAAAGAAACAAAATAGTTTTTCTTGTTGTGTCCTCCCACCAGAAAATGTCTAGTATCTCTGGCTTCTAGCCACCCTGATATATTGTGACAGCCAAAAACGCTCCCACACTTTAACCCTGACCCAGAATCACTCCCGAGCACCACTTAGGGTCTGTGGGCAGCCAAGGGCACTGACTCAAGGTCCATCCCACCAAACTCTGCCCTCATATGTTCTGATCTATCATTGTTCTGCCATTGGGTCACCGTGCTGCTTTAATTTAAATTATTACTGTAAGACATTTATTGTAAAAATTATTGTAAGACATTTTAGGTTGGGTTCCCCCAGGAAACAGAGACGTGCCTGCAGACTGGGAAGAGCTCTCAGGAACACCACCTGTGAGGGAGTGAAGGAAGCAAGACTGGGCACAGGGAGAAGTTGAACTGCAATGCGGTTTAACAGTATCCACAGCGGGTCACAAACACGGGGCTAAGGAGCTGGGACACCCGTCAGAGCTGTTCTCTCTTGAGGCACTTTTGCTGCTACAGATGAAAATGCAGGGCAACAACTGGAGCTAAAGGAGGTGCTATCTCCGCTGCAAGTATATCTTTTGTTCTTTTCCAGAATTCGATTTTTTGATGAAATACTGGCAGAAGGAAGATGAAGAAGTATTTGTCTGAGTCTACTCAGACTGCTCTAACAAAATACCGTAGACTGGGTGGCTTATGAACAATAGAAATTTATTTCTCACAGTTCTGGAGGCTGGGAAGTCCAAGGTTATGACAGCAGCATATTCTTGTCTGGTGAGAATTGGCTCCCTTGGCTGTCTTCTCACTGTAACTTCACATGGCAGAAGGGGCAGGGAGCTTTCAAGGCCCTCTTTTTACAAGGGCAATTATCCCATTCGTCAACTCCCAAAGGCACTACCTCCTAACATCATCACCATGGGGGTTATAATTTCAACATCTGAATTTCAGGGAACTCAAATCTTCAGTCCATAGCAGTAGACGTCTTCATTATAATTTGATTGTGTAGGGCAGGTGGAATGGGAAAGGTGGGAGAGATTTGTAGACAAAGGCCTGTGAAGAAGTTCCCTGTTAACAGCCCAGTTTTGATGTTTAAGTTTCCTTTTTTTAACACTTTTCATGTTAAGGAACTATTATAATCCCCCACCTTACAGATGAGAAAGTTGAGGATCAGAGGTTATGTGAATTTTCTTCAAGCTCCCACAGTTAGTAGACAAGCCAATTATTCCAATTCACACCTCTTTCCAGCAGAACCATCTCAGATATTTTCATATTAAGCAACACATTAAATTTCAGTGGTGAACTGAAATATCAAGTATTAAATCCTTACTTTTTTCCTTTTGTGCTCAAGCTCCCAGGGGCTGGCTCAAAGTGTGCTTGGTTTATTATCAATTGAGCACCAATGTCGGTGAGAAATCTCAGCCTCACTATGTAAAAACAAACCATATGCACAGAGACACTTCCTATTTCTATTCTATTCTCAAATAGAATCCCATAATATCAGCTGATAATAGCATAGAAAACATTAAATGCATACCTTTATTAGCATCAATATTTACCTTTTAAAACAAATACCTTTAGTAACAGATCCTAATGTCTTAAGGGCCTTTAGATCAATAGAGATGGATCACTCTGATACTTTAAAAGCAAAATTTACATCAGAAGATACATCCAAATTAAAATCAATTAAGTTTTTTTAACTTTCTCTCAAATGTACAGGTGGAGAATGCTCTAGATCCATATTTTCAAAGCAGAGTTCCACAACAATAAATCTATTAATGATACCACCAAATTTGGAATATAATTCATTTTCATTTAATGATTATATCACATTTAAATAAGCTTGGACTGGTATGAGTAAAGCCAGTGACATTTTTTAATGTCTTGGGCATGTGGCAGCAGCCCACACTCCAGTAATTTCATGTCCTTAATTACTTTACCTTAACTATTTGGCCGGTAGTAATATGGCTTCATTTTGTTTGTCCACTGAGCACTTTCATTTATGCAGAGAAGCCCACTTTACCTGAAAAAGTAGTTTCTTTTCCTGGTCTTTCTACCTAATGTTCTTTAGGATGGAGGCCATAGGACCCTGAGAACATCTTTGAAACAGCAAGGACGATGGTCAGGTGAGTGAGGCACTTACCTTGGGTGCAAAATTTAAGGAGATGCATAAAATTCAACAAAGATAAATAATATTTTAATGCTGCATTTAAAAAATAAAAATCAATGTAAAAATCCATGATAAATGAATTATCCAAATTTTAAATAATTACTGGTTTTTCCTTTTAGCGCAGGTGCCGTTATGGCTTTGCACAGCACTGTGAAATTTTTGATTCGATAACCCTTTACAATATTCTTGAAACTTCCCCAGCATTTTCCCATCTTTTATTAATGGAGGGGATTTAGTACATTTGGAATCCAACTCACCCCCCTTCTTTCAAGTCCTTTGATGAGTTTGCCCAAGAAAGGTGACATGAAAAAGAAACCTATAAACTTCACAGTACATCTTTTGGCAACATTCTGTCATCTCTGTTACTCAGACACAGGTCCTAAGGCAGCAAACAAACTAGTGTCATTCACATTTACCTATCTACATAAATTCACACTCCATGTGTCATTTGTGGAAAACTTTCCCTGTCACTTTAGACCTCAATAGTCTCTCTAAAATTACTCCCTACAGTTCTTGAACTGTGTGACTCATTTTGACCCATAATCATACAATCCCTACGATTGCTGCCTGTCATGTATGTTCTCTGAAAGACAAACACTAGGAGCTACTTGCAGTCTTTTACTTACTATCTGTTTGCACCTTCATAACACCTAACAACCAGCTAGCACATAAATATTGAAAACCCACAACTTCCTTTCTTCTGGAATCCAAGAATGCATCTCTTTACTTCTTGGCACATATATCTTGGGAGTTTGGGACAGTACAATAATCAATGATCTCATCCTTTTCACTGATAAGAGATGTTACTGATATCTCTCTTGGTTTTACCTCAACTAGGAAATGTTCCTGTAACCTTTTAGATATGTTACCTTAGGTTAGTATGTATCCACTTTTTTTTGCCCTAAGGCATGCTTGCTGCCAGGAGAATGTGATGTAAAGCAGAACCTAGAAGCATTACTCAAAGTTGCAGACGGCAAATAGAACATTTCTTTGAACTCTTATATTTTATCTTTAAAATGCATAAGCATCTTGCATACTATTCCAACAATTAGGTGCCTACTCAGCGCCATTGTTCCAGGGATACAGCAATGAATACAAATATCTGTGTATGTTTTTAACTTAATAATACTGTATACAAGTTAACACGAGTAGAAAAACCAAAACAAAAATTTTCCCAAATCCAAGAGCAAAACTGATAATTCAAGACGGGCCAATTATTGCTTCAAATACTACCAGTCATGCTGTTACACATCCAGGAATTAAGTGTGCTCCAGTTTGAGAAGCAGAGTCTTTGGTTAATTCCCAGAATACAAAGCCAACAGTAAAGTTAATTTTTACTCCGGGTGAAAATATTTGGGATTATCATTAGAACTAACCAGGTTGTCTTTATTTCCATTTCATTAGGGTCTGCCTACATTCTGAAATGACAAAGGTGGTTATTCAATATCTGTAGAAAATGTGTAAAACTTAGACTTTAAAAAATTATGTGAGGGGCAAGTGTAATCATTCTTGATACTTCAAGGTCAAGTCTTCATTGACCTCATACTACACTGCTCATGACTGCTCTTCTTAACTGAACCACTCCTTCAGGTTCTTATGCAACTGCTGATCAGCTGCAGAAAGGATCTCTCCTTAGGAAAAGCAAAATCTCACGTAACAAACTTTTGGACTTCTCTCTGCATAGAAATACTGAACATACTGCTATTCCTCTTTATTGGTCAGGATCAAGTTGGGTGAAAAGCATTAAATTCCGCAATGATAGTTCTGTCTTAACTTTATTTTAATCATAAGGTCTGACTTCAAAAATAAACACGGATTGATATTGCTGTGTTTGTGGGTATATAGTATTTCTGAATTGAGGAAGCCATTTGCAATAGCACAAGTGATTTCCTATTGCGGTTAAGATTCAATCCTCCAGAACTGCAATGACTGGATAACTTGCACGAAGCCTGGCTCTCGTACCTGGAGCCCCCAAGTCAATCATTCCAAATTATCACAAAGGTCTAATGTGTGCATGAATGTGGATGTGTGGTACTCTTGCAGACAGTGTACAATCCCAAGAATTCAAACCACTTCAGACTGGTTAATTAGAAAAGTGGGGAAAATCACAATTTATAGACTTGACAACTGTAGGACAGTAGTTCTTCATCAGGAGTGTGCATCACAATCACCTGTGTCACAGGTATGAGATTTCACTGTTTTAAAACTCAGAATGAGGCTCAGTGTTTATTAACCTCCACTGAGAAAGGACCAGGAGTGCACACTTTTTAATAACTCCAAAGATGATTCTGATGCAGATACTACTATATGACTAAAGTCCATTTTACTCCTGACTATTATATGGGCTTCTGGTTTTGTTAAGACTTAAATTTACTATGCCCGAAGGCTAGAATTCAGAAGGTTTAATGCTCTGTTCGCCTCAGTCTTCTAATATTTTATATGAATGACAAACCTTAGAATTCAAAAGCCACCAGTCTCTAGCACAGAAATTCCAAGTTATTCCAATTCCTTGCATGTAAACCCACACCTGGGTACAGCAACAGCTGACCTTCCAGTCTTGGTGTCTTAGGCAGAATTTCTCTCCAACACTAAATGATTTTAAACATGTGGCCTTCTTCCCACCAATAAAAGGAATTGAACATTTTATATCTGAAATTTTAAGATCAGTTTATTAAGTTCAATGATGAAAGCCATCAGAAGAATACTCTCCTGAAAATTATTTTTTCTTAGAAAAAAGAAAGGAAAATCAACACCCTCTTAGCACAGCCACAGATGCTATGGCAGTCAAGCCTCTCTGAAGACGGGCTAGTCTATTAGTCGGTCAAGTCACTCTCCCGGTCAGCAGGATTGTAGTCTGGATCATCCTCATCATCCTCCAGCTCCAAGTCATCCATTTCCTGGAACAAAGACTCATCTACCTCCACGTTGTTTCCAGCTGCAAAAGACAGAAGATTTCCCCTGCAGTCTTACACTCAGAAATAAAAGATACAACCCAATGGCAGTACCAAACAGAGACTTCGTAAATGTGCATCTGAGGTGCAAGTGACGAAATCCTGAACTACTACTCATACCAGCAGTGATCTGCATTGGTCAGCAGAGACTCACACATTTTAAGAGCAACTTCACGCTTCCAGTTCATAGTCTAAAAAATCCAGCTACAAAAAAAGCCAATCTAGAATGAATTATTTATGATCTGGCATGTTATAAGTTGAAGACAATGATGATACAAAGTTGATTATCACTGACCATGAGACCTTTACCAAGAGTTTATCTCTTCCAATACTGGAGATATATACATCATTAAAGCTCAACTATACTTATAATTGACAAATTTGGTCTTCACTCTCACCCACTTCCCCTGTAACCAGTGGTATGCCTTTCTAAGATTCCAAATGTCTAAGCCCTATAGGAAGTAACACCCAGGCTTTGTATGAAACATCTTCACTCTTCAGTCTATCTGTAGTAAATAAAGTAGGATATTACAGTACTCTTAAATCACCAAACATTGTTTACCTTCTTTCCCTCTCAGACTCTAGTCCACTGACATTCAACTTAATGAGAAGGAGTCTTGCTTCATGCCTAAGAGCAGTTCAGTAATAAAATACAATTTGTCAAGTCCAAGCCAAAGAATAACTGACTCAGCCTGGGAGGAGCAGTGAAGCCCTCACAGAGCAGACGACCTCTGAAATATCTTCATGATAAATTTGAACCCAACCAGAAGAAAAGGGGCCAGGATGAAGCAATTCTCCGTAGGTTATGCAAAGGCAGAGAGAAGAGCTAAGACCTTGAATACTTCTAAGTGGAACACAAGATTCTTGAGGAAAAACATCTGGAGATAACACAGATGAAGGCCAAACTGAACGACTGTGCAGGTCAACCTCTCCCTCTAAGCAGCAGAGGACCGTACGGAGAGAAATGGCATCATTACAAATGGCTTTTAGAAATACCACCTCAGAGGTGGTGACTACAAGGTAGGAAAGGGTACCAGGAGGAAGAGACTGAGGCAGGGAAATAATTTATGAAGCTATTACTAAAGTCCAGTTGAAAAATAACAAAACTTTCAAATTAGGAGGAAAGAGCTGAAAAGACATTTCAGAGGCAGAATCAACAGAGAGCTTTTGGTAAGTTACTGGATATAAGGAGGCACCTGACCCATTAGACAAGGAAAAGAGTCAAAAATGAGTAAAGACAGTAAAACTTTTAAAGTTCAAGAGAGAATGGGACTAAACTTTCTGGATCTAAAACTTCTCAACAAAATAGAAAGGAAAATAAGCTCCTAAAATGAGAGGGAGGATAGATGAAGATATCCTTGTTTTCTGTTTCACGGTTTTTGGTTTTGGAATTTTTTTTTTTTGAGACTAAAAATCTTAGAACAAGAATGTAATAAGATATTAAAATTAAAAAAAAAATTGCTCAGTGTCAGTAGGAGCCCAGCTCAGGTTAAGAAGCATGATTTAGCAGTGGGCTACCTCAACAGATAGTTGATTCTTAACCTTCTTAACCTTTTCCAGAAGGTAGTCCAGGAACAAGGTCGAAAGGCCAGATGCTAGAGGATCCCCAGCTGGCATAATGGGCATGACAGAAGGACGATGAAGTACAGAACCCAGGGAGCTACTGGAGGGGTGACTGAGTAAGAAGCTCAGTTTAAGAGATACACATAGGGCTCAAGCTCCTTGAGGGCAGGGAAATCTGTCTAAATTTCTCTGCTGTATCCTCAGCGGGCAGGACAATGCCTGCCTTACAGGGATGCAATAAATATTTGTGGATGGATGGACAATGGATGGGCAAAGGCAGCAAGAGCATAAGGGTCAGGATAAAAAAGAAAAGGAAAGCACAAGGGACTAGAGGTGCCAAAGACAGTGAGAGTGATATAAAATCTAAGACTTTTGGTTAGTTCTATGTTTGAGGTTTTTATAAAGCTCCATGACAGACCATAGATTTGTGATACTAGAAATTTGAAGAAAACAGGTCACTTGAGTCATAGTGACCTGGTTTACTAGTTGTTAGAGGCAAATGTGACCATAGTGTTTATCTACTGCTATCTTTGATGTTGCTTAAGTTATCATAAAACTTTAAAAAATACATTGCTGGGGGGAGACCTTCAAGATGGCGGAAGAGTAAGACACGGAGATCACCCTCCTCCCCACAAATACATCAGAAATACATCTACACATGGAACAACTCCTACAGAATACCTACTGAACGCTGGCAGAAGACCTCAGACGTCCCCAAAGGCAAGAAACCTCCCACGTACCTGGGTAGGGCAAAAGGAAAAAGAATAAACAGAGACAAAAGGATAGGGACGGGACCTGCACCAGTGGGAGGGAGCTGTGAAGGAGGAAAAGCTTCCACACACCAGGAAGCCCCTTCACAGGCGGAGATGGGGGGTGGGGGGTGGCGGAGGTGGGGGAAGCAGCTTCAGAGCCACGGAGGAGAGCGCAGCAACAGGGGTGCGGAGGGCAAAGTGGAAAGATTCCCGCACAGAAGTTCGGTGCCGACCAGCACTCACCAGCCCGAGAGGCTTGTCTGCTCACCCGCCGGGGCGGGCGAGGGCTGGGAGCTGAGGCTCGGGCTTCGGAGGTCGGATCCCAGGGAGAGGACTGGTGTTGGCTGCATGAACACAGCCTGAAGGGGGCTAGTGCACCACAGCTAGCCTGGAGGGAGTCCGGGGAAACGGTCTGGAACTGCCTAAGAGGCAAGAGACCATTATTTCGGGGTGCAAGGAGAGGGGATTAAGAGCACCACCTAAACGAGCTCCAGAGACGGGCGCGAGCCGCGGCTAAAAGCGCGGACCCCAGAGACGGGCATGAGACGCTAAGGCTGCTGCTGCCGCCACCAAGAAGCCTGTGTGCGAGCACAGGTCACTCTCCACACCTCCTCTCCCGGGAGCCTGTGCAGCCCGCCACTGCCAGGGTCCGGGATCCACGGACAACTTCCCTGGGAGAACACATGGCGCGCCTCAGGCTGGTGCAGCATCATGCTGGCCTCTGCCGCCGCAGGCTCGCCCAGCATTCCATACCCCTCCCTCCCCGTGGCCTGAGTGAGCCAGAGCCCCCTAATCAGCGGATACTTTAACCCCGTCCTGTCTGAGCAAAGAACAGACTCCCTCAGGTGACCTACACGCAGAGGAGGGTCCAAATCCAGAGCTGAACCCCAGGAGCTGTGCGAACAAAGAGAAAGGGAAATCTCTCCCAGCAGCCTCAGGAGCAGCGGATTAAATCTCCACAATCAACTTGATGTACCCTGCATCTGTGGAATACCTGAATAGACAACGAATCATCCCAAATTGAGGCAGTGGACTTTCGGAGCAATGATACATATATTTTTTTCCTTTTTCTCTTTTTGTGAGTGTATGCTTCTGTGTGTGATTTTGTCTGTATAGCTTTGCTTTTACCATTTGTCCTAGGGTTCTGTCTGGTTTTTTTTTTTGCTTTATTTTGTTTTTAGTATAATTTTTAGCACTTGTTATCATTGCTGGATTTGTTTTTTTGGTTTGGTTGCTCTTTCTTTCTTTCTCTCTCTCCTTCTCTCTCTCTCTCTCTCTCTCTCTCTTTCTTTCTGGCTGACACGGTCTCAGTGCTCTGGCCGGCTGTCAGGCCTGTGACTCTGAGGTGGGAGAGCAGAGTTCAGGACATTGGTCCACCAGAGACCTCCCAGCTCCATGTAATATCAAACGGTGAAAGCTATCCCAGAGATCACCATCTCAACGCTAAGACCCAGCTCCACTCAATGACCAGCAAGCTACAGTGCTGGACACCCTATGCCAAACAACTAGCAAGACAGGAACACAACCCCATCCATTAGCAGAGAGGCTGCCTAAAATCATAATAAGGTCACAGACACCCCAAAACACACCACCAGAGGAGGTCCTGCCCACCAGAAAGACAAGATCCAGCCTCATCCACCAGAACACAACCTCTAGTCCCCTCCCCCAGGAAGCCTACACAACCTTAGCCACTGGGGGCAGACACCAAAAACAAAAGGAACTACGAACCTGAAGCGTGCAAAAAGGAGATCACAAACACAGTAAGTTAAGCAAACAGAGAAGCACACAGCAGATGAAGGAGCAAGGTAAAAACCCACCAGACCAAACAAAGGAAGAGGAAATAGGCAGTCTACCTGAAAAAGAATTCAGAGTAATGATAGTAAAGATGATCCAAAATCTTGAAAATTGAATCGAGAAAATACAAGAAACATTCAACAAGGATGCAGAAGAACTGAAGAGTAAATAAACAATGATGAACAACACAATAAATGAAATTAAAAATTCTCTAGAAGGAATCAACAGCAGAATAACTGAGGCAGAAGAATGGATAAGTGACCTGGAAAATAAAATAGTGGAAATAACTACCACAGAGCAGATAAAGAAAAAAGAATGAAAAGAACTGAAGACACTCTTAGAGACCTCTGGGACAACATTAAACACACCAACATTCAAATTATAAGGGTCCGAGAAGAAGAAGAGAAAAAGAAAGGGATGGAGAAAATATTTGAAGAGATTATAGTTGAAAACTTCCCTAATATGGGAAAGGAAATAGTTAATCAAGTCCAGGAAACACAGAGAGTTCCATACAGAATAAAACCAAGAAGAAACACGCCAAGACACATATTAATCAAACTATCAAAAATTACATACAAAGAAAAAATATTAAAAGCAGCAAGGGAAAAGCAAGAAATAACATACAAGGGAATCCCCATAAGGTTAACAGCTGATATTTCAGCAGAAACTCTACAAGCCAGAAGGGAGTGGCAGGACATATTTAAAGTGATGAAGGGAAAAACCTACAACCAAGACTAATCTACCCAGTAAGGAACTCATTCAGATTCAACGGAGAAATTAAAACCTTTACAGACAAGCAAAAGCTAATAAGATAATTCAGCACCACCAAACCAGCTTTACAACAAATGCTAAAGGAACTTCTGTAGGCAGGAAACACAAGAGAAGGAAAAGACCTACAATAAGAAACCCAAAACAACTAAGAAAATGGTAATAGGAACATACATATCGAAAATTACCCTAAATGTAAAGGGATTAAATGCTCCAACCAAAAGACATAGATTGGCTGAATGGATACAAAAACAAGACCTGTATATATGCTGTCTACGATGGACCCACTTCAGACCTAGGGACACGTAAAGACTGAAAGTGAGGGGACGGAAAAAGATATTCCATGCAAATAGAAATCAAAAGAAAGCTGGAGTAGCAATTCTCATATCAGACATAATAGACCTTAAAATAAAGACTATTAGAAGAGAAAAAGAAGGACACTACATAATGCTCAAGGGATCAAGCCAAGAAGATATAACAATTGTAAATATTTATGCACCCAACATAGGAGCACCTCAATATATAAGGCAAATGCTAACAGCTATAATAAAAGGGGAAATTGACAGTAATATGATAATAGTAGGGGACTTTAACACCCCACTATCACCAATGGACAGATCATCCAAAATGAAAATAAATAAGGAAACACAAGCTTTAAATGATACTTTAACAAGATGGACTTAATTGATATTTATAGGACATTCCATCCAAAAACAACAGAATACACTTTCTTCTCAAGTGCTCATAGAACATTCTCCAGGATAGATCATTTATTGAGTCACAAATCAAGCCTTGGTAAATTTAAGAAAATTGAAATCATATCAAGTATCTTTTCCAACCACAACGCTATGAGACTAGATATCTTACAGAAAAAATCTGTAAGAAATACAAACACATGGAGGCTAAACAACACACTACTTAATAACCAAGAGATCACTGAAGAAATCAAAGAGGAAATCAAAAAATACCTAGAAACTAATGACAATGAAAACATGATGACACAAAACCTATGGGATGCAGCAAAAGCAGTTCTAAGAAGGAAGTTCATAGCAATACAATCCTACCTCAAGAAACAAGAAAAATCTCAAATAAGCAACCTAACCTTACACCTAAAGCAATTAGAAAAAGAAGAACAAAAAAATCCCAAAGTTACCAGAAGGAAAGAAATCATAAAGATCAGATCAGAAATAAATAAAAAAGGAATGATGGAAATGATAACAAAGATCAATAAAACTAAAAGCTGGTTCTTTGAGAAGATAAACAAAATTGATAAACCATTAGCCAGACGTATCGAGAAAAAAAGGGAGAAGACTCAAATCAATAGAATTAGAAATGAAAAAGGAGAAGTAATAACTGACACAGCAGAAATACAAAGGATCATGAGAGATTATTACAAGCAACTATATGCCAATAAAATCGACCACCTGGGAGTCCGCCTGCTGATCCAGGGGACATGGGTTCATGCCCCGGTCCAGGAAGATCCCATGTGCCACGGAGCGGCTGGGCCCGTGAGCCATGGCCACTGAGCCTGCGCGTCTGGAGCCTGTGCTCCACAATGGGAGAGGCCACAACAGTGAGAGGTCCACATACCAAAAAAAAAAAGGACCACCTGGAAGAAACAGACAAATTCTTAGAAAAGCACAAGCTTCCAAGACTGAACCAGGAAGAAATAGAAAATATAAACAGACCAATCACAAGCACTGAAATTGAAATTGTGTTTAAAAATCTTCCAACAAACAAAAGCCCAGGACCAGATGGCTTCACAGGCGAATTCTATCAAACATTTAGAGAAAAGCTAACACCTATCCTTCTCAAACTCTACCAAAATACAGCAGAGAGAGGAACACTCCAAAAGTCATTCTACGAGGCCACCATCACCTTGATACCAAAACCAGACAAGGATGTCACAAAGAAAGAAAACTATAGGTCAGTATCACTGATGAACATAGATGCAAAAATCCTCAGCAAAATACCAGCAAACAGAATCCGACAGCACATTAAAAGGATCATACACCATGATCAAGTGGGGTGTATCCCAGGAATGCAAGGATTCTTCAATATACACAAATCAATCATGCGATACACCATATTAACAAATTGAAGAATAAAAACCATACGATCATTTCAATAGATGCAGAAAAAGCTTTCGACAAAATTCAACACCCATTTATGATAAAGACCGTCCAGAAAGCAGGAATAGAGGGAACTTACCTCAACATAATAAAGGCCATATATGACAAACCCACAGCCAACATCGTTCTCAGTGATGAAAAACTGAAACCATTTCCCCTAAGATCAGGAACAAGAGAGGGTTGCCTATTCTCACCTCTATTAACCTAGTTTTTGAATTTTTAGCCACAGCAATCAGAGAAGCAATAAAAGGAATCCAAATCGGAAAAGAAGAAATAAAACTGTTACTGTTTGCAGAAGACATGATACTATACGTAGTGAATCCTAAAGATGCTACCAGAAAACTAGTAGAGCTAATCAATGAATTTGGTAAAGTAGCAGGATACAAAATTAATGCACAGAAAACTCTTGCATTCCTATACACTAATGATGAAAAATCTGAAAGAGAAATTAAGGAAACACTCCCATTTACCATTGCAACAAAAAGAATAAAATACCTAGGGATAAACCTACCTAAGAAGACAAAAGAACTGTATGTGGAAAACTATAAGACACTGATGTAAGAAATTAAAGATGACACAAACAGATGGAGAGATATACCATGTTCTTGAATTGGAAAAGTCAACACTGTGAAAATAACTATACTACCCAAGGAAATCTACAGATTCAATGCAATCCCTGTCAAACTACCAATGGTATTTTTCACAGAACTAGAACAAAAAATTTCACAATTTGTATGGAAACACAAAAGACCCCGAATAGCCAAAGCAATTTTGAGAAAGAAAATCGGAGCTGAAGGAATCAGGCTCCCAGACTTCAGACTATACTACAAAGCTACAGTAATCTAGACAGTATGGTACTGGCACAAAAACAGAAGTATAGATCAATGGAACAGGACAGAAAGCCTAGAGATAAACCCACACACATATGGTCACCTTACCTTTGACAAAGGAGGCAAGAACGTAAAATGGAGAAAAGACAGCCTCTTCAATAAGTGGTATTGGGAAAACTGGACAGCTACATATAAAAGAATGAAGTTAGAACACTCCCTAACACCATAAACAAAAATAAACTCAAAATGAATTAAAGACCTAAATGTAAGGCCAGACACTATAAAACTCTTAGAGGAAAACACAGGCAGAACACTCTATGACATGAGTCACAGCAAGATCCTTTTTGACCCTCCCCCTAGAGAAGTGGAAATAAAAACAAAAATAAACAAATGGGACCTAATGAAACTTAAAATCTTTTGCACAGCAAAGGAAACCATAAATGAGACCAAAAGACAACCCTCAGAATGGGAGAAATATTTGCAAATGAAGCAACTGACAAAGGATTAATCTCCAAAATTTACAAGCAGCACATGCAGCTCAATATCAAAAAAACAAACAACCCAATCCAAAACTGGACAGAAGACCTAAATAGACATTTCTCCAAAGAAGATATACAGATTGCCAACAAACACATGAAAGTATGCTCAACACTGCTAATCATTAGAGAAATGCACAATCAAAACTACAATGAGGTATCACCTCACACCAGTCAGAATGGCCATCATCAAAAAATCTACAAACAATAAATGCTGGAGAGGGTGTGGAGAAAAGGGAACCCTCTTGCACTGTTGGTGGGAATGTAAATTGATACAGCCACTATGGAGAACAGTAAGGAGGTTCCTTAAAAAACTACAAATAGAATTACCATATGACGCAGCAATCCCACTACTGGGCATATACCCTGAGAAAACCATAATTCAAAAAGAGCCATATATCACAATGTTCATTTCAGCTGTATTTACAATAGCCAGGATATGGAAGCAACCTAAGTGTCCATCGACAGATGAATGGATAAAGAAGATGTGGCACATATATACTGTGGAATATAACTCAGCCATAAAAAGAAACGAAACGGAGTTATTTGTAGTGAGGTGGATGGACCTAGAGTCTGTCATACAGAATGAAGTAAGTCAGAAAGAGAGAAACAAATACCATATGCTAAAACATATATATGGAATCTAAAAAAAAAAATGGTTCTGATGAACCTAGGGGCATGACAGGAATAAAGACAGGGATGTAGAGAATGGACTTGAGGACACGGGGAGGGGGAAGGGTAAGCTGGGATGAAGTGAGAGAGTGTCATGGAGTTACATATACTACCAAATGTAAAATAGATAGCTAATGGGAAGCAGCTGCATAGCACTGGGAGATCAGCTCGGGGCTTTGTGACCACCTAGAGGGGTGGGATAGGGAGGGTGGGAGGGAGACCTAAGAGGGAGGAGATATGGGGATATATGTATATGTATAGCTAATTCACTTTGTTATAAAGCAGAAATTTACACACCATTGTAAAGCAATTATACTCCAATAAAGATGTTAAAAAAAAATACTTTGCTGTAGTTTAATGTGTAAATTGATCAAACATTCGAATTTATTCTTCAAAATGTGTTTCTTTATAGCCTTGGGAGGAAAAATTTACATTAAGTTACCGCTATGATTTTCATGGTTTAATAAAAACAGCACATTATGTACATGTGGAATTCTAACATTATCTTACCATCTTCCAAGAACTGAATATCAGATGTGTCGAGATTATGATCTGTTTCAAATAGCTGTCTCCCTAAAAGAAATAAACATATTTAACTCGAATGGCATACTTTTCCTCCATCTCCCCTACAATGCTTTAAACAGTAGAATAATATAAACAAGTTATAAAAAAACAAGTCTTAAAACCTGTTTTTTCTGTGAATTTCAATCAATTTATGAACTCAGTGAGTAGCTAAGAGGCATATGAAATGTATTTGCATTAAAATGGAAGAAGTGAAAACCTAATCTGCCTCAGAGTCCTAGAAAAACAAACGGGTTTGAATCTATCAGTCCTAAGGCTTGTGATCCTAAAAGTCATGGTAGTTATATCTCAACATCTATCCACTCCAATATTTAGATGAAAGATAAGCCATAAAAATTAATTATAATTATGTGTGAAGAAACATCACCATATGGAGAGAATGCTTTCTCTTTTTGTCCTAGATGCCTAAGTATATTATTTTCTTATAGAAATCTGTCCAAATGATCGTCTTGCTATGTAAGAAATAATATAGGAGGGCTTAAAGGAACAGGATATGAGGGGTCATACCACTTAATTTATTTTTTCCTGCTTGTTCTTCTTCTTTCATTCGTTTCTTTTTAATTTCCAAGAGTTCTGCATCAAATTTGGCCTTCCAACTTAAGAAATTCTCGATTGTAACAGGAGTGCCATGGAATAATTGCTTAGAAAAGAAAAAAGACACACCACCAGATAAATGATACAACAGTTAGAAAATAAAGCCTAATGATCTTCTAGACAAATGAATACAGCCACTCACAGGAAAAACAGAGAAAAATGGTTTCAAGTTTAAAATATTTAGTCTGATTTCTGCCTGCATTGGCTACTCTCATTGGTTTTGGCAATTTACTCTGGAAAAGTCCTTTTTTAATTTTTATTACAAAAAAGCAAAGATAATATGTAATGTGTCCCCATTGCTATTCACTGTTAAGAAGAAAGTTGCTACTGTCAATATTAATATGTTTAAATACACATCAATTCATAACACTAACATCATTGCTTATCTTTTTTACTTCATTTTAGAATCTAAGGTTTTCTTTACATTTAGTAAATATTTAAATCACTCTAGTGGAGGCTTTATAATTCTAAACTCTATACCGTAAGTGAAATAGTTTATATTTCTTGATTTTACCTGCATAAGCTTTATTAACCTTTAACTAACTGATTATTAATCATTATTGTGCCATGTGCATCAACTAAATGAGGGACCTTCTAAAATTTTACTTAGTAAAGCTTTATTAAAATTTACTTGTGCTTTTTGTGATTCCCCCCAAATTACTGAAATTTCCAAAAGCAAAAACAAACCCCCCCAAAAACAGATTTAAAGAATAATGAAAGAAAACCTGACTTTTAAATATACCTTTTCAGCTTCTTCTGCTTCTTTTTCTTTTTGTTTTTTTTCTTCTTCTTGTCTAGTTTTTATTTGATCTACTATTTCATTTAATTTTTCTTGCACGGCTGTCACTAAAGTAAAGATCATCACCATACCAAGGTTTTCTTCTGTCTATGTAACCAAAAAAGAAAAAACGATTGTAGTGAGAAACACAATTCTCAGAAAAATAAAAACAACTAACTAACCAGTGGGGGGAAAAAAGGTGTTTCAGCATAATCACTACACTTCATACATTTATAACATGATTACTAATTCAGTTACACCATAAGTTTGGACTCTTGGATCACTTAAGAATTAAGCATATATATAAAAATAACATTTTAAAAGTCTTGTAATTTGCCATATTCAACCTAAAACAGAGAAAAAAAGAAATTTCAATAAATTCTATGTAATAATCATAAATGTACATAGAATTCAGAAAACGTTTTTCTGCAGTAGCTAGCAACATCAGTTCTCCAGCATGTTTTCATGATTTTAGTTTTAAACCATTACAAATAGAAAGAAAAAAGGATACATAAAGATAAATCATAAAAGTACCTACATTCTTTATTGTTGTATTATATTAGAAAATCACTTTGCCCTCAAAATTCAGTCCATTGTCAGAGCTCTTAAAATACCCTCAAAGAACTAAAATAATGATAACATACTGGAGAACTGATAGTGCTAGCTACTGTAGGAAAAAGTTTTCTGAATTCGTACCAAAATGTTATTAGGCATTTATACCTGACTGGTGAGATTAAGGGTAATCTTTATTTTCTTCTTCATTATTTTCTGTATTTTCTGAGTTTTCTATAATATAAATTTATTATTTTGATAACTAAAAATTAATATAACTACTTTTAGGGGAAAAAATACAAATATGCGCTCTATCTCTGATCTCAGGTAAGTATCAGAAAGAAATCAAAACTTTCTTTTTGAAAGAAAGGAGTTTGAGTATAAATGAAATATAAAATGCATATTAACAAAATCACTCAGATCAAATAACTTACATTAATATATGACTGACTGAATACAGTATATTGTTCCAGGCTCTCTGCAATGTTTTTACAAGAAGCATGTTAAACCAAATATAGAGAATTAATATAACTTCACACTGGGTAACAGAGTGAACAGGGCCCAGATCAGCATCAATTAATGTTTGATATATCCTTTCCCTCTTCATTCTCTAATAGCTCCAGATATTTTTAAAATGTCAGCATTTAGAGCATCTATAGTCTTTGAAATATACAAGTCACATTTATGATGGAGACATGTTTTATGTCAGTTCTTCTTAGAAAACAAACAAAATCAGGACTTCTGCTTTTAAGCTGGTGGAGTAAGGTTTTACTTGCCCTCCCTACTCCCTACTCTGAAGATCCCATGAAAACTCTCTACCCAAGCAAGAGAGAGCTTTAAATATCCCCCATGCCCAGACTGTGAGTAGCCCATCCCATCACAGAACTAGCCAGGTAAGAACTTTCTGATACCCATTCTCCACCACTCCTCTTACCAAATTATAGGCAACTAGCCTGCAACAGGTCAGGGGGTTTAGGAGTTTTAAGTTGGAATTTTTAAGTGCACACGGGACTAGGCATTCTGAGAACCAAATTTTAACTATGTTTATAACTTAGAGTACCTAATCACACTTTTTATCACCTACAAGTCACAGGGTTAACTGAGTTTTAAACAAGGGTATAGGAAGAACGTCTCTTACTCAAATTTTAAAGGTACAGTGGGAAACAAAAATAAAGATGCTTTGTGAATATATATTCACACACACACATCATGAATTTTGCTTGTTCAAAACACTGGTTATACATATTTAATAGCATTTTCTGACTCTTAACATTACTGTAAAATATTTAAGGCCAATAAAATAATGCCATTACAAAACTTGTTATTTCCTTACCTGTAATGCTAATAATTTTAAAATGTCTGAGACATCATTATCATCTAGATTTAACTGAGAGAATATTTCATAAAGGGGAGCTTCATCTGGGTATTTTTCACTGTATGTAAACTTGAGGGTAGTCTGGACAGCTAAAGACACAAGATAAGAGATTGATATGAACACCTTAAAATGTAAAGTACAGAGAGGTCAACATCTTTGTTGAATCATTAATTAATTTACAATGTGTCAATGAAAAGTAGCACAACAGATTTTCCTACAAAGAAAAACAAGGTTACCATGAGACCAGATAATTACTAACATAAACAACATGTACCACAAATATAAGTGAAAACAAATCATAGGAATACCAAAGATCACTTCTAACACATCTACTACTTATGAGTATTTTATCATACTGCACATCAGAGAAAGAGGATGAAAAACACATTCTTTTTAAAACTCTCCTTAAGATGAACAAAATGCACTGAATATGACATATAGAAAAAGTACTACCTTAGGCTCATTTTCAGGCCTCTACCAGAGCCAGCTCCAGTGCAGGAGTCCATACTGCTATCTGCACAATGCCAGCAGGGCATTGCTAAGGGGTTGCTAGAGTACACAGCTGTGAACTGGACAGTTTGAGAGGCTATCTGAGAAACTTTTAACCTGACTCATCCATACATGTTCCCCCAGTCTTTTGGCCTGTGCCAATTCACAGATCTGACACTGGTATAGGTGTGAGATTCTTACAGGTGCATTAGTGCAAAGTATCTCTCTGCTACCTAGCATGATGAATTCTCAATTTTGCCAACTAAGCAGTAGGGCTAAACATTTTCTGTTAAAACTTACTCGTCAAAATGACCCTTTGTCTAGATTTTGCCCTTCCTGTAACTCACATTTTAATTATTAAAACCTCCTGATATTGATGATTTTAATTGAAATCTAGATTTCTCTCCACGGGAATGGAAAAAAAAACACCTCAAAATGTGCTGGCTTGATATTGTTTTAATTTTTATGTATGACGTTAACAAAGAAGTTTATATAATTATATATAAATATCTATCTATATAAATATATGTAAATAACTGTATTCAACAGCTTTTTAATTCAGATTTCAGTAATATCAATACTAACCTCATTTTCAATTCTACAAGACAGATTTAGAGTTATCAAATGATACCACTAAAACGGTATTACTGAATACCCATGACAGAATTTTAGTTGACAGGAAAAAAACAAAATCCTTGGGGTTAACACCAACTTATACAACATTCTTATCAAATTACAATATTAACTGAACTGGACTAAAAGCAGAAAAGAACTTAAGACACTCTTCCCCCAACATGTATCAAATTTAAATTAATTTTAATTTATTAGTTTTATAGCTCCTTTATTTCAATTTGTATATTTGTCTTAGTTCTACACTTGTATAATATTGGTTTTTATTTGGTTTTATGTATACACATACTTAAATAACAGTACAATATCCATTCTAAAGAGAGAGGGGAAAAATGCAGATAGGTATTTATCCAGCCCAATTTATAACAGCAAATGTCCAGTAAACAATCTAAATATCCAAAGAGGAAAAAGTCCATGCTATGCCAAGGAATACCACACAACCACTAAATTACGTGTGCATGCCAAGTGTTCTTGACAAATATGTCCTACCCTTTTCTTATCTGCTGTATTGTTAATGTTTCTGTTTCACTTTTAAGAATTAAGCTTACTGTCAGAATACATGTCCTTGACTTCCTCTCTGTTTCTCTAGAAGTCATTATTCCATAGTAAATACTGACTAGAAATATGTAACATTCATACTAAATTCTTAACAGCACCTTAGCACCTCCGCACATGCAATGCCCAACACAATGGCTGCAGAATGAATAAAATTCCCGAGAGAGGGGCTTAGAAAAACCTAAAGTATTTTTGATTAGACTTACTTTCATCATTTTCTCCAGCCTCAGATGTCACAGTAATGGTGAAGCTGGGTGGATTTTCTGATAATACTGCAAGAAATTATACACAGAGGTTAAGTTATTAAGATGTTTCCTACGGCACATGCTTTTCCTTATTAGCAAAATATCAATATCCAGTCCTGGAAACTGATTCCTAGCCTGTATTTCCATTTCCATAAATACAGACTGAATAGAACAATTCAAACGATAAAACGTCCATCAATTTCTATTTAAATCTAGGGTTTTCTTTAATCTGGGGAAAAAATACCTATAATAGATACCCTCTTTGAGTTTTATCAAATCAATTAAAATAAGTAATTTACTTTTTAATTCAAAATTTCCACCTATACATGGAAAATTACATTCTAAAAAATTTCCAAATGAAACGGCAAAAAAAAAAATTGATGTTTCTCATCAGAAGCTACCCCCTCATAAATACTCAGTATTATCACTACTTTTTATACTTATATATTCTGAAATATAATTCAGAATCTCCATGACAAACAGTAAATATTAATTTGTTAGAGTTTGTGTCTTCTAGCTCTCTCGTTCTTCTATATCATCTCTAGAACGAAGCTTTATTCTTTCACAAATTATTGAAAATCTATCATCTTTCATGGAATTACAAAATTATCCATGAATCCAAGTATCAAATTACTTATAATTTGTTAAGCAAGACATGTCAATCAACATTTACATAAATAAGAAAGCTTTATATGCTATTTTGAAGCCTGATGTCTATCTGATACTATTTACTTGTTTATGATCTATTCCCCCCACAAGAATACTGTAAAAACTCTGAGAACTCCTAGATCAGTGCCTGGCAGTATCTAGAAACTCAATAAAGTTTGGCTCAGTGAAAGAGCTGAACTAATATTCAGAGACATTAGATGATTAAACAAGGAAAATTCAAGTCACCCTTGATTGCTGCTGAGCCCAAAAGAAAAGTCTGTGCTTCACTTCAGGCCTGGGAAGCCCTGACCCCTATGCAGCTCAGCAGCCTCTTTCGGACATGAAAGAGTAAGGGGATCTCTGAAGAAGTCACCACAAAAACTACTCAGCTTTTCCTATTCGAGAACTTCTGAAGTCTTCATAAATAAATGAATTATCAATAAAATGAATTATCAATAAAAGTTTCAGGGGACTTCCCTGGCAGCCCAGTGGTTAAGACTCCGGCGCTTCCACCACAGGGGGCACGGGTTCGATCCCTGGTGGGGGAATTAAGATCCCACATGCCCAGCAGCACGGCCAAAATGTTAAAAAAAAAAAAAAAAATCAAGACATATTCCCTCATTTTAATTGAAGTTTAAAAGTACTTGAAGCAATGATGAACATCTATGATTAGTACAAAGGTGTTTGTCAGGAAGATAAGAGACTCACTGGACTCATATTTTAATAGGCCTCAGGCAGTCCAGCCTATGCTGAAAAAGTCCCTAAAAGGTAATTATAATAAAGCTTTTATAATATGATTGGCCCTACCTTTTTTCTAACAAGCGTGTGTAAAATATATTTGATGTACTTCATTCCTATTTCTTTTCATGACCAACCTTAGCATTTACATGTCATGAAATATAAACATTGCAACTGTAGAAATAAGGGTTCAACTCAATGACATTCCAACTTATTATCATTTTCTAGGGCTCCATGAGGCTGTAATTTAGGGGTTACCTATAACCAGTAACAACAGCTAACATTTATTGAGCATTACTTTGCACCTGTGCTGTTCTATGCATTTACACAAAGATCCTTTACTTCTCACACCAAAATCCTGCTTTTATACTGTTACCATATTTCACCAAGTTTAAGATGCCATCAATTATGTGATGCACCCTACTTTATGTACCACTAAGAAAGAAACTACCAATTAAACTATGATATGTAACCAATTATAAGACAAATTCATATTTCAGAAATGTTTACATGTAAAACTATGTCTTCAAATCACTTAAATATAGTATCATCCCAATTTTATAGATGTGGAAACTGAGATAAAAGAGCTATATAGCCAGTAACTGGCAGGACTGAATATGAACTGTATAGAGTTTCATTTAAAAAGAAAAAAAATTTTTCCAGCTGAGAAATTCCAGGGAAGTCATTTGAGCTAGGCTGTGAATTAAGGCATACTGGTAAATAGAGATGAAGAAAAGGAATGCAGGATAGAGTAACACGGCAAAGTGTATAATGGTGCGAAAGCTTAAGACTATGCAAGGAATTAGAAATTATTCCACTAGTGAATGTATATGCAGTGAATAAAACAAGTTGAAAATATACAGCTGAAAGTTTAGTGTGGACAGTGATAGCTTTCTTTAGCAGAAGTAATAAGGTCAGAATTCTATTTCTAAACACAGAAGATAAATCTAGCAACAGTGCATAAAGTGGAAGGGGAAAAACAAGACTAGATGCAGGATGAAACTTGATAGTTACTGAAATCGTTTCAGCAAAGTTAATGAGGTTCTGAACTAGGCTGGGAGCAATGGGAACAGCAGAGAACAGGGACAAATCTAAGATGGTGATGGGTGACAACTTGAATTTGCAGGCAGTGCCAATAACAAAAACCAGAAATAGAAAAGAAAAACCAGATGTATTTGAAGAACACAGGGAATTTCAGTTGGAGGTATCAAGTACGCAATCAGAAATGGGCAAATGGGGCTAAAGAGAGTTGGGCTTGAATTTAATTTGGGATCATCCACAGAGGTAACAGCTAAAGCCATTCAACTAAATGAAATCGCCAGAGAATACAGAGAGAAAAATAAGGGCCAATGTCAGCTACATAAGGGATCCTAAATTTGTGGAACAAAAGAGGAGGAAAAAGTGCCAAAGGTTAAAAGAAAAGCAGCAGCCATGACAGGTAAAAATAAACTCAAGAGAAGCCTATTTTATTTGTGAAGCCAGCTAAGTACCGAGAGATCCAGCTGTGACATGGCAGTGTCTACGTGCTGTATGTGTCTGAGTAGCTGTTGGTAGGGGTAATGGGGAATGAACCATTGGCCTGTAAGATCATATCTAAATCCCTAACAAGGCCCTTTGTGATCAGGCCCTGCGTACTTGTCAGGTCTCATTTTCCGTGACTCTCACTTTACTTTCTAGCCATACCCAGCTACTTGTCCACTTTCTAGCCATACCCAGCTACTTGTCCTTTGAACACATTTGGCTCTCACAGAGTCATGCTTCGGCACATATGCCCCATCCCCCAGTCTCATTCACATAACTCATCACCCCTCAGCTCTCCAAAACAACTCAGACCGTCCCCTCTTCCTTTGCTGTGGCTGCATTCTATATGAACCTCCATGAAAGAATCATCACATTGTGTTGTAAATTATTTATCTGATGTCTTTTCCCAAGAGATTGAGCTTCTAACAATAAGTATACTAAATATCTGGTAAATGAGGAACCCATGTGGTAAATGAGGACATGGGAATGCTAGCAAGAACATCACTGAACTGCCTGACCTTGGGAGCTAGGCAGAACAGGGAGGCAAGATGAACAAGAAAGAAGCTGATAAACTATCAAACCATGAGAATTCATGATGAGAGGCATGTTCACTAAAAGCATGGGAATGAAAAAACGTAGGGCTACAAAACTTATAGACAGAAAGAGGAATTTCAGAGGCCAAAATTTTAAAGATGGCCCATCCAAGCTGTGGCTATGGCCCCATGCAGTTGGAGGAAATAGAAATCAAAACTGTTCGTTGATAAAGACAGGAGTTATGAAGCCATGTTATTAGAAGAATCCACAACTAAGATGGTAAATTTCTAGTAAAGAGTATCTTATATTTGTTTAACAGTTAAAAAGTTTTTACACTTACATTATTCCTTATTAAATAGATATGTAAACTGAGGCTTGGAGAGGTTATATGATTTGTCCAAGGACAAAGAGCTGATACGCATTCCACCAAACTGCCATTACAGAGAGAAAATTGTGAACCAGGAACAAACAAAAAAAAATATTGGAGAACACTGCTAATATCCACTCTCCCCTTCTTCCAGTTATACCATTTTTAACTGAGCGTATTGCCCACCCAGGATGAAGACTATCTTTCCCAGCGTCCCTTCCAGTTAGGTCTCACCAAATGACTGAGTTCCAGCTAATGGGATAGAAAGAAATAAGCCCTTTGATAGTTTTAAGGAAATTTCCTTAAGAAACTGCTGTCTTTTACTACTTCTTCTTCTTTTTTTTCCTCCATTCCTTTATCTATCCTACTGCCTGGAAAAGGAATGCTGCCATCTTCACCATGAGCATGAGACTGCATCTTAGCGATGACAAAGAACTAAGAAGAAGCCTGGGTCCCTGAAGAATTCTTGCACCAGAGCTACACATCTATCATTTATGTGCAAGAGCAATAAACTTTTACCTTTTTAAAACCAGTTATTTGGGGTTTTCTATCATAGCTTAACCTAATTAAAAAACAAATGGAAAAGGGATAATATTCCAAAGCTTGGAGGTTACTAAAATAGGGAAACTTACTGAATTGAACTTGCAAAGATGAATTATTCCTGAGTTCTCATGAAGCAATAATCCTATCCCAATGCATTACACACTGTGAGTTGGGGCGAGTTAAGGAAAGATTAGCTTTCACTAGAGACCAGACTTCCACCACTGTGAGTGGATCAAAATACTTTTGAGAAAAAGAATAAGGTTGGTGGGCATTGCGGAAAGAACCAGCAGAGGAGCATAAGTGTTAGGTGATACAGGGGCAGATGATGGTATACTAGACAGAATTTAGGATTTTGTAAAGAGCAGAGAAAACGGAGGTAGTAGCTGAAAGGTACACTAACAGGACACACAAATGACACTAAGGTTTTCACAAAGAACCAGATCAGCTCATGTTAAAATAAGTCTCTTTGGGTCTTAGAAAGTGACTGTCCTAGAAAAACTGCTTTCACAAGATGACTTCTGCCCCATCTCTAAGATGCAATTTTAACTGTTAAGCTCATGGGTGTTACTTAGAGGTACTAATATAAGCAAATACAGGATTACGTACCCCTCTCTGTAAGATCAAAGAGAATTAAGGGAACCTGACTTTTGTTTAGCCTAAAGCTAACCAATTTGTTCCAACAAAACACCCGATAGCCAGGATTTTGACACAGAAATGGAAATAACCAAATTCAACTACCTTAGCAGGACCTTGTCAAGTGAAGCACTGAAGGAGAATGTGGTATCAGGAAAGTCCATTTACATTTTGGGAGACTAGTTGTTAGGAGGATTGGATCAATGTGCAGTCAGAATAGGCACAGAGAAGAAACTGTATTATGATCTGTTATATTTCACAACAAATGCAACATCAGGCCAAAAGTTCTCTGCAAATAGTCAAGCAACAATTCTAAAGTCAGGTTAGGTCTATGTGCCTAGGACTATGGCTGGATGAATTGTGCCTCTTCAGCATCCACAAGGGGGTCAGGATGTACTTAAAAAGGCTTCTCTGTCAGCACTCTACCATGTACTTAAAAAAAAAGTATTTACCAAATCTAATATTCAATGTGATTCAAAGTGACGTTTGAAAACTACCAATTAGTGTTCCTTGGCAAACTGACACAAACAAGTTCTCTTTCTGAAACCTGGTATGAAAATATTAAAGTATGAAATCATCAACACAAAAGAAAGCTGTAAAACAGTAAACCTTGCAAATCCTCAAAATTTCAGAAGACCAAACATGGAAATACATGATTCCAAAGCCCTCTGCCTTTTCCTTGAGGTATCATACAGAACTTGATCAAACTTCCTAAAGAACTATAAATCAAGACATCTCATTTTAATTTATTTAATGCCATTGTAGGAATGCTGATAGGAATTAGAGACAGGTGGGCTCAGCTGACACTGCAGAATACTTGATGCGTCAAAGATTCACATATTGTCTTTCATTACCCTGGCTCAGAATCCTCAAGCACTTTTGCATCTGACAAGAATTTCACATACTGAACTACATCAGAGCTTAGTACAATTTGAAAGAACCATCCAATTATTCTAGGGTTAAAAATGTATCACTGTCATAAATGCTTATGTGCACAGTACTTAATGAGTGATACCTTATGCCCAAAGAAATGAAAACAACAGCACATCTTATGCTTTCTTAACTCTGCCTACACTGTGTTCATGCCTGTTACATTTCCAATGTACTAGAAATGACCAAACGTCATGATTAAGAATATATCCAACAACTGACCCTATATTCTATTTTATTTAGACATTGATATATAAGCAAGGATAGATAAGGGAGCCAGACTCCATACACACTCACCCAGTTAATGACACTCTCAAACCCCTCTTCACTCATCCCCTTAACATCCTCACAGCACAGCTGTACTGCTGTTGAGAGAGAACATGAACAGGACTGGAGCTATACAGGGATAGCTGAGAGACATCTGCCTGTTGGCAAAGCAGAACAAAATTTGCTACCATTGCAAGCAGTGATCAAAGGGTAGAGCTAAGAAAACTAAGCTAAACAATGAAAAGGGAGTTTATGAGTTAAAATAACATTACCTTACACTCTGAATTCTGACAATCAGTGATGGACAACACTCAAAGGAAGGGATAGGGAAGGTAAATCCCACAAACCTAGGCTATACTCGCTCATGTTGGCTTTATTAGATCACCTCTCAGAAACTGAGTGAGAGAAGCCATATTGATACGGTTATCTTGCAGCATTTTCAGAATCATCTGAAGGCTTCATACTGAAGAATTCTCTTCCTTTAAAATATACCAAATGAACTTCTCATTAATATTTCACATTAGCCCAACTTCCCAAGTAATCTTCTGCTCCCCCTCATCCCAGCTGGAGCTGGATCCCAAGCCCCAGACCTTACTCTTATTACCAGTCCTGCCACTAACTTTCTGGCCAACCTAGAGCAAGCACTTACCTCTCCTGAGCCTCCACTACCTTGCTTCTAGCAAGAGGAAGCCAGGCCTGATGATATCCTACTATTGGTCTAATTACCTGTGATCTTATAGTGGACCTGAAATTTGGGCCACCTCATTCATGGGGCATTCTGCAGAATATCAGAATGTAAAAAAAAAAAAAGAAGAACGAAAGAAAGAAAGAAGAGAAAAGAAAAACGACAAACTTCAGGGACAACGCTACTCTCAAAACGGATTCTGGGTAACTTTGAGAATTCTGAATCCCACAAACTTTAAAACGCCATCGTCTGAAAAACAGCTTCTACCTGAATAGAGGTGAAAATGTGAAAACTGACACTTCTGCGGCACCGGAAAGACTACTCCCACTTGGAGTATCTATATTCGTGTATTTCACTAAACCTCGGGCTGCTGTTAAGTGACAATGAAACTCTCTGGTTTTGCCCCCGACTGAATTCCAGGCCCGAGACTCCAGGGACCTCGCCAGCCTCGCCCGGACTTTCAGATTTCAGGAAACAAGCGAAGAAAAGGAAACAGCCGTAGAGTTACTCGTAGATGCCTGAACCCTTGAGGAGAAGTAGAGAAGAGGGCGCGGTGGCCACACGGCCTCTCCGTTCCCTTCTCCATCCTGGCCTGGGATGCCGAGGGCCGTGGCGGTGGCGGCCGGTCCCACTCCACCCCGAGTAGCTGCGGGCCCGCGGCCGCGTAAGTCACCTGTGAAGGAGTCAGGGTAGATGGACTCCAGAGCCTCCAGCTCGTTGCGCTGCTCCTCGCCGTAATCTGTCATCGCGGCCCTCGCTGCAGCCCATGGATCGCCCAGACACCCAGGCGGCGCGCGGCAGCCTGGACCGCGGCGCGCTGGGAGAGCAGGCAGCTGCAGGGCGGGCGCAGGCGCAGAGTCCCCGGCTGAGAGGCCGGAGGCCCAAAGCCAGGCTAGGCCTGCTGAGCCACAGCCCAGCGCCTGCCTCCGCCTGCTCCCTAGTTCCGCGTTCGACTCGTTGGGCCTGGCCTGTGGGCCGCCTGTCCCACGCCCGCTCGGGATTTGCAGGGATAGGGAAGACACCCGGTCTGGCATTTGCCATGGACACCTAAGGATTGGTTCCTGGGCTTTGCAGGGCCTGAGCCTGAGAAGCCCCTCAGTGGCGCGTCCTTGTCCGACTTGTCTGGGCTTAAGGCCGGCCTGGCGTGCGGGGGCGTGACTATGTAGCTGGAGGCGGGACTCTGGGGGAGTCGGGACCGGAGGCGGGACCAGGTTTCTGGGTTACGACGTGGTGGCAGCGGCAGACTGGGCAAGGCATGTCCTGGTGATGGCTAGTGGCGGGTCACAGGTGATTTCTACGTTCCTGGAACCTCCAAGTTCTTGGCATCCCACGAGAGTGTAAGATCCAGTGGGCAGGGCTTCCCTGGTGGCGCAGTGGTTGGGAGTCTGCCTGCCGATGCAGGGGACTCGGGTTCGTGCCTCGGTCCGGGAGGATTCCACATGCTGCGGAGAGGCTGGGCCCGTGGGCCATGGCCGCTGAGCCTGCGCGTCCGGAGCCTGTGCTCCGCAACGGGAGAGGCCACAGCAGTGGGAGACCCGCGTACCGCAAAAAAAAAAAAAAAAAACAAAAGATCCAGTGGGCAGAGATGCAGGAGGTCTGTTAGTGCATTGGGCGAGTCCAGAAGGATCAGCCCAACTGCAGAATAGCCAGCGTGAATCCGGGGGAGAAGTCAACTGGAAGGCCTGAGATCTGGGTTCTAGATTCGGATTCCAGGCTTCACTTTTGAATTTGTAAAATGAACGCGACAGGATGCAGATCTAAATATTTCTGTGATAGCAATTTATGAACTGATGAAGGGGGTGTAAATTTGGGTAACAGTTTTGATAAGTAATGTGAAAGTAATTATAAATACTCCGAAAAGTATTCAGAATTTTTGATTTGGGAGAGTGAAACTGAGGAAATAATAGTACTTAATGTATATATATATACATCTGTTATCTTCAAGTTCATCGCAGCAGTTACAAAGAGATATAATGGCAACAAGTATATAACCTTGTTGCCATATATGGCAACAAGCTAAGAAAATGGATAAACATGGTACTTTTATGAAATGAATGCTGAAGTACCATTTATGTTTATAATAAAGGAAGATGCTTATGTTGTTTTTTTAACGCAGAAAAAATGTAAGAAAATATTCAAACATTAAAAGATTTTTCACATTCATTTGTGTTTTCCTTTGTTTTGTTTTTTGTATTAAAGCTGGTTTCACTTGTGTAGTGGGGGAAACAGTTTTTAAATAGGAAGTTCCCTAATGATAAAGGCTCTAAAGTTTTCTCTTGTTAAAATGATGGTCCCATGGACCAGAAGGCGTCTTGATCTTTTGTTGGGAATTGTTGCCTACTTATAGCAGAAGGATACGTTAAAACAAACATATTCAGGTACACTTTGGTACTGATTCCATGTCTTCAGTATTAAGGGTTGATTTGGGACATTCTTTTAAACTTTCAGGAAAAACGTGGAAACTCTTCTGATGATGGTAAGAATCAAATAAAATACAGGAAGTAACTTTGCAAATACAAGGTGCTTCTTATTCTGGATATCCTCAGCTTAGAGAAATCAATGATTTGTTATTGGAGAAGGAGCTTCTGTACAGAGGGAACAGCCAGTACTAAGGTCCTAAGGTGAGAGCCCACTTGATATTTTGGAAGCCAGTGTGGCTGGTGCACAGTGAACTGGTGTGGGAATCCAGATCATGTAGGATCATTGGAGGGTTTAGGTGGAAGAGTGACAATTTTAGAGGGACAAAGTCTGAAAGCGTGGAGACCAATTAGTCCATGGCAGTAACCTAGGCAATAAATAGCGATGACTTACACCAAAGCTATAGGACTGAACGAATTCTGGATATACTTTGAAGCTGTCAGGATTCGATATGTGTTGTACGAAAGGGAGAAGTAAGGGGTGATTTTTGGCTGGAACAACTGGAAAGGTGAAGTTCTTTTGACCACAGTGACAGGTGAGGAAGACAGAATGAGTATGGCAAGGAAGTTGATAGCACCTTTAATCCATGGATCAAAGATAAACAAGTAAAAATTTTTTAAATTTCCTAACTGATAATAAAAGCACAACTTATCAAAATAGGTGCAGCAAAGCAACCAATTCAAGGTTTATATTAGAAAGAGAAGGTTAATACTGGTTACAAGTTTAGGTAAATGGAGTGCCCCTTTATTTGCTTTACTCTTTTATTAAGAGAGTTTTTGGTAAAACGTCCTTTTCAAACCTGTTGTATATCCACTGTAAAAAGCCTTCATATTTCAGAATGCTCAAGAGTTGTTCTTTAGTTTTTTACTTCTAGAGATAACTTTCTAAGAGACTTCCAATGCTAATGTAAGGGAGAGAACATACCTCCAAATCTTTGTCACACCTACATGGGCATCATTAAGCATTTTTGGTTGATCTCTAATTTCATTTTGACACAGAGACACTTCAGCAAACACAGGGAGGTCCTTAACTTCCTGAAAGTGGAGAACTTTTATGAGGCAGATTGGCTTGCTTTCAGTGTCTCATTTTTAATTTGTAGTTACAGATGTTATAGGATAAGTGTGTTTCGAGCTCTGCAGGGATGTAAATGATTTAGTGAGAATAACCATCATGTGATCTGGAGCCAAAAGTGAGAAGCCCAGCCTCAGCCATTTACAGGTTATGTAAACTTACAAGATCATTTGAATAACATGAAATAATGTATGTGAAAGCACACTGCAAATTCTCAAATAGGATATCAGTGTAATTAGTAATATATATACATACACATATATATATTCCTCTGAAGCAGTTCTGTTCTCCCTCTTCTCTGTTCATCTTCATTGCTAAAGAAAAATGTCCCTGAGAGATTTATCTTACTCATTTGTATTTAAGTTTTTTTCTGCAGAGAATGCAAAGTCACAGTTGTTGCTTCCTAATATTAGCAGTCTTTAAAGTGTGTTTTGACGTTTATTTTTGCTTTTCTGTCCTTATGAGTTTTCTAGGCAATCTCGCCTCTCTCAGAGGTGCAGAATTGAGAATTCCCTATTTAAAGGTTAATCTTCTCAAGCACAGTTCATGTGGCTAATTTTTATTTAGTCAGGTGTCTCAAGAATTCATCACCAGTCACAAATACAGCCATATGAAATTCTAATTCTGTGAGTTCCTTTGAAGGGTAGTGAATTTCAGTATCACTTCTTCTAGCCTAACTGATCTCCCTGACTGACTCAACACAGCAGCCAGATTGATCCTGCTACAATGTAAATTAGGTCATGTTACTCTTTGCTCATAACTGCCCCCTCCCCATCTCAGATTAGAGGCCCATGTATTTACAGCCTAAACTCTATAGAATCTGGCTCCCTGGCCATCACCTGCAGCTCTTGTGACCTCTCTAACCTTATCTCCTATTACTGTGCCACTTATTCTGTGCTTCAGCCACACTAGACTCCTTGCTGTTCCTCAAACCCACAAGGCAGGTTCTCCTAAGGAGGGACTTGCTGTTCCCTCCTTCTGGAATGCTCTTTCTCCCATGCCCAAATGGACTACTCCCTCATCTCCATTTTTTTTTATTAGATTAGTATTTCTTTATTTGTGGAATTTCTCCCAAAGTGAGGCCAATTATATTGTCATTCCTAAAAACAAGCTACAGGTTTTATAATATGTATGCAATATAAATAAAATTCCCTTTCTTCTCTGAGCAGACTCATCAACATCTCAGTGGGTATTGAACTTGTTTCTAAAGAGTACATGCACTAATTTCATCTGGAAATTGTTATTCCATGATTTCTATTGATTATTTGTCTTCTAACATTGAAGTCCACCATCTCCTCTATCTATAACAAAATCTAGGCCCTCTGATTTCCTCCTATTGAAAATCTTCTGTCCCAACTTTTTTTTTTTTTTGCCCTTTTTTTTTTTAACATCTTTACTGGAGTATAATTGCTTTACAATGGTGTGTTAGTTTCTGCTGTATAACAAAGTGAATCAGCTATACATATACATATATCCCCATATCCCTTCCCTGTTGCGTCTCCTTCCCACCCTCCCTATCCCACCCCTCTAGGTGGTCACAAAGCACCAAGCTGATCACCCTGTGCTATGCAGCTGCTTCCCACTAGCTATCTATTTTACATTTGGTGGTGTATATATGTCCATGTGACTCTCTCACTTCGTCCCAGCTTTCCCTTCCCCCTCCCCGTGTCCTCAAGTCCATTCTGTAGTCTGCGTCTTTACTACTGTCCTGCCCCTAGTTTTTTCATAACCAATTTTTTTGATTCCATATATATGTGTTAGCATACGGTATTTGTTTTTCTCTTTCTGACTTACTTCACTCTGTATGACAGACTCTAGGTCCATCCACCTCACTACAAATAACTCCGTTTCGTTTCTTTTTATGGCTGAGTAATATTCCACTGTATATATGTGCCACATCTTCTTTATCCATTCATCTGTCGATGGACACTTAGGTTGCTTCCATGACCTGGCTATTGTAAGTATAGCTGCAATGAACATTGTGGTACATGTCTCTTTTTGAATTATGGTTTTCTCAGGGTATATGCCCAGTAGTGGGATTGCTGGGTCATATGGTAGTTCTATTTTTAGTTTTTTAAGGAATGTCCATACTGCTCTCCGTAGTGGCTGTATCAATTTACATTCCCACCAACAGTGTAGGAGGGTTCCCTTTTCTCCACACCCTCTCCAGCATTTATTGTTTGTAGACTTTTTGATGATGGCCATTCTGACTGGTGTGAGGTGATACCTCATTGTAGTTTTGATTTGCATTTCTCTAATGATTAGTGATGTTCAGCATCCTTTCATGTGTTTGTTGGCAGTCTGTATATCTTCTTTGGAGAAATGTCTATTTAGGTCTTCTGCCCACTTTTGGATTGGGTTGTTTGTTTTTTTGATATTGAGCTGCATGAGCTGCTTGCATACTTTGAAGATATTTATCCAAAAGAATTGAAAGATACTAGCACTCCTATATTCATTGCAGCACTATTCAAGATGTGGAAACAACCTAAAATTCGATCAACAGATGAATGGATAAAGAAAATGTGGTCAATACATAACGATAACATACTATCCAGTCTTTAAAAAGAAGGAAATTCTGCAATATGCAACAACATGGTTGAAGCCAGTTACAGAATGACAAATACGGCATGATTTCACTTATATGAAGTATCTAAAATAGGCAAATTTGTTGAATCAAAGAGTGGAATGATGGTTGCCAGCAGCTGGGGGGAGGGAGAAATGGGGAGTTACTAATCAAAGGGCACAAAGTTTCAGTCAAGCAAGATGAATGAGCTCTAGGGGACTTCCCTGGCGGTCCAGTGGTTAAGACTCTGCCCTTCCAATGTAAGGGGGCGGGTTCAATCCCTGGTTGGGGAACTAAGATCACACATGCCTCGTGGCCAAAAAAAAAAAAAGAATGAGCTCCAGAGGTCTGCTGTACAACATTGTACCTATGTACATTAACAAAAATGTACACTTAAAAAATGTGTTAAAGGGTAGGTCTCATGCTAAAGTGTTCTTACCACAATAAAAAAAAAGCTTAAAAGAAACAGGTCTGTTTGTTATAAAACTAAGAATGTATACAACATCCACTTTCCAAATATCTCTTCTCTAAACTTTATGTCTTTCTGACCTTTCTGATGTCATGTAAATTCTTGTCTGCTCCTCCTGTCCTCAATGAACTGGGAAAAGATCCACTTCCACTCCTATACAAAATTCCTTCTTATTAATGAAGAGAATATTCTGTCACCCTCACCCTTCTCTTGTGCAAAGGGGCTGTCTCTTGGCCTTTGCACTTTCCTTCAAAGACGTGATTTCCTCCCTCTTGATCAATTTCACTTCGCCAGCAAAGTGTTCTTTTACATGTGGGAATGATGTCACCCAATTCAAGAGCATTTTAACACAAATGAGGGGTCAGATATACTCACCCACTGATGCTTTGCTTATAATTAGTAGCTTTTGTTAAAAGGTTTGGCCTTCAGCAGCGTTATCTCATTAGGCAAGTGTAAAATGTTCCATAGCTGGTGCTATTGAGAAGTGGGGCAAGGTTAGAGGAAGTCCACATAGTCACATGCTGCCCGTGGAGCACAGCAGAATCAGGAACAGAACCTAATGGTGTGCCTTTTGTTTGGCTGCCCTCTCAGACCGTGCACTTGTACAGAAAACCATCATCATCCTTCCCACGTACCTACTGTATACCTACATACCGTGGCTTCCACAGAACTTATGATTGTTTCCTGGCTCCAGAGAAGGAAAGAGAGAAATAGGATGCATTTGAAGGGAATTGACTAGATGAGGAAATCTATACCCATATGAGTGAAGTGATTCTTACAGAGCTGATTAGTGAAAGGCTGCACATAGGAACAGGTCTCCTGACTTTATGCCCTACTCTCCACTCCTTTGTCTCTGAGAGGAGACAACTATGTGACTTAGGGTACTAATAATATTCTCCTCTCTCTTGTTTTCCTCATTTTGCCTTTTCTACAGGGCAGATTGTCACTCTATCACTAGGCTTCTGACAAATTCTTATGACAGGCTTTAACCTTAAATTGCGCCATCTAGCGATGTGAAAAGAAATCTCATGCTAGACACCAAATCATTTTTGACATGTACAGAATATTTTATTCAATAACAGAATATACATTTTTCTCAACATTACATGCAACATTCACCAAAATATACCACATTCCAGGCCATTAAAACACTTCCTTTTTTTAGATTCCGCATATAAGCCATATCATACGATACTTCTCTTTCTCTGTCTGACTTATTTCACTCAGTATGCTAATCTCTAGGTTCATCCATGTTGCTGCAAATGGCATTATTTCATTCTTTTTAATGGCTGAGTAATATTCCATTGTATATATATACCACATCTTCTTTATCCATTCCTCTGTCTATAGACATTTAGGTTGCTTCCATGTCTTGGCTATTGGCTTGCTGCAGTAAACAGTGGGGTGCATGTATCCTTTCGGACCATGTTTTTCTCCAGATATAGGCCCAGGAGTGGGATTGCAGGATCATATGGTAGCTCAATTTTTAGTTTGTTAAGGAACCTCCGTACTATTCTCCATAGTGGCTGCACCAGTTTACATTCCCACCAACAGTGCAGGAGGGTAGTCAGCCTTACATTTTAAATAAAAAGGAGATAGGTTACTTCTAATGTCAACTTCCTGCAACATTAAAATGTATCCATTTTATATGTGATTTTATCATATACAAGTGTGCTTTTTGCAGTTATTGACTCAATACAACTACAAAATTTAAATAAGACATTATTTATGAAAATTGTCGGCAGCATTGTAACATATGATACACAGCAGCACATGATATTTTATTTTTTTATAAATATTTATTTATTTTTAACTTTTGGCTGCGTTGGGTCTTCATTGCTGTGCATGGGCTTTCTCTAGTTGTGGCGAGCGGGGGCTACTCTTCGTTGCGGTGCGCGGGCTTCTCATTGCGGTGGCTTCTCTTGTTGCAGAGCACAGGCTCTAGGCGAGCGGGCTTCAGTAGCTGTGGTACACGGGCTCAGTAGTTATGGCTCACAGGCTTAGTTGCTCCGCGGCATGTGGGATCTTCCTGGACCAGGGCTCGAACCCGTGTCCCCTGCACTGGCAGGCAGATTCTTAACCACTGTGCCACCAGGGAAGTCCTGATATTTTAAAACATGAATAATACAGAGCGTTTCTTCAGAAAAGCTCAAAGTAATTCCCACCTATTATCTGTTTTTCCATTACAAGAGCCTTGTGAAGTAAAAAGGGCATCTGCCATTAGCCTCATTTTACATCTGTCATTAGCCTCATTTTACTGATGCTGTAATTAAGACTTAGGTGATGTCACCACGAACACATAGTAAGAAAAGCCAGTTTAACTTTTCGTGGGAATGTAAATTGGTACTATGGAAAACAGTATGGAGATTCCTAAAAAAAAAATTAAAAGTAGAACTATCATAGGATCCAGCAATTCGATTCCTGGGTATTTACTTGAAGAAAACAAAAACACTAATTAAAGAAAAGATATATGCACCCCTATGTTCATTGCAGCATTGTTTACAATAGTCAAGATATGGAAGCAATCTAAGTGCCCCTTAATAGATGAATGGATAAAGAAGATGTGGAATACATATGCATATATAATGGAATATATATATATATATATATTCCATTATATATATATAATGGAATACTACTCAGCCATTTAAAAAAGAACAAAATCTTGCCATTTGCAATAACATGGATGGACCTAGAGGGTATTATGCTAAGTGAGATAAGTCAGACAGAGAAAGACAAATACTGTATGACTTTACTTATACGTGGAATCTAAAAAGCAAAACAAATGAACAGACATAACAAAACAGAAACAGACTCACAGATACAGAGAACAAACTAGTGGTTGCCAGAGCAGGGATGGGAGGAGGGGTGAAATAGTTGAAGGGGATTAAGAGGTACAAACTACCAGTTATAAAATAAACAAGTAACAGGGATGTAATGTACAGCACAAGTAATATAGATAATATTTTTAATAACTTTGTATGGTGTGTAATCTATAAAAATATCAAATCACTGTGTTATACACCTAAAACAAATACAGTATTGTTAAGTCAACTATACTTCAATTTTAAAAATTTATAGTTTTCAGAGAAAAAAAAGCCAGCTTAGAATTTAATTCTTCTGACTTTATTCTAGTGCTTTTTCCAAAAATTAATTGTTTCTGTAAAATATACCTTTGAATAGAATATATATATATATATGTACAACTGAATCACTTTGCTGTACACTTTAAACTAACACAACATTGGAAATCAACTATACTTCAATAAAAAATAAAATATAGCTTTGAAGATTTTCTATTATGATCATCATTCTGAGAAAAATGAAAATGTGATATTTGCAGTAGAGTTACCATAGTTGATTTTAGTTGTAGTAATGAAATATTAGAGGGTTTAACTTAACAGGCATAAATCCCTGTGTTTATTGTAAGAGCAAGCCGAAAATAAAGTTGTACTTCTCTCCTGTCTAAGGTCTAAAAGAAAGCTCCTTAGTTACACAAAAATATATTTCATGGTTTCCAAACACATTTATGATAAAAGGTTTATTATTAGGAGAAGGTAATCAGAGATAAACTTGATCATTTAAATCAAGATAATCGTAAAGGATAGGTTTGACAAGAAATATTATGATGTTGCCGTTACGAGTTAAACATGAAGAGCTCTGATCCTCCTCAGATTCAGAGCGGTAGTCTAACCAAGTCCAATGTAATGGAGATTAAATATGAGTACAGGGCTTCCCTGGTGGCGCAGTGGTTGAGAGTCCGCCTGCCGATGCAGGGGATACGGGTTCGTGCCCCGGTCCGGGAAGATCCCACATGCCGCAGAGCGGCTGGGCCCGTGAGCCATCGCCGCTGAGCCTGCGCATCCGGAGCCTGTGCTCCGCAACGGGAGAGGCCACAACAGTGAGAGGCCAGCGTACGATAAAAAAAAACAAAAACAAAACGAGTACATATCCTGCTCAGCCACATTCCCACTGTGTGACCCTGAGCAAGTCATTCAGCCTGTCCAAACCTCGTTTTCCGTATCTGTCAGGTGAGACCTCTTCCAGCCTTAGTTCTCCTGATTTTCAGGTATTGCTTTCCCTAGCTAAACTCTGGACACAGAACTAGATCATAAATAGATGAGTGTGTTGATTGTAGCTTCCAAAGCCTCCCTTAGGGCATCCGGGCCTTCTAGTTACTGATAGCGTTTACAAATACTTGGCCTGATGCAAACTCTGTTCATCAAAGCTGGGAAAGCTTTTTACTGTCAGGTCAATGTCATTATGATGGTTGTTCTGAGGGGTATAGGGGGAATTTATGATTTTTCAGTAAAAACATCACATCATTGGTGTTGTCACAGTAAGATGAAACTTTTAAATAGAGAAAAATATGATATAAAATATATAAAAAATAGAAACAGACTTATAAAACTTGAAATTCTGATCCTTAGGTTGAAAAATTGGAACTCCATATATTGTGCTTGTTAGAAATTCTGGAAAGCAAAAATGAGATCTTTTACTTTGAATAGTATAAGTTGAAACCTTGGAAAGGTAAGGGAACTCATGATCAACTTTACTGAGAGCATCTTTATTATGAAAATAGAGCAGTATAAATCTGCCCTTTAGTTTAATGTTTTAATCAGTATGTGACACACAGTTTTACTGTATTTTGTGCCTGTTGATCTTCTAAGAACTTGCTGCTGGCCACCTTCTTTTGTATATATTCCTATTCTCCATCCAACTAGAGCAAAAATGTTTTACAAAGAATGAAAATAATATGATGTTTTCTCGAGTTATGTTAATAGACATACAATTTGACTTGATACTTTCTTAGATTGTCCAGTGAAGTTATAGTTCATTTCTGGGAAATTTCATTTCCCCATCACATCTGTAAGCTTTTCCAAAGGAAGGGAAATTTCAGACATTCTTGGGGTTTGGACCACCATGCCATGGCAAACCAGCACATTGTAGACATTCATTAAATATAGAAGTGAATTTACAAAATATTTGAAGATTTTTTTTTTCACACCTTACACACTGTTGCTTCTCCTATTCTGTCCAGAAGAGGGCAGTGGGCAACATTCATCTCCAAATTAAAGACTCTTTCCTATCCCTTCCCCCTTATCCTGACTCTCACTACTGGCAAAAGCCCCCTTATTTCAAGCAATATTTACTATGGTGAAAATTCAATGCTCCAAAAATGTCTGGTTGCTCACAATAACAAAACAGCAATAACAAGATTTGAATTACAATAGGATCCTGGGCAGGAAAATAACTGACTGTTATTAAATAATAGACAGTAAACTCATCTTGATAATTTTATAGAAACATTTATTTTTTCCATGATTTATATGAGTGTAGAAAGTTTCGGGGCAAGATTCATTCTTGCTACATTGATGTCAATTGTAATTACAAAATGCAAACATTAAAGGGGTAGTCAAATCACTAGATATTATATTTCACTTAACTTACTTAATGGGCTCATATCTTTTCCAGTTTATTTTAAGGGCAAATAGAAAATACAATTGTACCTTCCTCTGGTCTAAGATCTAAAAAACATCTCTTTAGTTACACAAAAATATATCTCATGCTTTCCAAACATACTTATGGTCAGTTTTATTATCAGGAGATGCTAGAGACAAAAATGATCATTTAAATAAATCATTCCCATTTATTGTGGAAAATATTTGAAATGTATCCTAAAACTCATCATGGAGCCAAATTGTGTTAGGTGGGCTTCTTTATGTTGCTGGCATTTGGGTTGTCAGGTCATAGGGGTTTATTGTGAGGATATTCTGGGACACGACAGCTAAGCCTCATGGAAGAACAGAAAATCAGTCAGTCTTGTCGTCTCAGTAGCAGGCATTTATGGTTCCCTACTTCAGTCTTCTGCCATTTTGGTGACTCAACTACTCTCTGGTTATTATGCTCTTGCAGCTACATATTAATATCATTCTATTCTTCTATATCTTCTCTCCATCTCAGTGATTCTGCTGCCTCTTGGTTTCTGCTTACTCTCTTTTCCCCAGGCATTTTTTGTCTTCTGCCCAATCATCCAAACTGTGACTCTCTCTGTGTGTCTCACATTCAAAGTCCCAAAAAGAGTCACTAGCCTGTGCAGCCAATCACTAGCCCTCTGCTGGGTAGAGTTTTCATGCTAAGCCACTTTCAGGCCTATAGCCAAACTATGGACTGACAGTCCGGGTTCTCAAATGCCCATCCTTGTCCGTTATCTGTGGCCAAAACAATAGGGTAATGAGACACAAAGCATGGCCATCGTAGGGAACCCCTCAGGAAGGGCATTTGGTTATGAAAAACATCCTGAGTTTTCCCCAAATGGGGAAAAGTAACTGGCAAAGACCTTGTTCTTCCTGTCTAGGAAATTAGTAGCAGTAATTTATGAGTCTTACTTCACCTATGAATGCTCTGCTCACTTTATTCATCTTACTGTTCATCTTGACGCTGTTGTTTGTTTTCCTTTGTTCCAGAAGCTAGAAGTCCTGTATAGAATAGTGTAGCAGGCTCCATTTAGCATGCTAACTATAAGGTATTGAAGTAGGGAATTGTCATTGTTATGCATTTTGGAGATAATAATCAAGTAAGCAAACCTTTCGCCAAAAAAAAAAAATACTTCCCCCATGAGGCAGTCCAAGTGAAACTACATTGTTAGTTGAAAGTAAATATTTTAGACCATTAGCAAGAGTGGGGCAGACATTTCTTAGAACAGTAAACTCAGAGGGATGCTTTGGTGGAAGGGAGACAACCAAGTTCTCCTAAGAAAAATGATTTTGTACTACAGTAGATAGTATTAGGTTTTTCTTTTGAATTTCTTATAAAGGAACCAATCATAAAAGTTCTGGTCCTCTAATCCTATGGGGCTTTTGCTTTTGTTTCTCTTTTTCTAAATCTCTTGCAGTCCTTTCTCTTGGCAGTCTGTGTTTTTTCAGAGAATGTTACCAGAGATGACCTGATTTTTTTATGTGAATAGAAAAACTGCCCAGGTGAAGTGAACTTGAACCAGGCCATTCAAGTCAGAGACATCAGCATATCTTAGGATATTGTTTTTCTCTTAAAAACAAGACAAACAGTTTTGTTCCTTATGTTTCCGTATTTTACTTTCTCTCCTTTCCCCCCCCCCGATATTTGGCTCCTTTCATTTTCTAAACAATGTACATTTTTAAAAGAAGTACTTTCCCTGAAAATTACCATATTTCACAATTCTGAGTATAAGCCTAAATGGAATGCACCCAGTACCAGGCACAACACGCAGGGTTATGTTGACATCATAACTGTGCACAAAATGGAGAGGCTGTTTTCAGCGCTTTGAACGTTTTTTTTCTTTTTTTCCTTTACCAGGATGAAAATTTAAATCTTAATTTTAAAGTTGCCTCCATTCCCACACCACCCTCCCACCCAACATGCAGACACACATAGACAGACACATACCCCTTCCTTTTACACACAACTTACTTAAAGGGATAGACGAAGAAATGCAGCCCAAATGGCACGAAATAGAGGGAGACTTGGAACATTTTTATTGCTAGGCAATGCTTGCCCTTTGTTGAAATCTGTCACTGATGTGGGGACTGTATTTTGCCGTGATGTGTCTTGCTTTTACCGCATCAGGGCTGGGAGCGTGTCATTGCCTCTGCCTAGTGGTCAGCACCACCAGATGATAACATGCCCTGGCCCAGCCTTCCTTCTTCTGGAACATGTGCTCCCCACACACATACTACTGGAGGCCAACTTCCACTCAGCTCAAATCTATCCACGTCAGGCAACTCAAAGATAACCTGCCAGGAATCCCAACAGTGCAGGGTGGGAAGGGGGAGAAGGGGCAGCGTGGCTACCACTAATTTCACCTCCATCACACAGCCAAGCATTGTGACTCTGTCACGAAGATTCCCCAATCCTAAAATATTTAGGTATCTTGCCACTGTTTTATACTAGAATCATTTGTAAATAGAAGATTGAGTATTTAGCCATGATGGTATGGGCCACTAACCCCACCCAAAAGATTGAAGTGGGAAACTGAGGTCCTCAGAGTCTACATTGCATTCCGGAGCCAGGCATTCCTTACCTGTGACTCATGCAGGGAGCTGAAGGGTGGGAAGAAGCCAAGTGACAGACTCGGTCATTCATCAGAAGGGTCTGGGCAGCCCTGGAGGGTCAGATTCACAACGAACAGGGTGGACTGGAGACCAGGTCAGAGGGCAGTTCTTAGCACAGCGCAGGCAGAGGTGGGTCCCAGGGTTAAGGCACAGGGTGTGCCTAATTCCCAACCCCCTTCCTAGGATTACTGCTTCCTTTCATCCCTCCATCAAGCAACGGAAGCTAATCAGATTAAGTCTAAATAGAACATCTTTCTTTGCTATTACTTACTATTTTTCAAAGGCTAACTCACAATTTAGTGGTAGAGGTCTATTGAATTACTTTACTTTTTCCAACGTATGATATTAAAATAAGTGGGAGCCCTTGGTAAACAGGGATTGAATTCCATAGAACTCACAGCACGGCACCAGACAGCATTCCAGAGAAGGATGGCCTCACAGTTAGCTGAATGTCAGGCCATTTTCCTTCTTAGTAACATTTTTGAGCAAGGAAGACGGGAGTGAAAAAAATTAAAAGGATAGAAAAACCCTTTATAGTCATAAAATTCTCAGTATTTAAAAATGGTGAATATTAACAGCAAAAGGAACACACAAAATATTTTGAAAATTCTTACCATTTGGTCCAGAAATATGGCGGAGGAATTACTAAAAATAAGAAAATTGTTTAAACAAACATAACCATTTAGGCTTAATTTCCCCCTCTGAGTAAGCAAGAACTGCCTTATGTAAACACCCACGCACTTGCTCTGTTCCCCTTTGTACTTCTGGGAGGGGAGAAAGAAGAAAAACGTAGAAAGTTTTCATTTGTGGACAAGCTTGTGTGCATAACCACAAGATCTGTGGGTTCTGCAGACTGATTAGGTCTAACCCAGAAGACTGCATCAATTACTTAAGGCAGATTCCCGATATGAAAGCAAGGCATCTGCAGGAAAATTACGCTTAAACTTTTATTGTTACTATATTTGTGTAACATTATTTTTCTTTTAGTCACAGAAAAGTATCTCTTAAGGCTCAATTCTCAGTAAATTCTGCAAGTTATCTCCCCTTACTCATGAACGTCCATCTTCCACTCCTGTTCATGATCCAGTCTTACAAGCAAACTGGCTTTGTCTAGGCATCTTGTCTCCTTAGCACTATTACCAAAGATGTTCCAGAAGGAAGTTTTCAATCTTCCAGATATCTCAGTCCATGAAAATCTACGCTGTCCTAAGTTTCCATTGGAGATTCTTGTTTTTATTCCTATTGCTTAACTTATTTGGAAGAAACTCATGAGAGACTGACTTATGAAACAAATCTAAGTGTGTGGATTGAAAATAGCAATCGCATGGGGAACGTTTCATTAATGTAACTATTTACAATGAAACTCCTTACCGAGAGATGAAAACAGTTGAGGAAATACTCTGGGAAACAAAACCCCCAAGGCTCAAGCAACCTTTATCTGAGCCTAAAGGTTCAGGAACACATGCGGAAGGCCAGCCACCCCCAGAGACACGTGGAAGGCCAGCCACACCCTTGGTCAGCCCTGCTTGGTGTGACTCTTAGTTTGTGTCAGAAGTAAGATTTTGTCCAGACTTGCCCTGACCTCTCAGTGAGGCTCTAGGGTAATGGTTATGAATCCTGACTCCCCCATAGAATCTCCTGGAACTTTCCCCCCCAAATCCTGATGCCCAGGCCCTAATTTTGACCAATTAAATCACACTCTCTGGGAATAAGACTCAGGCATCAGAACTTTTTTAATGCTCCCCAGGTGATCTTAATGGGCATCCAGTGCCCTAGAGCAGGGGTTTTCAAACTGCGTTCCTTGGTGCTCTAGGGTGATCACTGCAGAGGCAAGGCGGCATGTGCTGACTGCTACCCTCCCGTCCCTCAGTCCAAATTCTTCCAGAGTTACCACTCATTTTGTCTCCTTTAAGTGTTTCAAATAAAATAAAATGTCATTGGAAAAAAAGTGGAAAACATTAGAGAGATGTAATCAAGGATAGTCTCGATTAAAACAAAGCCCACCAGTGGTTGGGATAACTAGCTTATCTCTCGCAGAGGAGGTAGGGAGAGAAGTTTTGTCTCCCAGGTCCTTCATTCCAAAGAAGATGGATATTGATCAAACACTAGTCTGTAACTCTATATTTGTCTGCATATTTCTTTAACCACTTTACTTCCTATATAGGGTCAGTGAAACTCACTCATAGCCAATTGTTTAAGGGAGCAAGCGTTTTAAAAGCACTAGCCCTCGTGTTTCCTCTCATGGCACAAATACCAACAAAACTCCTGGGAGAATCATCTTGATCTGTTGATATCATCAGCAATTATTATTATTGCAGAAGCACATCCTTTTATGTTAAAATGTAGGAATAAAACGTTGTTACAATGCAACTAGTAATCATTTTATAGGTTATGTATCCTGCCAAAGGATGCATATATTCTGAGGTATTTTCTAAAGCAAAATTATTCAATATTCACCTGAGTTGATAACTTTTCTTACTTTATCCTATTCCTTGAAATGATCTAGAGAATGTGATTAGGTGAATTGATTAATTCATTTTTCCCAATTTAATCTCAGTTTCATTACAATTTAAAACGTTCAAAGATTTTTCTCTGGCATTGGTGCAGCTCTAGTGTCAGGAAATTTGAAACTGTGAAGAGAGAGCTGTTCACACAGACAGACAGAAAGTTGTGCTCTAAAAGGTATAAAACTTAAAGTTTGGGGACTATTCTAAATCTTTTATGAACTTTCCCTTGCTGAAAATTCCTTCTTTATCAATTGTCTTTTTTTTTTTTTTTTTTTTTTCGGTATGTGGGCCTCTCACTGTTGTGGCCTCTCCCGTTGCGCAGGCTCAGCGGCCATGGCTCACGGGCCCAGCCGCTCCGCGGCATGTGGGATCTTCCCGGACCGGGGCAAGAACCCGTGTCCCCTGCATCGGCAGGCGGACTCTCAACCACTGCGCCACCAGGGAAGCCCTCAATTGTCATTTTTACCTAAGGAAATAAAATGGGAAGTTGACCTCATCAATATAGAGAACTAGAAGCATAGTTAGAGCATAACTGTCTCAAATATCTAGAAACCCAAGGTGGAAAAGCTGTGCTGAAAGGGAAAGAGGCCAGGGACCCAGACAGAGGCCAAGAAACTTGGAGATAGGCATCAATTCCCAGGAGTATATCAAGAAGCCAACTGACTGGGAATTCATGTGCTACTGGCCTTAAGATTTAGGATGACATAATTGAAAGAAATTCTGACGTATTAATCCAACACTCTAATATTACAAGTGAAAAAACTTGCTTCAAAAGATTAAATAAACACTTGAGAATAAACCAACATGAGGCAGCATTTGTGTGATGGAGGTTAGGAATCAGACTAATTCAGGTCCAAATTTAAGCTCTATCTCTTACCTGCGGCTTAAACTTAACCTTTTTGAAATTTAGCATTATTCATAAAAAATGGAAACAATAATCCTTCCCAGTATGCTTGTGAAATTTTAAATATAAATCTTATGTAAAGTATCCAGCACATAATAGTTTGTTAATAAATTTTAATTCTGCCTTTCCTCTTCGGTGGAATAGCAAAATTTAGAATATGATCTCTCTTACAGCTGGGCAAGTATTCTTTCTGCATAACTCAATTTTACCAAACTACTGAACTTTGAAAATATTATTTGAAGCAACCTAAAAGCAGTTTCCTTCCAGACTCAAATATGACATTTTATGTTTGTAATAAGAATCTTCTGAGCTCCCTGGTGGCGCAGTGGTTAAGAATCCACCTGCCATTGCAGGGCACACTGGTTTGAGCCCTGGTCCAGGAAGATCCCCCATGTCATGGAGCAACTAAGCCCATGAGCCACAACTACTGAGTCTGCGCTCTAGACCCCGCGAGCCACAACTACTGAGCCCGTGAGCCACAACTACTGAAGCCCACGTGCCTAGACCCACAACAAGAGAAGCCACCACAATGAGAAGCCCACGCACCGCAATGAAGGGTAGCCCCCTGCTCACTGCAGCTAGAGACAGCCCGCACGCAGCAACGAAGACCCAATGCAGCCAAAAATAAATAAATAAATATAATTTTTTTAAGTTAAAAAAAAAAAAGAATCTTCCAATCTCCAAAAGGGATTAAACTAACCTAATGCTCTTGACCAAAACCGTACTCCAATAGGTATAAGTACAAAGCCACTGACACTTGCCTTGCCTACAAGTAACCCCAGGCCTCCTTCTGGTGTTACGCTCCATGCTCAAGTCCAGCCTCAGTAGCTCAGCTTGCCCTTCTACCTCTCCTAAAGTCTCATTATGTCCCAGTACACATTTGGGGCTTCATTTAGGTTCAGTCAGAAGCCACTGCTATAAATGATTAGAACTGGAGCCAGATCCTTCCTTGTGTCAGCTCCTCAGGGCAATCTAGGTTCCCCTGGGAACTTTGGGCAATGATGGGATTGGTTGAATACAGGACAACAATCAAGGCAGCAACCACACAAACGAGAAAAGTCTTCATCCTTGCAGCTGCCATATAAAAGGTACATGTGCAGATCCACTGCTCCTTGCTATTCATCTCATAGGTGAGGGGCTGCAAGTATTGACTTTATGCTGGTTGCATGAATGGGCAAAGGAGAAGGAGAGGGTAGGAATGGGTTAAACAAGAATCAAGACCACAAGATAACTTAGCTTTTTAAAATTATTATTAAATTAATGATTCCAATAGGAACATAGCAGTGGCTTAGTTCTGAATCTAAAACCATAAGGTTTCTTAAAAATCATATAGAGCAACAAGGAGAATAATGGGAAACTCACCAACTCCATTTTCTTGAAACAAGAGAAAATATTTCTCCATAATGAAAGAGTATAACTTGTAGCAGGGAAAATTGATCCAAAAGACCTATCTGAAAGCATATTTGGTACTGTTTTTGGACTTTAAAGATGAAGAAAGAATTTTGTGAGAATATAGGTTAAAAACATCGTTAGTAATAAATTAAGATGGCATCAGATGTTTCCTTAACAGAATTCAATGACAAAAGACAGTAGAGTAATACTTAAAATATAGTCAAGTAGAGAAAGTGTGAACCAGCTAAACTGTCCTTCAAGTATAGAATAGGTCAATAACTTGAATATGTAAAAATTCAGGGAATAGGATTCCTGAGAACTTTTTCTGAGAATAATACTGGAGGGTAAACTCCAGGCAAGCAGGAGTTGATTGACAGAACTTCAGCAAAAAGAACTGAGGTGAGCACATAGTTTATTTCATCATATAGCTATTATGAAAAATTTCAAACCTACACAAATATAAAAAGAATATGTAATAAGTCCCAAGTACCTACTATCCAGTTTCAATAAGTATCAGTATTTTGCCCTTCTTGTTTCAACTATCAGCTCCCCCTTTTTTTGTGCTGAAGTATTTTAAAGAAAACTCTAGACATTCTGGTAATTCACGTATAAATATTTCAATGTGCATCTCAAACTGGTAAAGCATAAACCAATGTGCTATTATCATACACATCAAAATGAACAATTTCTTGAAATTATCTAATACCCATTTAATACCCATTCATATTTCTCTAAATATCTCAAAGATACCCTGTGTCAGTGGTTGTTTGAAACAGGATACAAATGAGGCCCACATGTTGTTTCTGGTCATTACATCTCTTAAGTCTTTTATTCTCCTTTTTTTAATGCCATTCGTCTACGGAAAGCTGGGTCACACGACCGATAGCATGTCCTATATTCTATATTTACTTGGTTGCTTCCTCATGGTGTTAATTAACTTGTTTTCTCTTGCCTACATTTCCTATAAACTAAGAGTAAGATCTTGATTAGAGTCAGATTTAGTTATTTTAGGAAACAATATTTCACAAGTTGGACTGTGTACTTACTCTTGCACTGCATAACATAAAGAGTCACATAATGTGTGGTTGTCCCATTTTTAGGGATGCTAAGACAGAGGAGTGGCTTCAAGTTGCATGTTCCTCACCCATCCCGCCTTCACCTGGTAGTTCAGAATTCATTATTTGTTGTCCAGATCCATTATGTCATTAGGGGTTGCAAAATATTTATTTTCTAATTCTGAAAAGCTCTACAAAGAATAAGATAATTTAAAAATCAGTAAGGTATAGTGGTATAAAACTAATATGCATAAAGTAATAGCTTTTTCATGTACTCAAATAACCATCACTTAGAAAATATCACAGGAAAAAGAAACTATTAGACTAGCAGCAAAGAAGTTACCTACAAATGCACAGTGCTTGCAAAACTTATGTAAGGAAAACTTTAAAATATCGTTAAGGGATAAAAGGTCACCATGAATAAATAGAAAATACATGGAAAGTTACCCCATGTTCTCAGGTTGATAACAGCATAAAGTCTAATTCAGTAGGTTTGGGGTGGGGCCCAAGATTCTGAAGTTCTTCTAGGCTTCCTTCCTTGGTGTGGCCTGCTTTGTGCTTTAGAGCAGTGGTCCCCAACCTTTTCGGCACCAGGGACCGGTTTTGTGGAAGACAACTTTTCCACAGACCGGGGTTTGGGGGGGATGTTTCAGGCGGTGATGTGAGTGATGGGGAGCGATGGGGAGCGGCAGGTGAAGCTTCGCTCGCTTGCCCGCTGCTCACCTCCTGCTATGCGGCCTGGTTCCTAACAAGCCACAGACCGGCAGTTGGGGACCCCTGCTTTAGAGCAGTTGTTCTCAAGATGTGATCCCTAGACCAGCAGCAGCAGCACCTGATAACTTGTTAGAAATGCAAATTCTCCCCCCAAACCTACCAAATCAGACACTTGGGCTCAGCAATCTACATGTTAACAAGCCCTCCAGATGATTTTGGCATGCGTTAAAGTTTGAGAACCACCACTCCAGCACTTCTAAAAATTAAGTTGCATAGGAATCACCTAAGATCTCGTTTAACAGCAGGCTTGATTCAACAGGTCTAGGATGGGGTCTGGTTCTGCATTTCTAACAGCTCCCTCGTTTACTGATGCTGTGGTTTGAAGGCAACACTTTGAGGAGCAAGCCTAGAAGACCAATCTGTTTCTAGCTTTTACTCAAGGCCAACCTATCCTGTGCCTTCTACTGCCATTTTCTTCTAGGTATTAATGATAATAGTATGTTTCTCCTCTCAGTTACTTATTTTAAACTGAATTAACTCACATCAGTGTGTTCCTTTCAAACCAAAATCATTAAAAATGAATTTCAGGCTTTGGTGGAGCTAGTTTGGAGAGGTGCCTATTCAGCATCTATCAAATCATTCCATAGAGGATATACTGCTTCCTGAAATCAAGAGGAAAAAATTATTAAGGAAACACCTATGCATAGGGAGAATTTTTGTATAAATCTATGTATAAATTCAATTTGCCTCTAATTTCTCTCTTTTAATAAATTCTGATTTTCACATATTAGTGAAAATATTAGGGCACTTACTTCATAGTGCCCCCAAATCTGATGGCTTAAAACAACAAATATTTTTTTAAGCTCATGATTTTCTGGATCAGGGATTTGGACAGGACATAGTGGGGACCCCTTTGTAATGTCTGCAGCCTCAGATGGTGTGGCTTGAAAGTCTGATGGCTGGAATGACTTCACTCAGACCACAGACCTGGGACCTTTTTTCTGGCTGTCAGTTGGGTCCCCTGGTTCTTCTCCATGTCTTGTCTGCTGAGGCTGGAAAGTCCAAAATGACTTCTTCACTCAGATGCCTGGTACTTTACCAACCTATCAATAGAATGACTCAAAGAATTGGAGTTAGCCAACTAACTCTTTTTAATCTCTCTCTCTCTCTCTCTCCATTTGGCTAGCTTGGCTTTCTTCAGAGCTTGGCGCTCTCAGGGTAATTGGACTTCTTACATGGTGGCTGGCTTTTACCAAGCTGAGCATTGCCAGAGACCAAGGCATAAGCTGCAACAATTCTGCAATCTGGATTCACTTCTGCTACGTTCTATTGGTTCATTAAGGTCAGAATCAAGAAGAGAAAGAGACTCCATCTCTCAATTGGAGCCACTGAGCCAAGTTTAATTTCCCATGGTTAGGTTTTATTACAGTGAAACTCAGATGCACCAAAGTTGCACGGGAGATGGTCTGGCTAGAATCAAAGTAAATGCAAAAAAAAAAAAAAAACTAGCTATAAAAAACTTCTTAGAAAGTTCCGGCTCATAGAGCCCATAGTTAGCATCTCTTCCTAACTCTGCTTTCAGTGACATCACCGTGGTAACTTGAAATTACATCATAGAAATTGGCAAACACTTCAAATCAGGGTTGGTTTTTTTTTTCTTTGAGAGCCAGTTGTTAAACATTTATCACATACCATGTTTAAAACCCAAACAGTATTTCAAATATTGCAACATCACAGCCCCCACCTCCCACTCTCCCACCTACACACACACATACACACACACACACACACACACACACACACACACAACCTGACTCTGCACCTCCAAGTTCCCAAGGATATGTTGTTTCAGGTCTTATACCTATAGGATCCTTTCCCCAATTTGGGATAATGTTCCATGGTAATAAGGAGTTCATCCCCAGGATTCTCCAACTAGGAGGCAAGGACTCTCTGTGGTATAAGATGTGAGCCACAGCATAGAACATGGTGCCTCTCCCTTAAATATCAATCCCACTCAGAGATTTAGAGGGAATTAATATATCTGTATAGTTAAACTAATGTGGATATATTACATAATAGAATGCAAAATTTGCATTCTGTAAGTGCCCACAAAAGTGTTTTTAGCTTTTTATAAAGTCACAGGAAATAAATGAACTTCAAGGTTGAAAAAAAGTTTTAACATGTAATATTAATATATGTCTATATCAATAGTCATAAATATATATATGTATATTTGTGCTTGTGTGTATGTGTATTTTTTAATGTAGAAATGGTTTCATGAAGGCAAAAGTACCTAGAGCCCACAAAAGTCATAATACAGCCCTGACCGTAGGGGTCTACTTTCAGTGCATAGTGGAAACATGTGAAAAGCTCTGAATTTTAGGCATCATATTCTTTTAATGTGTTATTCTGAGAACCGGTGTCTTCAGATTCCAAGGAAATGAATTTCAAATGATAGAATTTCACACATCCTTGAAAGGCAGTAGGATAGGTTTACTGAGCGAGGATTTCTACCAACTACACTGCAGATCCCACTGTACAGAAGTCTGTTAAGAGTACCACACTCACTCACAAGTCACCACCGCTACCCCCGGATGCCATGACCATATTTACACAGAGTGGCAGACCTTCTTGCATGAATCTCACTGTCAATCATAAAATCTTAGAACTTGAAGCCCCTGAGCCCAACCCCCGACAAATGCGACAGCACCTCTGTCACCATCCTTGGCCAGTCACTCAGCATCAGTTTGAGCACGTGACACTGTCTGCAGCTGGGAGCTGCAAAGCTGCTTGCCTTTGCGTTATTGTCTTATAAAGAAACACTAAATGTGAGAAAACGCAGAGATGCTCGGGTAGCTGTTGACGCAGTAGGAAGATGTCTAGACACCACGAGTCAGTGATGGTCGGTGAGCTGCACATTTTGAGAAGCATCCACAAGCACCATTGTAGTCTCATCATCCTCAGGGCGAAGTTCCAGACCACCTTCCACCACCCTGTGGAGGACGCTGTAATGTTGCTGGTTTGGGTGGAAAGAATGCAGCTCTGAAGCAGACTCCCAGGCCGCAAAGGTAGGCATGGAGAAGACCTCTGGCCTCTTGTTTTCGAAGAAGCATTTCAGGTTCCTCTCACTCAGCTTTTTGGCATAGTCCAGGAGCGTATTTTCCAAGTACTCCTTCTCCGTTTGTGCATACGTCTTCCAAAAACTCAGCTGAAGGTAGCTAACTTTTGATCGGCAGCGAGCATAACAAGCGGTGAGCAGAGAGAAGAAAGCTGCTGAACAAATCAGGAACCAGCCTAGAATCTTAGAAAGAAAGAAATATTGAGGACCTCCAAAGTAAAGCCACTTCTCCGGGAGCCGGGGTAGTGTTATTGGGAAGTGTATGGCTAATTTAATACCAGACCTCGGTTGAAATCCTTCATCTTAATTACTAACGACAGGTTTTTTTTACAGTCAAATAAAGTTAGGGTTTACCTAACCTCTATTCTCCATCCTACCCACCATTGCTGGTATGCAAAGAAAGACCCAGAAAGTAGGCAAATGGAAATGAGCAAAAATATAGATTATCCAAGAACTGGGAAAACCAAGCCCTCAAATAGTACTAGCTATTTTATATATATATATATATATATATATATATATATATAAAATCACTCATTATCCAGGATAAAGTGAGACAAACGTAACACAATAAGGAAACTGAAGCTATAAGAATTGGAAGCCTGCATAAAAGCCAAGAAAAAAAAAATAGAGTCATTGCAAACCTTCAGGATTTGCTGGTTCTGAATTTGGGTAATTGGAAAACACAAATTCCTCTCTGAATACGAAATGGTTCTGCTGGGGGGTTTTTCTGAACTTTAAAAGCAGAAGTCTAAGCAGCTCAACTTATCTTCTAAACTTTTTGTTGTTCTAATTATATTTTTCACAATTGGAATTAAGTTCATATGTGGACAGCTAACAAAGCTCTTTCAAAGTTTCTCTTGACATTTTAGTTAAATGGCCCTTAGTATTTCTCAGCAGATGGGCCTATCTGAACACAGAAACAATCTGCAAATAAACCCATTCAGACCGTAACAGAACCACAAATATGCTCCAATGCTTTAAACAAGTGTTTCCCAAACTCCAACTCCAGACTATGGAGGTCATTGTACAGGGTCTCAGACCCCACATGAATGTTAATTCTGGGTTGCCACTAGTTGGGTTTAAATCTCAACTTTCTCCTTTCTGTGGCTATTCTCCATGCCTCAGGTTTCTCAGTTGTAAAGTGGGGCTTACCTACCTCAGAGGGTAATTTGGGGCATTAAAATGAGATGATGTAGACATACACGTGACTCAGTAAGTATCAGCCATTGTCATGTGCTGCTACTTTTCAAATGTATCCATGTCTATGTAAAAGCATTACTGAACACAGGATATCTTTCTGATGTGATTTAACAAATGAAGCACAGCTTCCATTGTGTGAAAAGTCCTCACATTTACTTTAGTCACTTGTGCTTAGCTCCCTCGGATCTTCCTCTTTTCTTTAACCTCTACCTTTCTTTTTCCACACAGGTTCTCCTGTAGGCCAGTAGGCCATCTCACCTCAGTATCTGAACCAACGCTGCTGTGTCATCAACTGTTTGATCAGCTTCAGACTCCCCTTCCCCCCATTGCATGACCTTACCTTCGACTCGCTCTCACCTGAGCGCTGAGCTCTGAGCACTGAGCCCTCTGTTCTTCCCTAATTCATGGTACCCAGGGTCTACCTAGACATGGTGGATGCTCCCACCCCAGCCCTCAAGAGTGTCCCGTTCTGCACGAGTCTTCTCCCTGAAACCCTGGCGTTTTTCTCGTCAGTTTAGAACACTTACTCCGTGCCAGCAGCTTTATATCCATTTACGTCCATCATCTACTATACCTTCCAGCACCCCTCCAAGGTAGGAGGAAACTATGAGGAAACTGGGACCCTGAGGGGTCAAACCAGTAGCTCTGGGCCACATAGCTGGTAAGTGGTAGAATCAGTATTCAAACCCAAGGAGAGCGAACTCCAAGACGGAGTTCTTGCCACTGCTCTACCCTACCATCCTGAGGAATAGCAAGCCACCCAGCTGGATTCTTTTCTCTGCTCCACCCATGGACGCGGCACCTTTTACCCCCAGCCGCACACCCAGCTGTTGGTCTGGACTCTGTCGCTCCTGCCTGTGGGAAGCACTGTAGTCAGCACCTGCTGTGACACAGCTCCCTTTGTCCACATCTCTTATGCCTCTTCTAGGAATCAGCCCCAGGCCCTTCTCATTCCTCTGAAAAGTAAACAGGTCAGCGTGCCCAGGCTAAGCTATGGGAAGACGTGCATGATTTCCTTATGCCTCTGTTTAGAGAGGAAAAGTTCACACAGTGACAAGTGTTTGGATCTACCTGAATGGAGCCTGGTGCCCGAGGATACAAATCATACATCACTCATTGTATCGTAACACTTGTAATTAATACCCTCCTTCAACCAAAGAAGGGAGCCTGGCATGTTTTTATCTAAGATGCGCTTTATGCATGAAACAAAAGATTTTGTTTGGGGAGCATTTTTAGGCTTAGCAGTTTATGAAGAGAGTATGACTATATCGCCAACCAGTTTTGGAAAGTATGATTTTAGAAAAAGATTTTTCCTTGATGTGTTGTTGAAAAGGTGAGTCTATGCTGAAAAAAAGTAAAATTACACTATTTTCAGCACATTTATTCTTAAACAAATAGCGTTCCTGACAAACTGTGGATCTACTTATCTACTCTTATTGCTTATTTTGATTTGGGGAATGTCATTCCTGCTCCTCACAAGTAGGAATTCAGTCTTTTCCTGAGGCCAGGGCCAGGCTCACATCTGGATTTATGCTCACGTACCTGGAAGGATGACAAGCTACTTCCTTGTGTCAATTAGGTAAAGCTACAATTTCCTGCTGTTAAATAAAACAGTGCCCCAAATCTTGAGCTTCTAAAATAATGTAAGAACTTTTTTAGCTGTAGAGCACAGAGCACAGGACGAAACCTCCCTGGAGAATATGGTCCCGTTTCACTGAAGGCTATTTAGAGACTGCCAACCCCCACTTTATACAGGAAGTTCTCCTCCATCTTGACAATATTTATACATAGAGGTAGCAGTTGCCAGAAATCATGCAAGGGAATCTCTACACTAATTATATTATGTGCGGCTTTGGAAAGTATTATCTCATTTCGTTCAGCTATATTTTAATAGATATGTGTGTTTTTCTGAGAAACCAGTTTGAAAATAATTAATAGGAGGCAGTAACTTCTAATTACTCTGCCATTAGCACTCTATTATGAGTTAGTGTCATGCATTATTTACAAAATCAACCCAGAGAGATTGTCTTAAAATACGTAAGTATTTACATATGTATAACTCAGAGGAGATTTCTTTTCAGAAATGGAAAAGACAATCCAATCAGCAATTTTACTAGCCAAGCAACCACTGAAAAGCTTTTCCTCAGATTGTCTTAATGCTGCCCCGTGTTCCAATTTCCATTTAGTTTCAAAATGTTTTAGGAGGATTCAGACTCAGCCCTGGCTCAACAGAGTACTGAGAGAATACTTCAAGCTCACTCTGGGGAAAAAGAGAAAAAAGTCACGTTTGTCCTTTCTTACCTGAGACTGGGCTTGCAGGGACAGTTTCAGTTCTTCGTTGTCTGTATGGGTCATGCTGATTTTGCTGCAAGGTACTTTGTGAAGTTCGTCCCAGCACTCTTTGGGCTTGCCCTTGCAAATCAGCCCCAGGAGTCTTGAACTTTTGGTCCCACTCATGGCACATTCATAAAACGTCCCATTGAGCAAAGCCACAGAAAGCCACATTACTGGAGCCACCAATGAACTCAGAGTGATCTGACCGAGGACATAGAAGAAGCGGCAGCTGTGGCCCCTGGGGAAGATTTTCCTGGGATTCACACAGCAGCCTGTGAAGAGTCTCCATGACCTGTTGTTCAGAAAGAATCCCAGGATCAGTAACACCCAGGCAGGAGCAAAAAGGAAAACCAATCCGTACACCACATTCTCAGTGCTGCAGGGACACTTAAAAGCCACGAGTGAAAAGAGACGCTCACCTCCCACAGTCAGCAGAGCCAAAAAGCTGTAGCCAATAACAGTTTTCCGGTGGAGGATGAATCTTAAAATCCCCTGAAAGGCATCCATGTTGGAGATACACAAAGGGAAAACGCTTTGCTCTTATTTATTGGCAGAGCAGCTGTGGCAGTGGCCGAGGGTGGAGCTCTTTCTTTGTTAGAAGCAACAGTCCTTCTCAGACTGAATCCAGCCAGATAAGGAAACAATGTCATTCCCTAGGAATGAATATTTCCCAACAGTGTTCAGATAATGCCTCCTACTGGTGGATATTAGGCCGTTAAACTAGAGCCAAAACACTGAGAATGAGAGTAAATTCAAAGTGAACAGCCTCCATTTTTGTGTTATTTCCACGTGGCTCGGATTGAGAATCAGAAAGAAATTGCGACTCTGCAGATAGTAATAGTCTAGGAATTTTCCAACCAGAGGATCAACATTAGCGGAAATAGGGTTTCAGCCAATTGATTGAGAGCCATTGAATCAAGCCTCCTAGCCTAGAGTTTCATGATGGTATTTTTCTCTTGCTGCTTAAGACTTTTGCACTTTGACTTAAGATCTGGAAGATTCATTTTACATCCTCTTTAACTGACTAGTGACTTAAGCCAAATTTTAGGAGTTGGGCTATTTGAAATTTATATGGAAAAGTTCAGGGAGAGTTTGAGTTTTGAATGAAAGACAAAGTGAGAAGGGTCCTAATCATTTCTTTCCTAGACTTTCATAGTAACCTCTTGATTGGTATCTCTGCCTTTGACCTCATGACCACCCCCATTCTCAACCCTAAATCCATCCTCTATGCTGACATAAAGGAGATCCCTCTAAAACAGAAAACCAGTTCCTCCCTAGCCTACTCACACCTTTGGGGCTCCCTGTTGCCCACAAATTGATAGATGCCAACTTCCTCTGAACCTCATCATGGTATTTCATGCCCTTGACATGTTCCTTCTATCTGGAATATTCTCCCCGCCACAACACACACACACCTGACCTTGTCCACCTGGCAAACTTTCACTCAATATTCATAAACAGGGTAGAAGCTTCTTATTCTGTGAATATTTCAAGGGTTGCTACCAAATATATAACATTGTACTTGCAGAGCTTATAGTATTGCAGTTATTTTTTTAATATCTATAGCTCCTCTTTAACTGTGAGCTCTTATAAAACAGGAACTACATCTTATTACATTTTGTATTCTGGGCATAAATACGATGTCAAACACAGAATGGATGCTTACTCAATAATTTGTTTTTCAAATAGTTACCGAACTCCACACTCCACTCCACAGTGTGCCAGGCACTGTGCTAGGCAGGCAGTGCTCAATGAGTACTATTGAATGAATGAATGAATGGTGAAACTTTTAGTACTTCTAATTATAAATAATTTAAGGAAATTGTCCCCATATCTGTCCTACACTGCTTTTAATTTTAAAATTAAATTAATTAAGGCACTTGAAAGACAACAGTCAAGCTGACAAATTTCCATTAATGAACTTCAGATTCCAGGCCTGTATATTTTGTGATAAGGAAGTCCCTTGGACTAGAAGCCAGGGAACTAAGTTACAATGTAAACTTAGCCATGTCATTTTACTTCTCTGAGCCCCAGTTTACTCATTTGAGAAACTGGAGGTATGCAAGAAACAGTCTCCAAGACTTCCTCTATCTCGACATTGTAGAATTCTTTCAGCTCTTTAAAACAGCAGACTTTTTTGAGAAGCTGCGTTATGACTCACTTATGTGCCTCCCACCACTAACCCTTGTTCCTTCTCAGAGGCTTGTCATCCTTGGTGTTACGGCTCCCTCCACTTCCCAAAACACACCCTTGGGTTTAATCTTGCCATGGCACCCTCTGCCCTCTGCTCTGTCGCCTTCCTGTTGTGGCAGGTGTGTCTTGGGTCCCTTCTAATTCAGAATCTTATCCTTTACTAGGCACATGTGACAAACATTATGCTAGTACACTGACGATTGGTAATATTTTAATTTCTTACCCTCCTAAAGGATATTCACTTTTGAAAAAGATTTTTTCAAAAAGGATGCCTTAACTCTAAGTTTCATAAACCATATTATTTCCATAGAAAACTTGTCCTTTAGGATACTCCATAAAAATAAAAGGGTTGAAGGGTTGTCCAAGTCAGAGGGTCAGTAAATTTCAAAGCTGAGTGTGAACCCAGGCTTTCTGACTACACACGCCACGAGCTTAACCATTGTGCCTGGAAAAGGGTATTTGGGTGTCTTACTAACAGTTCTTTGTTCTAGACCAAGTTTTGTAAATTTTTTCCTGTTTACTAGGTTGCTTTCAAGATGTACTTGGGAATTACACCAAGTGTGACCTGTAACAATTCAAGCAGAAATGAATTTTCCCTGATTCCAGACAAGAATCCTCTGGTGGAGTTTGTGGAAGAGCTCCCTGCTGGGCGATCTTCTCTGTGCTACTGCAGTTTACTCTGTGGGATTATCAGAGGTGCCCTGGAAATGGTAAGGCACAGACTCTACTTTGCCAGGTATATTCATTATCTAGTGCAGTGTAACTACTCCCAAATGCAGCCTCTTAAAACAACAAATATTTATTATCTCACACAGTTTCTGAGGATCAGGAATCTGGTAGCAGCTTTGCTAGGTGGCTGTGATTCAAAGCCTTTCACAGCTTAATGCACATGCAATCAAGCGGTTGGTCAGGGCGGCAGTCTCTGAAGGCTTGACTAAGGCTGGGAATCTACTTCCAAGCTCACTCACGTGGCTTCAGTGCCTTTCTCGCAGTCGGTTAGAGGCTTCATGAAGTTCTTTGTCACATACGTCTCTTTGTAGATCTAATCACAGCAGGTGCTGTCAGCTCTGGGACAACGTTGGAGGGGACTACCTGAATGATAGGAGGCGGGGTCATTGTGGACCATCTTGGAGGCTGGCTTCCACACCTGAATTGTTCATTGATTTAACCAAGACAGTGATCAGCATCTGTTAAGAGGCACAGAGCATACACAGATGAACAAAACACAGTTATTGCCCTTCAAGAATCTTCTGTCCAGTAGAGAAGTCAAATGACTTAGGGCCACGGGCGGACCTGGGATGGGGTGGGGTGGAGTGGGGTGGGAGGTGGGCAGGGAAGCTTTCCTACGGAAACTCTGAGCTGACATCTGAAAGATAAAAAGCAGTTAGGTGAAGGTCTTGGGGTAAGAGGAAAATAATATTCCAGGTAAAAGGAGGACCTTGCCCCAAGGCACAAAAATAATATTTTGTTCAAGGGACAAGGAAGTTGAATTAGTTCAGTGTGATTCACATGTAGACTGGGGAAAAAAATCAGGTCTGAAATAGGATAAAGAAGTCTCCAGCTTTCATGGGTAACAGTTGATTATATGTGCTGAATGACAAATATGTATCAGACTTCATATGGTCCCAAATATCCAAATAATTTCAATGTAGTCTTTTTGTTATTTTAACTGATTTTCAGTTAAAGTATGACAAAGACAAAAAAGATCTTATGGGGAAAAAATGAGAGTGAATTTAGCTTCCATATTTCAAAGTGCACTGTACATCCTTCTATTGGATGGTGAGCATCACAAAAGCATGGTTTTTGCACACTACAGGAGCAGATAAGTTGGTACACCAAAGTCTATGGTTTAACAAATGCAGGCTGGTTGACCAGGGAATTCTTAGTGAGAGAGGGGAGTGAGTCAGATAAGACTCAATAAATATTAATTAACTGCCTACTAGACCCAGGCTTTTTCACTTATTATTTGCTTTTACTAGGTATTTTTTAAAACAATTTTATTGGAGTATAATTGCTTTACATTGTTGTTAGTTGCTGCTGTATAATCAGCTATACATACACATATATCCCCATATCCCCTCCCTCTTGCATCTCCCTCATACCCTCCCTATCTCACCCCTCTAGGTGGTCCCAAAGCACGGAGCTGATCTCCCTGTGCTATGCGGAGGCTTCCCACTAGCTATCTATTTTACATTTGGTAGTGTATATATGTCCATGCCACTCTCTCACTTTGTCCCAGCTTACCCTTCCCCCTCCCCACGTCCTCAAGTCCATTCTCTACGTCTGCGTCTCTATTCTTGTCCTGCCCCTAGGTTCTTTGGAACTTTTTTTTTTTTTTTAGATTCCATATATATATGTTAGCATACTGTATTTGTTTTTCTCTTTCTGACTTACTTCACTCTGTATGACAGACTCTAGGTCCATCACCTCATTACAAATAACTCAAATTTCATTTCTTTTTATGGCTGAGTAATATTCCATTTTATATATGTGTCACATCTTCTTTATCCATTCGTCTTTCGATGGACACTTAGGTTGCTTCCATGTCCTGGCTATTGTAAATAGAGCTGCAATGAACATTGTGGTACATGACTCTTTTTGAATTATGGTTTTCTCAGTGTATATGCCCAATAGTGGGATTGCTGGGTCATATGGTAGTTCATATGTACAGTGCACTTTGAAATATGGAAGCTAAATTCACTCTCATTTTTCCCCCATAAGATCGTTTTTATCTTTGTCATAATTTAACTACTAGGTATTTTTTACTAGGTACTTTTGCTTATATCTTATCTATCCCAATGACTTAAAATAGCTGAACAGGTACTCTATTGAGGGTAGGTCAGCAATATGCTGCTCTTATGTGAGTGTATATATATATATATATATATATATATATATATATATATTTCTTTTCTTTTTTTTTTTTTTTTTCAGTACAGGGGCCTCTCATTGTTGTGACCTCTCCCGTTGCGGGGCACAGGCTCTGGACGCGCAGGCTTAGTGGCCACGGCTCACGGGCCCAGCCGCTCCACAGCACGTGGGATCCTCCCAGACCGGGGCATGAACCCGTGTCCCGTGTACCGGCAGGCGGACTCTCAACCACAGCACCACCAGAGAAGCCCAATGTGAGTATATTTTAATGAATAGAGAAGCAAGCCCTAGGGTTTACTTCAGTGTCTGGGAAATGAGAAATGCTTTATTGTGGAAAAGAAGGCCTGGGTATCAAATATTCATGTCTATAATTTCAATTTTTAATTTTATACTTATAATTTATTTAGTTGGTGTTTTTTCACAGCTCTCAAAGCCATAAGTAATTGCTAAATGTTGTTAGGACAAGTGATTATGTTATTGAGCTAATGACAGAGTGATTTATAGCAAGTCAATTGGAGAAAAATCATTTTAAGAAGCCATTTATCCTTGGAAGTTCTGCTTGGCAAGGCACATTGAGTCAAGGCTATCTTTGAGTTGGGAATTTGTGTTCTTCCTGAGATGGAGCCTTAGTTTAGACCCACACTGTGAACAAAAAGGGGCCCACATGCTGGGCTTGCCCCAGAATCAAGCAGGTTGAGCCTGTCCTGGACCACCCCTCTCTTTGCAGACTCACACACAGAGCTGACCACAGCCAGATCATCAATGGAGGACGCACAGTAAAGGGCCCTTTATCCACAGAAAAAGCTCTTTTTTTATCATTTTGTAAAGAAAGTCAGCTCTTTACAGGGTAAATGAAACTGAAAATAAAGACAGAAAAAATTAGGGGTTTTTTTTTTAAAACCTGAATGACTCAGGCCTGTTTTGTTTTGTTTTTTCTTTTTGTCTTTCCTAGGTTCATTTAGCTGCTGATGTTACATTCTTGCAAAACAGACTAAAAGGCGACAGTGTGACAGAAATAGGAATAACATTTCTGAAAAAGCTGGGTGAGGAAAAATACAGATGGAAAAAATGAAGAATAGCATGCAAAATGCCACAGGCTGGCTGGTTGAGCAGTTAATATTAGCTACACATATAGAGCCATAGAAGTTTTGAATTGTTTAATAGCATGGGATTTAAAAGACTTATAAATCAGCCAGAAATTTGAAATGCAGGGCACTAAGATTTAAAGCTGTTTTTTTCTTTGCTTGTAAATCACACATTTTCAATCTCTAGTCCGCAAGATTTCATACACAAATAACTCCTTGTAAAATAGTAAACATGAATTCTACATGTTACATAATCCATCCTAAGAGAGTCTGTTTTTTTTCATTTTCTTATGGTAATGAAAAAAATGTATACGACCTACACAGTTGGTGTATTTATCCCTTCTTACTGGAAAAATGGATGAAATTATACAATATCAATGTCACTATATAAAGACAGTTTCTAGATACTGTATATTGCATTCTCTATAGGAACAGTACCATTTGTAACAATTTTCCATATTTTTGAGAAGCTGTAGATATGAATTTTCTCGTATATAGGCTTGGCTTATAGTTTCGGCCTCCTGAAGCTACTCTTGACTTGTAATCATCGAGGCAAGCTATTTATTTGAATGCTAATTCTGAAATATTTTAAAATAGCATTGAATTTTACTTCACTTAATTTTTAGATAGCTGGTAATAACCAAATTCCTTCCTTTTCTCAGGAAATATTATTGATGGTCAGGCCAGGAAATAAAATGAAAGGTAAAGAATGTTCTTTGAGAATAATTTCTTATCCCAAAGCTTATTCAGTTAGAAACTTCAGTATCATTTTTATCCCCTAAAAATCGTACAAAGTGTATTTTGTTTGTGACCAGAACATTTTTAAAATTCAAAATGTACTGGATTAAATAAATCATAATCTTTACCAGACCATAAGCATATAGCAGTCCAGAATCTACTAGGCTCTGCAGGGAACTCAAATTATAAGTAAAAGTACCAATTAGGGTGGCACCATCAGTTAAAACTGGTGTAAGTAATAAGGTAGTGGTAGACCTCAACTAGGTCTCAGGATCCTGAAGATACAGTCCCAGTTCTGTTTCTAGTGGCTTCAGCTGATCCTGACTAGTGGCTAATCCTGGGCAAGGCACATCATCTCTCAGCCTCTCTCCATCTCTGTCTCTCTGTCAGTCTCTGTCTCTGTCTCTGTCTCTCTCTCACTTATCTGTAAAATGAGAGGATTGGATGTAGTAAATATCTAAAATTGGGCTTCCCTGGTGGCGCAGTGGTTGAGAGTCCACCTGCCGATGCAGGGGACACGAGTTCGTGCCCCGGTCCGGGAAGATCCCACATGCTGCGGAGCGGCTGGGCCTGTAAGCCATGGCCACTGAGCCTGCGCATCCGGAGCCTGTGCTCTGCAACGGGAGAGGCTGCAACAGTGAGAGGCCCACGTACCGCCAAAAAAAAAAAAAAAAAATCTAAAATTATATCAGTGAGTTTAAATGACATAAACAACCACCACTGAAATTCTACATTTTTGGACTTTAGAAGGCTATGGGGAAATTGTTTCCCACCTATTCAGCTATCTCTTCAAAAGGACATTGAGGTAGGTACTAAGGACAAAATAAGGTCACTGGGGCAGCTGCAGCATCAATGGAAGGACTTTCAAACCAATGCCACAGAAGACCAGGAGTAGAATCTTGAAGAAGAATGTTATCTGATATCAGAAGTGATATCGTAAGCCATGGATTTTAAACGGATGCCTTCAAGGATGTTTGTCGACAATCCACCCCAAAACTTATTTTGGGATGTTTCCATCTTCTGCTCAGTTTCCTCTTTCTCCTCTATAGTACACTCACCCCTCCAGAAACCCAAGATATTCATGTCTAAGGGTCTCCCTCTGAAGTCAGCACTCAACAAGCTTTCTTGAAAATGTTCCATGACTTGGAATATTCTCCTACTTGTCTACACCTTCATCTCCTTTCTTTCCCAACCCAGCCATCAAAATTTGCTTCTCCCGGTCCTTTTATTACCCACCCCCCGAAGGCAGCTAATCTGATACTCTCCGTGGTGCTGAGTGTTGGAACTGGTGATTGCTTCAAGATGGGGTTTGTTCTCCATACTTTTTTGTTTTCCTCACCCTGGAGAGGGAGGCAAGTCTCTTGGCATTGAATTTATGCTATGAAAGATGATCTATATAACCAAGAGAATGGCTCGTTTGTATTCAATCTTGAATTGTTCCATCTTGAAGAATGCAAGAATCTAGAAAGTGCTGTTCATTAGAATTATGAGAGACACATATATAAATTTTCTAATAACCACATTAAAAAAGTAAAAAGAAACAGGTAACATAAATTTTAACAACATATTTTATTTAGACTAATTATCCAAAATATTATTTCAACTTTTAGCTAATATAAAAATGATTATAGACATTTTACATTCTTTTTTATACTAAATCTTTGAACTCTAGTGTGTATTTTACACTTTTAGCACATCTCAATTCAATGCTAAGTTTTCAAAGTTTACAGTAAAATGCAGTCCTACCAAAACAATCAAAATGTGTTTAGTGCTGTTTAGTAGCTTCAGTTTTTTAATCTAAATTAATTAAAATTAAACTAAAATAAAAATTCATTTCCTCAGTCACACTAGTCACATTGTAAGTGTGCAATAGCCATATGTGGCTGCAACTACTGTAATATGTACACAGGTCTAGAATTCCCAGTCAAAGATCTATTGGATCTCCTTGACCTTGGACACAAAGAATAAGTGGGGAGGATCCAGGTTCATGGAGAGGGAAAGAGGAGATGAATAGAAAAGATAAAAGGTAAAGAGAAAGAGAACATCAGAGATGCATCAAATTCTATCTCTTCACAAACTGAATGAGGATTCATAAAAACAAAAATTCTTCATAGTAAAGAAAGGTTGCACACCACCCCCTGGGCTCCAAGTGTATTTTCATTGCCTTTGTGTAAAGTTGAGTCTTTACACAAAGAACTTGTGGAAATTGCACAGTGTAACTACAGAGTTATATACTATTTTTATTTCATAAAAGCCTTCACTCTGAACCCCAAACCTTAATCAATGCCGAGATTTCTGTCATCTTGGCACAGCCAAAGGGAAGAAAGGTTTGGGACAGAGGGATAGTTTCGTGCTATTCAAATGACATCACCAGATGGTTCCTCGAGCTGTTTTCTGAGGAGACCGGCCTTGGTTGCCTGTTCACTGTTTAAAGATGCCAGGAATCAGACATACTTCCCTCAGCAGCCTGCACATTTAATTATTGTCTTCTCAAATCTCTCAGTTTCATCCATTAGTTATTGGAAGCCTGGATCTCTTTAGCAGTTGGAATGGACTATTATGAATAAGTGGAAAATTCCCTCTTCTCCTTGTTTATGAAGGACCAAAGCAGAAATTTGGAAAACCAGACACTTGAAGTGCAAATATAACATTAAAACTTTTGTAACCAAAGAGGTCCCTTTAACCAAGACCTGCTAAATGTTGAGTAACACAGCAAATGCTGAAAGATATAATGTTATTCATTGTTAAGAGTCTCTGGAGTTGGGACTGTAGACTCTGAGTGGTTGTGAGAGTTCACAGCTTCATCCACCAGCTATGGAGGCTAATTCATTTCTTCTCAGTAACACTGAAGGAGTCCCTGACGAGGGCACCCTCCCAGTGCTAGAAACTTGGGACAACAAAAGACTCCCTTTTTTAAAAATGAGCCAAGTTTTCTTTACGTGGCTTGGTTGCCTATTCCTTAAAAATAAATCTGTCCAGTTGCTGCACTTCCTCATTCTGGTAAACCTTCCAGAACTTTAACTGGAACTGACCAATGGTCAACCTACAGTGGCTATGGCAAATAATCAGCTGACAGAAAAGGGATGCAGCCAGTATAATGTACGCCTCTAATGATCTGCAAAGGAAACCGTTCTTATTCAATCAGTAATAGTTACCCTAAAATTGAAAACAAGCCATAGCCACAACAATCATTGGCAAAATTTTATTTTTCAAGTGTTTCAATGACAGAAGACAAACAAAATGCATCAACCATTGGAAATCCTTCACTAAAAACAGTTAAGAAATAAATGTCCTAGGATAATTCCTTGTTCTCCCTTAAACTCAGACTCTGTTTTTCCCAATTAAATCTTTCTTTGCTTTTCTTCCTTCAGTTTCTTTTGTCTTCCATTTTTTCTTCTAGGAGCTCTGTTTCCACTACATACACTTCTCTTTCTTCCAAAGAAGTCTCCCTGCAACTCCTTTACTTCCTTTTTTATTCTCTGTTTCAGTTCCTTTATTTTAATTATTCTTCATGTAATGGACATTTGTTGGCTGCCTGTATGTTTCCCCATCCTAATAGAATGACATGTTTCTGTTCAGGTGCCCAGCATTTTATTAGGCAACGCAACCCATCTACTTCAGAGGAAGTCATCCATACGCCCAGCTTCATTGCTATTACCTAGGTACAGTGGCTCTTTCCCAGTTTAAAATCTTGCCAGTCAGATCTAAGCCAATCGTGACATGGCATTCCCCAGACCACAGTCATTGCGGCTGACACAGGGAGGGGGAAAAGGCTGAATGGACTGAAGAGAAGAAAAACCTGCCTGTTACATGAGGCAATACATTTACTATATTCCATAAGTAGTAGAGTTGGGTTTCTGTTACAGTAATGCAACAAGGTTCATTGCATGATAACTATGTGATAGGTCAGATAATTTGCAACATATTGGAGAATACCAAAGAGAATAAACTGCTTATTATTACATTTTTCACATGGTTGAATGCTCAATGAAATAAAATTTGCATTGACAATAGCTCTTTTCCTCACAGAGAGGAAAAGGTTACAGGACAGAGAGAATAGAACGAGCATTATGGTGTGCATCCACAGAGCACAGGTTCCAGAAAAAGTAGATTTCATAGAAAAAAGACATTTTCAATCAGTGGTAGCTCTTAAAAAAAACAAAAAACACAAAAAACTCATACCTTTCAGGTTCTTCCTTCAACTATTTCTACTGGAAACTAAAGTCACATCCGGAATAACTTGAGGATTTCCAACTCGGAATCCTTCTGATTTCTGGAGCCTCCCAAGTGGCCTGAATCTTTTAAGCCAGCAGACTGTACTTAGTGACTTGCTATTTCCTTGTAGCATGTGAACCACATAGATTTTAATGACTTAGAAGAGGAAGTGCTAATTCCCAGTGGTCCGTATTTGCCAAACAATAGAAGCATCTGGAAATGCTGCTTTCTTGGTTTTGGATTCAATTAAGATTTTTATCAGGTGCTAGGCACGTTAATTGTGTGGTATGTCACTTGATTTTCATAATAATCTGTGAGGCATTAAGTTGGTAACGGGGAGAGAAAAGGAGTTGGATATGAAACTACAAAGGGCCTAAATTTGCCTGCCTTAAGTGTATTATTCGTGGGACCGGAAGTCCAGGGAGTTGGCAATGTCTCCCGAGTGTCTAGCTTGGGAGGCTGGGTGAGGGATGCAGGAAGAGGAGGCAGCTTAGGAAAGAAGCTAATAAGCTTTGAATATTTTGAGTTTGAGGTGCCTTTGAAACATCCAAACAACATGAGGAGCTCAGGAGAGAGGTCTGAACTGAAGATGGACTTTGGAGTCGTCAGTATGTGAATAATAGTAAAAGCAGAGGACGAGGATGGCAGCGTCCAGGGAGAGCATGGACTTCCGAAAATACAAGGAGCGAAGATAGAATCTTGAGAAATACCACCGTTCAAGAGGCAGCAAGAGAAGAAGAGCACGAGGGAGGCTGGACTTCTAGCCAGAGATGGAGATGGGAGAAACTGGTGACACTGAGGCCAAGAGAGTTTCAAGGAGAGTAGAGTGGTCAGAGGTGTTAGATGCCACAGGACAGTCAAGAAAGTTAGTCCAGAAAAGGGACATTGGACTTGATGAGGAGGTCTTTGCCTCAGATCAACAGGGCAAGATGGAGACAGCAGCCTCATTGCAATGGATTGAAGGGTCAGTGGCAGGTGAGATACTAGTATAAATGATTCTTGGAACTTGACTGTAAATGGAAAGAGAAGTAGGATACTGGTATAAAGTTGGGCTGTTTGCTCTTTTATTTTTATTTTTTAAGAATGCAGGCATAGAAAAATATAAGAGAGAGAGAATGATTGACAAGGCAAGGTTGTCAGAAGGTAGAAGGGGACAAGATCCAGATCATAAGAGAAAAGTTTGACTCTGAACAGCAGAAAGACCACCCCTTCCCCTGAGAAAAAGTGATGGCGGTGAGAATGGGCATAAATAGGAATGGGATTGGAGGTGTTAGGGGAAGAGCTTAGAGCTCGTGACCACTGGCCTCAATCTTCACTGTGAAGCAAGATTCATGGGCTTTGTGGAGATGGAGTGGGGGTGGAGGCTGGATGAGGACACCTCCTGGGGCAGGTCACCACCCATCCTCTCAGCAAGCACACCCGGAAGTAGAAAATACTCCAACCTTCAGCTTGAATAACTGTACACATGCCTGGGGAGAAAATACAGATCACCTTTACTTCCGCTGTGCTCTAATGAACCATTCTCCACCCTCGCACCAACACAAAGGGGATAACAGCCTCACTGCATGCTCTGACCTGAGACTCCACCTGGATCAAAAGCGGGATTCCCTGTGTCTCGGAAGGAGATTGGGACATTCAGCTCTTTTAAGGAGCTCTTCCCTGCAGCGGGCACTAGATTTGTGGCTACAAAGTTGCCCCAGGGACTCTTGCATTCTGAAACTGCTGATGGTGTACACAGAAAACTGACCACTAAGGAAAGCCATAGAAAGCCACCTAACTGGACTACAAAGCCTTGTAAGGTGATTTTCCCAAAGATGTAAAAGAAATGGCACTGTTCCTCTTTGGGAAAGATTTTTCAAGGGTTCACACAGCATCCTGCAAAAAGCTGACAAATGCCACTATTGAAAAAAAAAAAAAAAAAAAACAGGAAAAGCAGCACAAAAGCTGGAGCCGAAAAGTAAAAAGTGTCCATGGACATAATTTTTACTGCTGCAGAGACACTTAAAAACTAACAGAAAGGGGCTTCCCTGGTGGCGCAGTGGTTGAGAGTCCGCCTGCCGATGCAGGGGATGCGGGTTCGTGACCTGGTCCGGGAGGATCCCGCGTGCCACGGAGCGGCTGGGCCCGTGAGCCATGGTCGTTGGGCCTGTGCGTCCAGAGCCTGTGCTCCGCAACGGGAGAGGCCACAACAGTGAGAGGCCCACGTACAGCAAAAAAAAAAAAAAAAAAAAAAAAAAACTAACAGAAAGAAACAAATCCCCCTCCTGAATGTCAGCGGTCCCTAAAAACTATAACCTGTGTCTGCCCTGTGACTACATAAGACATTTCAGACAGTTTGGAAGCTCTCCAGGTCTAAACAATGTGCTTTTCAACCCCCTTGAGAGGTGGGAAATTGCCTCTTTAAACTTTTCTAAACAGCCACCGGGTGGAGTCCTTCATAAGGATGTCAAATCAAAATGAATGAACTGGGGGGGAAAGGAGGCCAAAACTAGTTGCTTGAGTTTACACAGCTCTGGGGACAATTCTTTGCCAAGAATTCAACTTCTCCGGGTCCAATAGTTTCTATGCACGGACTGGGCAAAGATCTGTGATACTCTATAACTGAAAGTTAAATGTACTTGAACACGATGATATGCCTGGTAGCTACCTTTTAGAGGTAAAAATATTTGCAGCAAATCTGGCTTGGCAGCAGGAAGATAGACCATACAATAACTCAGAGAGTTTTTTCCAGCTCTGGGATGGTGGATTTTATAGAAAAAGCTACAAAGATAAAAGTTTAGTACCAAACATGGTCTTGGGGATTATCTAAAATATCCTGCTTTTAAAAAAATTAATAAAGTTACTGAGACCTGAAAGGTTGATAACGGTGTCAGGAGGAAGACCCCAGAGCAAATTAAATAATTACTAATCTATGGGTTTGCTTACAGAGACGCAGGCACGCTCTAGCTCCCATTACATCCTCAGGAACCTTTCTTAGTCACTTATCCACCTTCACCTTTCACTTGGCTCTTTCTCATAAGCCTAAAAGTATGCTCAAGTCTCCACCATCTTAAAAAAAACATTCTCGAGGGCTTCCCTGGTGGTGCAGTGGTTGAGAGTCTGCCTGCCGATGCAGGGGACATGGGTTTGTGCCCCGGTCCAGGAGGATCCCGCGTGCCGCGGAGCAGCTGGGCCTGTGGGCCATGGCCGCTGGGCCTGCGTGTCAGGATCTCGACACTGCTTAGTTAACAGACAATTGATGCCTCCTTCATCCTTTCACTGGCAAATTTTAAGAAAATGTGATGTAGCATAAAGAGTGTTTTATGGACTGAATGTTTGTCTCCCCCGAAATGTCATATGTTGAAGCCCTAACCCCAATGTGATAACATTTGGAGGTAGGACCTTTGGGAGGCAATTAAGGTTAGATTAGATATTGAGAGTGAGGCCCTCATGATGGGATTAATTCTCTTACACGAAGAGAGACATAAGATCCCTCTCTCCTGGCCTTCTGAGGATACAACAGGGCAGCCATCTGCAAACCAGGAACTGAATCTGCTGGCACCTTGATACTGAACTTCCCAGCCTCCAGAACTGTGAGGGATAAATGTGTTTTGTTGTTTAAGCCACCAAGTCTATGGAATTTTGTTATAGCAGCCCAAACAAAGACAGAGTGCCAGCTTTGAAACTGGACAATTCTATGTTAAGATATTTGTCTTAAAATTTCTCTATCCTGATTCTTCTCCTCTATTTTAGCTGGCTATTAATCCTAAGTCTCCTTCATTCTCCTCCAGTTCCTCTTTCTTCCCCAAATTCTGATATATGCAGGCTCCATGGTTGGCACTTTTCTCAAGGTAGACATTTCCCCTGGATAGTACAACCCTTACACAGAAAACCTCTACAGGTCTCGTGTTCTCTAAAACCTTCCCTTATCACCTCTCTCCAACTCCTTAGTCAATTTATATCTTGCCCTCTTCCATAAATACCTGAGGCAACTCTCAGAGAAATTATCTCTCTACTATTTCTCTGACATGTACACACATTAATCTTTGCACAAATCCCACTGCATTTTAATTATTTGATTCCAGGGCTGCCCATCCCCTGCTAGACTATGATCATGTAATGAATGCTTAATAAATATTAATTAAATCAATCTGTCTCCCATTTCAAAAGTTTTTGGAGTGAGATTGCAAAGAGAAGGAAAGGCTAAAATGAAGAAAATCTATTCAATAACTGGAATATTGTTTTTCATACTTTAAATCAGTAGTCAACAGAATAGTCACCAGAACTGATTAAAGTTGTCACTAGAAATTTTGTTTCATCTCAAAACACAAAAATATTCTTCTCAAAGAGCAGATTATTATAGCTCCAGTCATAGGATTATTTTTCATCAGTTCAGAAAACACTGGAAGATCTTAAGTGAAAGTTAATATCATGCAAATATTCCTCTCTGTACCTGTAAGGACCATATCTGAGGGGCCCCTGGAAAAGGATTTGACATTGCAAAAGACGTAAAGCACCTATTAGTAACATTGGTGACATTTACAGACTCTTGCCATACATTTTAGTGATTATTTTAGTAATTATCTTATTTCTCTTTTCTTTTAAAATTTACTTTAAAAAATGTATTCGTGCAAACAATCTAAAGCATCAGATGAGAGTGTGAATCATCTGCCTGCCTCTCCTCCCTGACCTCCATCACTTTTACCTTTTACCATTTCCTGCTTCACCTCAGCATCTCCTCTCTACTCTTGTGACCGATTCTTCTGTCATTTACTTCACGTTTATGCATAAAATGCTTATATAGCTCTTTATTTTTTCAGTCTGAGATATTATTTTTTTATTTCCACACAAGAAATGTAAGGCTTTCTCACACACAGTCTCCATCCTAACCACACACATAGGCAAACTTCCTGACTGCCATCCCTCCTACTAGGGCGTAATCGGGGTTAGATCAATATTCGGTGGTTACATTACCAAGACTGTGTAAACACTATTGACCACTGGACCATGCAGCACACTAAGAGTAGGTTTCCTTTCCTCTACAACTTTTCCCTAGAGTTAATAATAGAAGAGTCTTTACATTTTCTTAGCTTTCCCTATTCTTATCAGTAATCCTTAAATTCTTCCCCCACGTGCATAAATCTCCTCTTAATATTTTCAAACACATTAAGTTCTCTACCAATTTATCTTCTTAGAGATAGTCTCTCTCAAGCCTTTTGATGTTGTCTTGTTGCTTACCTACTGCAGTGGGACAAAAATGTACTCAAAATTTAAAATAAGATTTTGATGATGCTGAGAGCTGCAATTCAGGAATGAAGAAGTGGTGATTACCAGCCAGTAGTTGGGCATTTACAAATCCAGGTTCCTTAACCCATCAAAACCACAGTTATTTTACACACAAGTACAGTGTAAAACTCTCTCCAAAAATTGCCTCATGGTCAGCAAGAGTGTCAACCTGTGACACTCAGCTAAGAGCAAATGAGATATAATGTCATAAAACAACAGGTGGGAGAATGGACCTTAGAGACATAAGTTACTTCAAAAGGCAGTGAATTAGTTACCCTTTGCTGTGTAACAAACCACCCCATAATTTTAAAATAATTAATTATCTAACAACAATAATTATCTCACAGTCTCTGGGGGTCAAGAATTCAGGAGCAGCTTAGCTGGGTCATTCTGGTTCAGGGTTTCTCTCAAGGCTGCCATCAGGATGTCAGCAGAGTCTGTAGCCATCTGAAGGCTTGACTAGAGCTGGAGGATTTGATTTCAAGACAGGCCATTCACATGGCTATTGGTAGGAAATTTCAATTTCTCACCACATGGGCTTCTCCTGAGGCTGCTCTATCACCCTCACAAACCAGCAACTGAATTCCACCAGAGAGAGAAATCCAGGAGAGAGAGAGAAAAGAGGCTGCAACATCTTTTATGACCTAGGTTCTGAAGACACTTGATATCATCACTTCCACTTTTTTCCCATTCATTAGAAATGAGTCACTAAGTCCAGCTCACAATCAAGTAAGGGAATTCATCTCTAACTCTTGAAGGAAGGAGTTTCAAAGAATCTGTGGACAACGTTTTATAAACACCACATGCTATTTGAAAGATGTCACAGTGATTTTCCAGTAAAATATTAAGAATGCATAATTTCATTGTGTTTAACTTTCTTCCTTTCTAACCCTTGACTAACCCAGATAGGGCTAATCTTATTATAAGGGGTTAATTTTACCGTCATTCTTGTCTTCTCCTCTCACTATCCTCTTAGAGATTCTCTTCTCCTCTATCTTCTATGGGATCCTTTGTTTCCTTGATCCTATGACTTTCCTTTCTCGGTGTCCTCCCTCTTCTGAAAGAGTGCATACCTTAGTAGCTTCATGATAAAGAGTGAATAGGGGATAAAGTTTGTGAAAACATGATCATGTAGCTTCCAGATATTTTTCAGAAGCTCAGTGCCATTTGATTTTGGATTCTTGGTCTATTATTTCTCTCTGGAAAACTTTAGGATCTTCTTATCCCCATTGTTCCAAAATTGCACCATGATGCATCTCACTGTGGCTCTGTGTCCTTCTACTGTGCTGACCACCTGATGAACTCTTCAATCTAGAAATCCATCTTCCATTTGGTGAAAACATTGAATTATTTCTTTGATGATTTCTTATCCTATTCTATCCATTTTCCCTGCTTTCTGCTAGGCTCTTATTAGTAGGATGTTAGATCTCCTAGACTAGTTCTCTCTCTCTCTCTCTTTTTTTTTTTTTTTAACTTTTCTCTCTTTTCCATCTCTTTATATTAATATTTTACATCCTGGGAGATTTCCTAAAGTTTATTTTCCAAACCTTCTATTGCATTTTTTTTTTTTTTTTTTTTTGTGGTACACGGGCCTCTCACTGTTGTGGCCTCTCCCGTTGTGGAGCACAGGCTCCAGACACGCAGGCTCAGCGGCCATGGCTCACGGGCCCAGCCGCTCTGCGGCATGTGGGATCCTCCCGGACCGGGGCACGAACCCATGTCCCCTGCATCGGCAGGTGGATTCTCAACCAATGCGCCACCAGGGAAGCCCTATTGCATTTTTAATTTCTGCTATCATGTTAATTTTCAAGAACTCTTTTGTCCTTCAAATGTTTTTAAATACAATTCTATTCTCATTTCATACATGTCATGTCTCCTGTTACATCTCTAAAATCATTACTGGTCGTCTTTTTAAAGTTTTCTTGGGAGTACATAGTGTCTGTTTCCTCCAAGTAACTTTTTCCATTTGTTTTGGCTTCTGCCTCTCATACTTTTTTCAAATCTCTGGAGCTCCTTGGTTATCCACCCATATTGGATAAAATATGAACTTTAGTGGAGCTTGTAGATTATGGGCTTCAACAAAGAATAATAAATTGAGGGACTTATTATATTATTTTTTATCTTAATAAACATTTTACTTTAGAATAGCTTTAGATTTATAGACCCGGAAAACCATTAATTTGTTTTCTCCTCTTCTGGATCATTTTATGAGGATTCATTGGGAGTGGGGTACAAATTGGAGTAAGGAATTTTTTTCCAAAGATTCCAACTTGGTGATTTTTCAGCTAGGATTTTTGAAAGTCCATCAAAGTACATTATTTCTTCTCCAGTTTCCCTTGGTCTCAGCCCTGCTGGACTGATCTAGACCTGGCTTTGACATCTAGTTTCAGAGTTAAATACCCTACTTTCTGACTCTCTCAAGAGTTGGATAGCAACTGAGTTAGAGAGTTGGGAAAAGCAGGCAGCTATGGGAAGGATCCTTAACAGCTTGGCTTCTGACATCCTTCTGTCTTATGGGGCTGTGACAGGGGAGTGTCAATAGTTTCTGCCGGTCTTTCCTGGAGCCAGATATCTCCCGTGAAACATAGGGAGCTTCTGCAAAGTGAGGCCTGTTTGCTTGGATGCTCTCCTGAGTCTGTCCTTGTACAGTGCAGAATGTTTTGTGGTGGTGGCTGTTCTGCACCCAGGCTTCAGTCTGCAAGCAGGGGGTCTGGCAGTGGGCAGGATAATATCCATAGGCAGCTGGTGGGCTTTGCTTTGGGCCCCAAGCACATTCTCTGTTTAAGGGAAAGGGGTCTGCGATCTCCTTGGCCTTGGGTGTGAACGGGCAATGGGTGTGAATGCTTATGGCCTTTTCTGGCTGTGCTTTTTCAATGAGATCATTCCAGAATTACATTCCTGTGAAATATTTCACTCAGGATGTGAAGCTAGATTTGTGTGAGAGCCCTGGCACGGAAACTCAGGGCTCAGAGAGGGGCAGGAATGATAACTGAGACAAACAGCTCTTCTTTAGAAGGAAGGCAAGGCAGGAGAGAGAAAACAATTGTTAATTTTGCATCTTAAACTGGTACGCTGTAAGCACCCCAGGAGGTCAGGATTGCCACTCAGACCATGGGGAGGGCAGATGTGATGTTAGTTGCCCCAGCTGCCTGCCACCCCCGAGCAGTATGGCAAGTTGGGGAATTTAAATGTGACCCTCAAAATGTGTCATTTTATTGAGGTCTCTTCTCTTGGGCAGTCAAATTTGCTAGATATGACTCCTGACCTACTGCTTGAAGAATGTGAGCCTGAATGCCAGCATTCTGGGAGCCAGGTTGGAGAAAATAAAATTCAGTATGTATATTTTAACTTTTATTTCACTTTGTTCAATATAGTATCCCTGTCTTCAACTATCCTGTTGTCTCAGTTCAGAAATTTTTTGAAAAACTCTATCTAGAGATTAAACCCCCGTTTTTGCTAAGGTAGGGAGAAGCAGCTGTCCAGCTGCTTGGAATGGCAGCAGAGATCTGAGGGACCAGTTCTTCTTAAACAAGCTTTCAACCAATCCTGCGTATAACTGCTGCCAGACCCATTTCCAGAGGTGGCTGCTGCTGCTAAATCCTGATCCTTTTGTACAGATTGTACGGTACAAATCATATTGCTTCTTATCTTTCTCCAGTTCTGGCTTGGGATTCAGATTTCTCAGGCCTGGTAGTACAGTCACCACTTACCACCTGCTTTCCAACTTCCAAAAAAAGTGTTGCCTTTTCCTCTCCTGTTCTCTGGTTGCTTTATGACATGAAAAAAATCCTTTTATTTTGTTTGCTTGTGGCTGAATATGTACTTTCAAACCAACAATTTAAACCAGAAGTACCTCTTTGGGTAGCCTTTCACTGCCAATGATCACATTTATCAAGCACTCCTTAAGCAAGTATAAATTATTGAATCTCAAATTGGAGTGGGGGTATAGAGGATGTGCAGTAAAGGTTTACATTTTTAGAAAATAAAATGCCTATTTTATAGACAGAGATTCAGCACACATCTGCAGGGAGAGTTAGGCAGCTTCTAGCTGGGATAAATGTGCCTATGAGGCTGGAAGGGTTGTGGAATTTTGTTGCTATGTACAGTGGCAAGCAGATTTAAAGTTAAAGCATGTGGACTCAAAGTTAGTCTTCTTAGATTGCATAGGAATTGAATAAAAAGCAGTTGTCTCATCAAGAGTTCTTGAGCAGAGCTGGGAGCTGAGAAAGGGGTTAGGATTGTTTTGATTTTTTAAGAGGAGAAACATCTGTTTTTTATTTTATGCACTGCCCTCTTTCCAAGTGCTTTTAAATATCTTTAAAGATGCCTAGACACATGATGATCTGGTCTCCATGAAATAAACTATAGTTTAATGAATCTCCTATGTATCCATTTACTTGCTTGGCCATTGAAATGTTGCCCCACAGCTTGACCATGTCTCATACTTGAGTTCATTCAAGTTGCTATTTTTGAATAGACTATGTGATTTGAGAATACCGTGAAGCAAGCCAAACAACAGTGGATTTTCCATCTGCCTCTGATTATCTGAGGTACTGGTTCCCAAACTGCATTCTGTGGAACATCAGTAACTCAAGTTGCTAGTGGATACGCCATGAAAAAAAACTTTTGGCTATTAAATTTTGTTTCTCTATGATATGCAAGCAAAATATTAAATATATTTATATAACTGTTTTTCTTATGCTATAAACTGCCTTTAAGAAACGGAGTGCCATACACAAAAGACGAACAAATAACATAAATAATCACGTGATTGACAAACAAGTGGTTTTCAAGTCTAGAAATGATAGTGTATTTACCAAAACACAATCTCTGGTTACTGATATATTATCATGGTCATGTACCTTGTGTCTTAAAATTTCAAGAAGTATTTGTGATACTTAAACTCTTTTTTCTTCTTAATGAAATGATAAATATATTTAATCTTTCTCACTTGTTTTTATCAGTTTTGTTGTTGTTTTGTGGCGTTTACAAGATAATTTTTTTTAAGTCTTCAGAAGTCATAAAATCATTCTGGGAAGAGAAAACACAAAATTTTAATATGATACAAGCAGGTATCTGATCAAGTGCTACAGTGAGTTTGAGAGGTGAAGTCATGAGTTCAGAGAAGGAAGAAGTTGCTGTGGACTGATGGAGTTGGGGGATGCATTGAGGGGGAAGTATGATTTGAAATGGGGCTTGAAAGTTAGAAGATATTGTGTGATGGGAGATAGTCCTCCCTTGGTCTCTCATGCTTTTGCATGTCTTACTAGTATGCCAGGAATGCAAGGCTCTGACTGTTTTTTACCAGGTCATTTCTCAGGATTGTGTTTGCAGCAACCTGCCTTGAGAGAAAAAATTTCTCTCTTAAACAGAAAGCAGGCTTCATTACTACTTGCTATAAAATGATGGTACCCTAAGCTCAGTGTTCTCTCCGGCAACACAACGCACACTGTGTGCAGGTATCCATCTTAGCTTTCTGTGTTGTTCCCCCTAGGACTTGGGGGCAAGGGGAACCAATGCAAACACAATGATCATGCTGTCTGCTCTGCTGTGATTAATATAGATTTTGGTCATTGGCCCAGAAATTTCATCTCTTCTGCCAGCCTCCATGTTACAGTAACAGGCTAACTATTAGCTTGTAAGTAGGATAAAATCAAATCCCAGTCAAGACATTGGAACAATGACTGAAAAGAGAACCAGTTGAGTGAAGAGGTAAGACGGAGCCTTTCACGCTGTTTCATGGGTGTGGTAGGATGTCAAAAGCCTGAATAACTCAGAGATTATATTTATATTGGATAATATTAAAAAGTAAGGGTAGACAGGTGGGATGGAGTGGAGGACAGGTAGATTTTAAAAGCTTTAAATGACGATGCTATGGACTGAATATCTGTGACTTTTCAAAATTCTTATGTTGAATTGGTTTGTCTTGATTCGCAATGAATGTCAAAATTTGTGGATATTGAGCTCTTTGTGACAATCACTGTTTAATATATGAGAAAAGGTGACCAGACACTGCGAACATACTGGGAAGAGTTCTGAAGAAGTTAGTCTCCATAGCAGTATTGGTTTGAATTAGATAGATTCTTAAGCTGCCACTGTTAAAAAAAAAAAAATTAAAAAAATTCTACACACACCGAATGAAACATTACATTGAAAACTACAATCACCACGCCCACAAAAGAAGTTGAATTCAAGAAAAGAACGCTCCAGAGAAAGAAGCTATTGTGGAGAAACTCTGAAATGGCACATCGGGGTGGGGCGGGGAGAATTCTTTAAAAGACTTAACGCTGATTACCATGTTCTAGAGCAGCAATGTTCAATAGGAATGTAACTCAAGGGACCTTCGTTGGGAGGCTCTGGGTAGCCTGGGAGTTTATTACAGTTTTAGTAGGTTGACTTTTCAGTCCCTCCCTGATGAGTGGGATCCAACTCACTAGGAAGCCTTAAACTATTTCCTCTTTTGTGAAAATTCCTCCAAATATTCCTAGGCAGAATTTATTTTCTCTTTTCTCAAAACACCTTGCTTATGTTTCTAATTATCGTATATTTTATTCCCCTTCCTATAATGGTTAACTGTTTACTTATTTGCCTACCAATTCCTTGAGAGTTCCTTAAGAGTGTTATCTTATTTCTCTCCTTTTCTCCAATCCAGTTAGCCTACTGCCTTACAATAATAAAAATATATTATGTTTATTGAGCATTTTCCTGGCATTATCTCAGTTGTGAGCAAAAATCATCTGGGTAAATAATATGATTACTCTACATTTTACAACTGCTGAAACCAAGATTTGGAGAGATGATTAAGCTCATATCCTTAGTAGAGGCTGAGCCAGAACAACAACCCAGTACTGTAGGCTGAATGTTTGTGTCCCTCCAAAATCCATATGTTGAAACCTAATCCCCAATGTGATGGTGTTTGGACGTTGGGCCTTTGGGAGGTGATTAGGTCATGAGAGCAGAGCCCTCATGAATGGGATTAGTGCCCTTATGAAAGAGACCGCAGCTCTCTTGCCCCTTCCACCATGTAGGACACAGTGAGAAGATAACCACCTGTGAAGCAGGAAGTGGGCTGTCACCAGACACTTAATGTGCTGGTGCCTTGACCTTGGAGTTCCCAGCCTCCAGAACTGTGAAAAATATGTTTCAATTGCTCATATACCACCCATTTGTCTCCAGTGACTGAGCTTTTAATTGCGATATTATAAAGACTATACATTGAGTATAAAAATGCTTCTTGAGCCCACGACATGGCCTGCTTGTGGCCAGGGTCAGAAGAGAGATGTATCCTGCGAAATAGTGGTGACCGTGTTCCCACCATGAAATAACTGTGCTGTGTCCTGATCTCACTGTGTTTGTTCAAAGTGGTCTTAGCTATCAGTAGTCGCCAAGTTTCTGAAGGACATGAAAATTCCTGGGGGTCACTAAGGACATCTGTATCTTTTCCGCTCACAAGGGCACATGGGTTTAAAAGGGGAAAAAATCTAACCCAGTAATAAAAACAGCCAAGTGGCCACTTTGAACTACATGATCCAGAGAGGAGCAGTCCCCTAGCTTCAGCTCTACCATGTGACCTTGGCCTAGCAATGTGACTTCTCTAACCTTCGATTCCTTATTTGTAAGTGTGAGTGATGTGTTTCATGGGTATCCCACAAACTCCTGAAAATAAAATGAAGTGAAAGATGCAAAACCTCTTTATTGACTGTAAAGCCCTACACCAGTAGTAAGGGTTCTTTTTAATCATTTCTAATTATACTCTTAATATTTATTATTTTAAAATCCAAAGATCAAAAGTGCATGAGGTTCGGGCTTCCCTGGTGGCACAGTGGTTGAGAGTCTGCCTGCTGATGCAGGGGACATGGGTTCGTGCCCCAGTCCGGGAAGATCCCACATGTCGCGGAGTGGCTAGGCCCATGAGCCATGGCCGCTGGGCCTGCGCATCCGGAGCCTGTGCTCCGCAACGGGAGAGGCCACAACAGTGAGAGGGCCGTGTACCGCAAAAAAAAAAAAAAAAAGTGCATGAGGTTCAAAAGAATCCCCTGACCCATTATTATTCCTCAGAATTACCAAATTCAACAATTTTGTGCCTATCTCTATATACTTTATGAATGTGTGCATATATATGTGTGTACATGTGCGTATTTTTTTTTAACAAAAAAGGAATCATATCAGTAGAATACTATGCAGTAATTTTTCAGGAGGTAAATTGTTATGTATATATACATGGAACTATGATATTTTATATGAAAAATGTGCAGAGCCACATTTATAGTATGAGATAATATTTATCTAGACATGGAGTATACAGCTTCCTCTGGGAAGAACATATTGCAAAGGAATGAGGTAATTTCACTTTTTCTTTCACACATTTTTCCATCATCATTTTTTATCTTAAGCATATATACTTTCACAATAATATTAAAGACTGTGCAAGAGAAAGTGGAGCGTAAGTCAATAAAATGGAACATGAGACTATTGAAGACAGTATTATACATAAGTATAAATGGTAGGCCAGAAAAAAAATATTGAAGAGAAGAATATACTAAAGAAATTTTAAAATAAAGGAAGCAAAAATGAAAGTCGTCATGATATGATTTTCAAAACTATTCATTAGGGAATAGAAAAGAACTGATCATGCAGTTTCTCTGCCAACTTCCTTGCAATATATGACTCTCAATAACAGGATATTCAGCTCTACTGACCAGTACTTTTTAATGGCCCCTATGCAACAAAGGGCAAATAGAAGCAGGTGCAAGGATCTGCTGAAAGAGGAAGAAGGGCTAAATATGATCTGTGCTTAGTTGTTTTGCAAAGTTTTCATAAGTCATTTTTTTAAACGCACAGAACAGCCATAAATTTGGGAGATGGACAGGAATGACAGTCTAAGATCCCCTGGAAAGTCCTGGCATTATCAAGCAACAGAATTTTATCTATAGATATTTTTGCTCTCAAAAACATCCTTGCATCCTTTCCATCAACAAATGCTGTCAAAGTCCACCTTGAATCTATCTTCTTTTTCTGTCTTCATCACCATCAACCAGGTTCAGGTTCACTCCCACCTATTTCCCCTGCAGTAGCCTCCTGATTAATCTCTCCATTTCCACCCTGGCTCTCCCTCTTCCCCCTGCCATTCCTTTTCCCACAAGAAAAGCAGATCAGGGCTTCCCTGGTGGCGCAGTGGTTGAGAGTCCACCTCAACACAACAGTGAGAGGCCCGCGTACCACAAAAAAAATAAATAAATAAATAAATAAATAAAAAGAAAAGCAGATCAATCTTCCTGAGATGTTCATAGGATGAAAACCAAAATCTTTTGCATGATTTCGAGGGGCTGCACGAGCTGTCCCTCGCACATTTTCTCTAGTCGCCTTTAAGGCTTCTGACTGTACTAAGATCTTCCTCACCTCCGTCTTTGTACATACGGTTCTGCAAACTGAAATGCTCTTCTCTGACTCTACAGATTTCAGTTTCTCACACTCCCCAATCCCCTCCTCCTCAATCTAAATCAGCTCACAATTTGTATTTCTATATTTATTTGTATGGTGTAGGCTTTAGCTGACTTCCCCACTCCATTGAAGCTGTGTAATGACCATATGAGGGTTCACAATACTATCCTTTCTACCTTTGTGTATATTTGAAATTTACCACAATAAACAGCTTTAAAAATTTCCTTCTGATCCTACAAACTAAATACAGGTTATGCCTGCAATTATCATAGTTTTTCAAATTTTGTTTTTAAAAAAATTTACTTCCCTTTTCATGATGTTTTTTTTTTGTATTTTGTTTTAGTAGCCATAAAATGCCAGTATTTTAAAGTACCAAACAATGTGCTGTCTGCATGAAAGTGAATTTGAAATCAGATACCCTAAAAGAAAGGTCTGAAGTTCAATTGTTCTTTTGCTGTTTTTGCTACTAAATTCTTTTATTTGAAAGCAGCATTATTTTTCAGTGAAAAATACCCTAGGCTAGGGATATAAAAATTCTGATTTAGTTCCAGGTTGTCACTTTGAGTGAACCATTTACCTTTGCTTCCTTTTTTTCTTATAATATAATAAAGAGATAAAGTTCTAAATTTTTATTTGATTTAATATGCTATGTTTCCATAATTTGGAAGACCAAAAAAAAAAGTCATAAACAATGCCAATGTTTATTTTTTTTAATGAATCAATAACTCAAAAGAACTTTTTTCCTATTCATAAGGTCATATGTCTGGAGTGCTGTTCATATCAGATGAATCTACAAAGCCAAGAACAGGAACCACCGTATCTTCTTTGGAAGATCTGATACTTTGATTCTTCTCTTTTCTGTTCACATATTTGTGCAAAATGCTGTAGTACTGTTCCTTTGGATTGAAAGTATATAGTGATGAAATTTGCTGCCAGTCTTTTATGCTTGGAGTGTTGTATTCCTTTGGATGTGAACACTCAAAGAAACACTTGATATTTTCTTTTGCCAGTTCGGCTGCATGTTCTGTGGCTTGACTTTTAAGGATCTGCTGCTCCTGTTCCAAATAGATTTTCCAAAATTTCAGCTGCAGGAAGCTAACTGGAGATAGGCATCGGGTGATGGATGTAAAAATCAGGAGGACGATGATAACAACTGCTATCAGGACCCAGCCCAACACCTTCAGAAAACACAACAAAATAGCAATTTAGTCACATGTTTTTTTAGAAAATTTTAAATCCTCAGATAAACTGTGAACTACTTAGAGTTATGATGATGAACAAGCAACAGCTTTAGGTCTTAATCCCTTACGAGAAAGAAGTGGCAGTAACCTCTCGAACCCCTCAGTACAAGTGCTCACTTGACAAGACAGTCATTTTCCAAGGCATGTCAAGGGCCCAAGGAGGAGTTTATATGTCGAATCCCTGGAACTCAAAACGTGGAATTTCAGAAAATCCAATGAAACAAACATTCATTTCCAAGAACCTCTTAGCTTTACAAGCCCAGAAATAGTGTGGGGTGATGGCTTTAGAGCCAGGCAGACTCATTTTACTGTAACAATTCTGACTGGACAAGCAACTTGACCTGGACTCAGTGTATTCACTGCAAAGACAGAAGAGAATAATAAAGGAAGTAAAGGGCCCAGCACGGTGACTGGTACAGAGTGGATGCCTGACACTATACGAGTGCCCAAGTGCCTTTCTCCCGTTAGTTAGTTATCCTCAATATTTTGTGATAACCTATAAGGGAAGAGACTCTGAAGAAGAATACACACACACGTATAACTGAATCTCTGTGCTGTACACCTGAAACTAACACGATATTGTAAATCAACTGTACTTCAATTTAAAAAAAGGAAAGAAAGCACCGAGATAGAAAGGAAGGCAGGAAGGGAGTTAGGGGAAAGGAAGAAGAAAGAAAGAAAGGAAGGAGGGAGGGAAGAAAGAAAGAAAGAGAGAGGAAGGAAGGAAGGAAGGAATGCCTATTGGCTCACGAGAAGCCAACAACCATTCTAGTTAGTCTTCGGGTGTCGTATGTCTGGAGAAAGGGCACGCATTTCTACCTCCCCCGTCCATCCCCGTAGAAGCCCGTCCCTCTCCGATCCCCCCAGCGCGTCCAGCGCGGGCGCCCGACCTGCGACTGGGCCTTGAGCTCCTTCTGCAGGTCCTGCACGTCGGGCGCCTGGACCTGATGGCACGTAACCAGCGGCAGCTGGGCCGCGCAGCCGGGGCTGCGGCCGAAGCACAGGCGCCGCGCCACGAAGGCGCTCCCGCTGGCGGCGCACTCGTAGAAGGAGCCCCCGAGCAGCGCCACGGCCACCCAGGTGAGCGGCGCGACCGCAGCGACAGCGTTGAGCTGCGCGCACACCAGGGCCCCGCGCAGCGCTGCGCCGCAGTCAGTGCGCGCGCCTGGCGCGCAGCAGCCGGTCAGCAGGCGCCAGGTGCGCGCGCTCAGCACGTAGCCCAGGAGGAAGAGCGCCAGCGCCGGCACCAGCAGGAAGACCAGGCCGTAGGGCAGGTTCCAGGCGGCGCTGCACGGGCACTGGAACACCGCGGTGGAGAAGATGCGCTCCCCGCCCACCGTCAGCAAGCTCACCAGGACGTAACCCAGCGCATTGCGGTGCTTGAGGTGCAGGTCCAGCACCGCCCTAAACTTCTCCATTGGTCTCCTACCCCAGGGCGCCGTGGATGTGCCCGTGTGCTTCTGCCTCTTCGCTGCCCAGCTCCTCGAATGATTTGGGGAGGGTCTGGGGTCTGGGGTTTTCTCTGCTCTGCTAAGCCGTGCCTTCCAAAAAAGAAAGAGGTCTTCTCTGGGTTTCCTGAGCTTTCGCTTTCTTATTTCAACCAGACTAGGTGCGGCAGACTCAAACACACACACCATTGACCTCCCTAGTACTCACGCCTTTCCAGAAGCGGAGGTACTGGTGACCCTTATCTCTCAATTCCGGAACTCTGAGGGAAGATACGACCTGTTCCGCTGTGAGTTTTGTTTCCTCCTAACTGACAAGGGGACTTTCCTTACCCTTAATGACCCTATGCAGTCACCAAATGAATACTTTTTACTTGGGTAAACTGGGAAAAACACCAGCTTTTCCTCGATGGCAGCCACCCTGGCTCCTAAACCCACTCCCAGTCAGACCAAACAATTGCAAGAAACAAAACAAAACAAAGAAACCAAACAAAACTGATTATTTAAAGGAAACATTATTCAAGGGCAAATTTCCAGTTTCTCTTTCATAAACTAAATCGCAGCAAAGCCCCGCTCAAATTCCAGTATGTCCATGATGTCTGTCTCCTTTCTGTCCCCCTTCTGGACAGAACTACCACTGTCCGCCTCTGCCTGGTCTCCTGCAGGGCATTAGCCTGAATAGACAGTATTGACTTCTGCCTCTTTTTTCCCCCCTCAGGTGGTCCTAACACTGGTAGTACGTGGACAAGTATCAAATCCTTACTCAGTGACCGCCAAGTTGATCAGCAGAGGAGAGCGGTACGTGGCTGCTCAAAAAACACTAGTTGAACCAAAAAATTTCAATCTGCAGCCACATCTAACTAACGTTATTTCCTCCACTTTCAGTTTTCTCAAAGCAGCATTTCTCTGACATAAGCTAAAACCACTTCTGTGAAACTGAGCCTTACTCTGTGCAGCTCTAGAGTGAGGTGAGGTGTACTTGAAAGGACATGGGCTGTGAAGTCAGGTGCATTGTGTGTGTGTATGTGTGTGCATTGTGTGTATGTGTTTAATAAGTTCGCTCCCCCTAGACTCATCATGCTCATTTGTAAAAGCAGAATATAGTGCTCACTTTTCAAGATTGTTGAGACAAGTAAATTGCGTAGCATCTGTAAAGCACTTTTACACACAGGGTGTGCCTATTAACGAATGCTCAGTGTGAGGGATTACCTCTCACCTTGCAACGTCAGGAAGAGACAACAGACAACTGCGTTGTACATTATTTAAGAATCCAAATGAATGCTCTAGTTTAGATCAAGGATTGTATTCAGTGACTCAGTGATCCTCCACGACCTTCAGAGGATCAGTGTGCCCTGAGCTGTCCATTTCACTTCAAGGAGGGTGTCTGGATACAGAGTCGGGGGGGGGGGGCAGGTCGCAGTGAACTGGTTGCTGCTCAAGCCCATCCCCTAGGTTTGCCTTATTTATCTGGGAAGAACAGGTAGCCCACAGAGCCGACTGAACTGTTAGAGACGGGGCAGGAACATGTTACTCTTTTCTTAGTTCAACTTGCCTCCAGAGCTCCCTCCCAGCACCAGTTCCTGGCACAGAACCACCTGGCACTGGGATGAATAGCTACTCTCTCTGTGTGAGTGTTCAGAAGCTGTCCCCAGATCAAGGTCCTTTCTGTCATGCTGGACAGTTGGGGCCCTCTTCTCTGGAGTTGGACCAGGTACTGCCAGGCTTCCTGTAAACTTGCATCAAAGTTGCATGTTTGAGGCAAATCACTTCTGCTATGACTATCATCTCTGTAAGCCCACATATGCAAAAACTCCTCCTTCCCTTTTCCTGTGGGTGACCTTCCTCCTCTCTTCACTGCCACCCTACTCCTCTGAGATGTTGCCTCCTTTCCCACGCCTTCCACATACCGTCCTGAACAAATTCCACTATATCACAACCTTTGTGCAGATGGCTTTATCCAAATCTCCCTTAATTGTAACCTAACTCGAGCATACCCTTCCATTCTCTTGAGTGAGATTTATTTATTCTCCCACATTTCTCAGAACAAGAGGGAGGGCTGGCATTCCCCCACTACTACATCCACACCTGGGCTTTTCCCATCACTTCTAATAGTTTATTCTCCATCAGGGCTCAAGCTGTTTAGCATGACCTCCTCCGTCACCTCAGTCCTGCGATCTGTTTTCATTCCCTCCGTTTATTAAGACGTTTGCATCTGGCGACAGCCTTCCTCTTCTTCCTCACCGCTGTCAAGAATTTGGTTTCATTTATTTTTAGTTACTATCCTGACTAGAGTAATTCATTTGTTAACCAATTTATTAATTAGTTCATTTGTTCATTCAGTCATTCATTTAAAGGTTTAATAAGCACCCAGAATATGCCAGGTACCTGTAAAAGTGCCTGGTGTTATTGGGTACAACAAGGACCAAGACCAAGAGATGCCCTGCTTTCATTGAGCTGATGTTCTAGTGGAGAGGATATAGATGATGAGGGGGAACGTCCGCAGGTTACGCAGATAATTAAAATGCAATCATGTGGTACACAGTGTCCTGAGAAAGCCTGTATGAGGAGAGGACATTTAAGCAGAAATGCGAATGACAAAGGCTCTGGGTATAAAGGAGCTTAGTATTCTGTGGTTAGAAAGACAGCCGGAGTGACGAGAGCATTGAGAGTGAGAAGGAAGGTGGTGCATCACGAGGGCAGAGCTGCAGGTGGAAGGTCAGGTTTAGGGGCTTTATAGACCAGAGTATGTGGTTTATGATCCTGCCCCCAGAAACTCATTACAGACTGAGCTGCATCCTCACCTATTATCCTGTCAGCTTGTGTCTCTAAACACCACGTCCTGGGGATGCCACCACTGTGTCCCCCCGATCACAGATCTCCCAGATAAGATGATCCTTCTGTACTTACTCCAGGTTTCCATAACTATTAGAGCCCAGCTGCGGCCCACCAGCCTGAATTTCCTCCCAGCCCCTGATTTGAGTCTAGTGCCCAGACACCCACCCTTACCACCTCTGGAGCAATGGGTGGTTCTAGTTCTGGGTCTATTGAAGATTGTCCAGCCCTTTATAGCCGGCCCTGTTCTGAGAGGCCATTGCTCAGAAGTTCAACCTTTAGTGCAAATAGAGTAACATAGTAATTCAAGAAGATTCAAGAATTTTCTCTGAGAGTACACTAAATAATATTTGAAAGAACTTTACACTTAAACCTATAATTTAACACCAATTTACTTTAGCTTCTAAGAAATGAGTGAGAGACTCTCATGTTAAACACAGCGAAAAACCAATGGTTATGGGTTTTGTTTTGTTTTGTTAAACTGTAGTACTTTGTTTCTCAACACTGTTATTATCGGTGTCAGAAATGGATTTCAGAAACCACAAAACATTTCTTGGAAAAGAAAGCAAGAGGAACTCTTGAAAGGAAGTATACATTCACACTGTGAATCTGAAAGTCCCTTGCAGTCATCCTTAAGTGAGCTGGATGTCAAACATTAGTCTCTGTAGTTCTCATGAGAACTGAGACTAATTTTGTATGGTCCTGCTTGGAATACAACTGCTAGATTCCAGCAAAGTGTCAATCCTGGCCCCAAGACCCGCGAGAGTAAAATCAAATTAAGGTTCATGTATCTTTTAAGTATCTGCAATATGCAAGACACAACTTTGGATGCCAAAATCACAAGTAAATTTAGAACGTCTGACATTCTGAATCTTAGAGTATACCTTTCTGCATGCTGTAATTTGTGGAATATACTGTTTATGTCAAGTAATGTATTTGAGAGTATGGGACCTGGGACTTGTTAATATAGTAAGATTTTTGAATGTTTATAAAAGTTCTTCCTCTGGAAGTATAAAGCGGAAAGAAGGAAAGTTCAGACTTTTCCTTAGCACAGCAGTGTCATTTGCTAAGTGGCAATCCCGTAACATTTCAAGTAACCTTTTAATAGATTAGTTTCCCCTTTTCTGAGCTTGAATTTCCTAAACCTATCACAAAATTTTAAGTATTCCGTGATTCCCACCCCACCCCCAATTCTTTTTCTTATGGTAGATGATGGTTTTAACTCTGAGAACCTAGACGTGGCCAGTCTTTGTTGTCACCAACATCATCATCATCTGGTCCCGTGAAAGGCTATTAAAGGTCCTCGTTTTCCTTCCATGGTTCTTAAGACCTATATCTATTAGGAATCTTGATAAACACACATTAAATTGTGTTTTCCCATCAATTCAGATAGTCATTTGAGAGTGATTTTAACATGGGATACAGCTTCACTGCCAATGGCCATTTATACTTTGCTTCATCACAAGCCTAGTTCCCCTGAACTCAAATTTGGCTTGCTAGTTTATGAACTATGACCAAAGATTTGGATTTCCAAAGATAATAACGTTGAATAACAAATAAGATTAAAGGATTAGGATAAAGGAAATGAAAATAACTTAATAGGAGAAAATTTGTATTTCTTCAAATTATAAACGTGACTATTGCAAGATCTCAAAAATTTAAATCAACTCATTGGAGAAGTTAAACCGTTGTGAAGGATCTTCCCTAAAAGAATAAATCACATGAAATATGCTGCATATTTAAAACATTCGCAATCAGATAAGGTTCAGTTGTAGAGAACTATATATATAAATTATGGGCATCTATGCAATAGAATACAAAGAAGATCCATATGATTGAGGTCGATCTGTGTGTGCTGGTGTGGTTGAAAAGACAGAGTAGACATGGTAATTGAAAAAGGCAAGCAAAAACACTGCATGTCACACAATCCATTTGTGTAAAAATAAAGCCAAAAATTTTAAGATATATATACAGTATTTGATTTTTTAACATGCATATGTTATTTCTACAATTTAAAAAAACGAATATAAAATGCCCTGATGTAATGAGAAGGTCTAAGGAACAACTCTGGGAAGAGGCTTTTTCAGTCTCTTCTTTCTCTTTCTTTGCACACAGGGCTCATATCAAGGGCTGCTCCCTGAACCTAGAATCCTAATAACTCACCTCTTGTTGCCAAAAGTAATAAATCCTAGTGAGAAACTGTGTTTAAAGAATATGGAAGATAAAGAACCGTTTGAGAACTGAAAGGTGTCAAAAATCAATAGGAAGATAAGTGGAAAAGATGGGATCAGGATCTGGTGGCATCTGCCCAAGCCCTGGGGGATACAGGATGGAAAGAGCCACCTGCCTCATTCAGACAAGGCTCCAGCTGTGCTCTGTAGAGTCTTCTGTGTGCCCACTGTTGGGATAGAAACAAGGCCAAGGGGAAAGGTGGGTGGAGAGGGAAGGAGGTGGGTGAGAGGCTGAAACTCACTAATCTTCCCAAATGAAACAAAGCGAAAGTCCAAACCGGTCATGACATGGAGTTCAGAGTCCAGAATATCTGGGTAGTGTGTGATAGTCTCCACATCAGGTCTTCATGTGGCCCTTCTTGGTCCTCAGACTATGAATTCACAGTAAGAGATTAATCCGTTTGCCACAAACAATGCCTAGTGGAGGAACAGGGCCAGGACAACCACAGGAAACGCTCCATCCTGAAAGGGAAAAATGGAAGTAGGCAGCAGGCACTAACTGACCTGCTACAATTCTGAATTACTCCTGGGCCAACACCACAGAGGTCCCTACCCTGGTGACTGCAAAATGTTCTTTGATTCTCATGACTCGACCCTCTGGAAGGTCTTCTGTTATCTTCCTTGGCTCAATACTACTTAATGTGCATTTGCCCTTCTTGGTGGCTGAGTAGTTTTCTTCATCCATGTGCTATTTGTACAACGTTGAAAGACCACAGGTCCGGTTGGGATTACGATTCCTTTGACTATAAATGTCTCTCAGATTTTCATAAGCTTCTTGTCTTCTTTATTCAGTAAACTATATTTGCCAATACCTATACTCAGTTGTTTTCAAAACATGGTTCTCAGATCTGCTGTATCCTTTTGCTTTCTTGCTCCATTCTCTCTCTAGGTAAAGATATAGGTATAGGTATAGATATAGGTATAGGTATAATTATAGGTGTAGGTATAGGTATAGGTGTAGGTATAGGTATAGGTATAGATATAAATACAATCTGTCTCTCTCTTGCCATTACAGGTACCCTGAGTAAATATGAGACTACAGTTTTCTGTAGAAAACTTGTACTTTGATCTTTGTCCTGGCTCTTTATCCAATTGAATATCTTAATTCTACCTTTGCCTTGAAGTTCCTTAATTTACTGAGAGGTATTACCAATAGGTGTGGAGACCATACTTTTAATTTAGCCTTTCCACGGGTTTATTTTAATGGACTTTGTCTTTTGAGGTTTCCTCAATTTCCCTCTTAGTGTTTGGAGTCTAAAACTGATCAGGTTTTCCAGTTTTGCAAGCCCTCCCTAGTTTTGTGAAGTATCTCTATTCCTGTTCATTTCTGCTTACAAGTCAACCAGTTCCTTTTTTAGCTTATAAAGCCTTGCCAAGACATAGCCAGGAGCAACCAACACACACTAGAAACATTGTTTTCCAATCTTTCTCCCTAGAGTCACATTTTTTGAAGCTACATAATCTTCCTTCCAAGTTAAGGCATGAGTCAGTTTTATCAACAACCACATAAGAAGAAATGCCACCTCTCCAGCCTCCGTGATCAGTTTCCGTGCTTACCATCCGCCACTGGACGGCTAAGCTATTGCCACATATTTTAGGAAAGGAAGTGAAATGTCTTTAAAGAATCTAATAATAAAATATAGAAAAACAGTTATTTCCCTTTGGTTGCTGCCCGCAGCTAAAGTACAGAGAAAATCCCTCCGTCAAGTAATTCACTTATGTGTGAGTATGGGAAGATGGTGGAGAAATGGGACAAGTAGTGAGGAAGACAAAAGGAGACTTTTATTATGGAAATACCCTGTTCCAGTATCAATATCTGGTCAGAACTAGTCACAAGGCTCTACCTAACTGCAAGGGAAAGAAGAAGTATGGTCCTCTCCCAGGACTTTGAGGAAAAGAGAACTGGACGTGGGATGTGTCTACCATGTCTTCTATGACCATTCTTTTTCAATTCCCCCATCCATCCCTTGACCATTTTTAGCCTCATATTTGTTTCCTTATTTCATATGATAGTTTTATAGTCTTTTATTTGCTGCTTACTATGTCTTTCAAATCCCCAACTAGGTTATCCATTTCATGAGGGCAAGGACCATGTTTGATTTAATCCCTTTTTGGTCACACAGGTCTTAGCATAGTACCCAGGACATTATAGGTGTTCAATAAATATTTGTGGGACTAATGAGTGAATCAGTGAATGAATGAATGAACAAGAAACAGACTTGGATGTTCTCTGCTCTTACTGCAGAGTCAGCACCATGCCTGCTTTCTTCAGCTCAGAACTTGAGCCCTTCTGGGCACGCCACCCAGCTCAGAATAACATAAAACATCTTGAATTGCCAATCTTGTGACAGACAGTAGTTAAGTCTATGCAGACAGGAACAGGGCAATACCAGGGAGAGGACAAGGCCATCGGGCAGGTCCCGGTACAGCTGTAGGGCCACCTGGACACCCATTCCCACCCACTTTCATCAGCGTCACCAAACCGCAGTGGGGGGTGTTTGTTAGGGCCGCAGGCCTTGGCAGAGCAGGGACGGTCCCGTGACTGCCTCCTGGCCTCCTTCCTGCCTGGCAGAGCTTGTTTACTCAGCAGAGTTGTCTGGAATGTAGTGCTCAACTTCCCCGCTACCTGCCCCATTTCTCCACCATCTTCCCATACCCATACATAACTGAATTCCTTAGGGGAGAGATTTTTCTTTGTACTTTAGCTGTAGACAGCAACCAAAGGGAAATCACTATTTTTCTATATTTTATTATTAGATTCCATAAAGAGGTTTCACTTCCTTTCTTGGAAGCAATGAACTGAGCCTGAGTAGGTTTTGTCAACACCTAGACTCAGACTATTTGCGACTCTACTTTGGTACGCTACCTGACCTCCCCCAGGAGGACTAGGCACCTGCAGTACTTCCCTTATTAAGTTAATTTCAGTTTCACTATTAATTACACTCTTCTTGCTCTCCTCCTAACTTGATGACTTCATCTGAGTCTCCTTCCCAGGCTCCTCTGCCTTCCAACCATTAATATTGGTGCTCACTAAAGTTCAATCCTCTCCACATAAACTTCCGAGTAATCTCCTCTTGGTGCCACCACTGACTACCTGTGTGACCTTGGGAAAGCCAATTGGCCTCTCTGTGCCTCAATTCTCACTGTAAAATGAAAATAATAATATTACCTTGCCTGATTGGGCTGTTGTTTAGATAGTGAGTTGTTACAAGTAACATTCTTAGCACCATGCCTGGCACATAGTAAATGCTCAAAAAGCGTTGTCAGTTAGCCTTATTCTCCTTTCCCTTGGCTTTGACAGCCAACTGTATGTTACCATTTCCAAATCTTCATCTCCCGCTCCTCCTTTTCCTAAGTTCTAGATAGGCATTTCTGATTGCCTAGCAGATATTTTCACTTATATGTCCAGCAGTCACCTCAAAACCAGAACAGAACTCTCTTTTCCCTAAAACTTATTTCTCCTCCAGAGTTTTGATGTCAGTTAAGGGTATCAGTCTTTCAAGCTAGAAAACTCAGGGTCAGCTGTGGATGCCACTCCATTTCCTGTGCAGCTCAATTCTTCCTGAGGACCATTTCTCAGATTGGACCTCTCCATCCTCACTGAAAGTGGACAGACCCTTTTTACCTCATCCCACTCTCTTTCTGCCACACAGTCATGAAAAAGGAATCTGAATATACCCTAGAAAGTGTTATGCACATGTGAACAGGGTAGAAACATCTCATAGTAGTATTGTTTGCATTCTGTGAAAACTGGTTAAAAATCAAAGAACAAATATCCAACAACAGCAGACAAGATAAACTGCGAAATATTCAAACAATAGAATACTATACAGCAATGTAAATAAATACTACTATAGCAACAATCAACAACAAGGATGACTCTTAAAAACATAATGTTGAGCAATAGAAATCAAACACAAAGAATATATCCAGTATGAGTCCATTCATAAAAAGTTCAGAAACAGACAAAACCAAACCTTACTTTCTGAGGATGTATACATAAGCGACAAAACTGTAGAGAAAAAGAAGTGATTAAGAATCGCAAGGAAAATGGTTATTGTCTTGGGGTCTTGACTGGGAGCTGTCTCAACCTTTGTCATACAATTTCTGTATTAAAAAATAAAGTGAGATAGTGTAAAGAACCCAGCACAGTACTTAGAACATTTTACTTTCACAATTACACTTTGTAAAAGATTTTTTAACAGTGGTGACTCAGAGATGTACCAGAGGGCGCTAAGGCACCATATAATAGGCTATTGTGCTCTATGGGGCATTAACACTTAACTTGCTCATCTAACCAAGAACCAAAGAAAGAACTGGAAGCTTAGTAAGCAAACTATCAGCCATCTTTATTTAATGAAATAAATTAATACAATTCAAAAATTTAAGCCTATAACTCACTTGAAATTATTTTGGGGGAGAACAGTCCAACAGCCAGATTGATGGCATCGTAAACCTTATTTCCCAACCTAGGGTTGATCCAACTAACAGTAGAAAAGTCAAAACAGGCAGTGATGATTTAGGTGATGCCCTCACCCGCACTACAGTGAAGAAATGCCAAGCAAGGTGTTTCCTCAACTGTAAAATGGGAGGGTTAGACTAGATCATCTTCAGGGTCCTTCTTAACTCTAACATTCTATAATACACAGTTCTAGCTTATTAAAGAAACAGTCATGGTCTCCAAAAATACAAACACTCAACCAAGAAGTGACAAAATTCAATCAAATGTGAAAAACAAAGAATTTTAAAAATGTGCCAAAACAGAAGACAAAAGTTCCATATTTTTCTTCCATGTAATGCTGGAGTTTAAAAAGTCAATGTGTGACAAACGATTGGATGTCTGAAAGAGGTATTGTTTGTGAAAGAAATATTCTGTAGCCTCTTCTGTATCTTCACACCTGTTAATAGCTATTTCAGCCAAATCTTTGTCTTCTTTAGGAGAGGGTGATAAGTGGGCTTATTTTGTAGAAAGTATGAGCTGGCCAACAAAACCACAAGTTTTACAATGACTTCATTAATTTCAACCACCTGAAAAACCACAAACATCTATGACTAAGGGCAAAGTCCAGAAAACAATACTAAATTAAAGATGGATATGAATAAATTAGTAAATAATTTGTTTTTACCTTTATGACTCTCTTCTATTTTGAAAGCATCGAAATAACTCACAGTTTGAGTGCAGGATGAGACTAGAAACGAAAAACGGAAGTCTGGTTTTGCTCTAATGGTGTATCTTATACTCTCTGTAAGCTGTCCTGCAGGATCCTAAACTCTGACGGAGTTGTAGTAATTTCTAAATTACAGAGATGTCCTTTAGTCTGTCTTATTTTTAAAAATCTATTTTGACAAGAAAAATTTGCTTACTCTCTTCAGTTTCACAAGATTAAAGGTAAAAAATTGCTATATCAAAATAGGTTTGATATAACTATGCTGATAACTCAACTAATAGTTTAAATGATTGTAATGTGGCATTTTGAACATTCCAAATAATTAAAGGCAAATATTGGACATCCCTGGTGGCACAGTGGTTAAGAATCCACCTGCCAATGCAGGGTACACGGGTTCGATCCCTGGTCCGGGAAGATCTCACATGCCGCGGAGCAACTAAGCCCGTGCGCCACATCTACTGAACCTGCGCTCTAGATCCCACGAGTCACAACTACTGAGCCCACGTGCTGCAACTACTGAAGCCCGTGCGCCTAGAGCCCACGCTCCGCAACAAGAGAAGCCACCGCAATGAGAAGCCCTTGCCAGAGTCTTTTTGAGGAAGTCTGGCGTATTCCGAGGTGCCAAGGTGGGACTCTCCACGTGTGTAGGTGCGGCTGTAAAGCCAGCTGAACAAGCCACCCTCCCAGCCGCACTGCCTGCCCACATCCCCTGCACCCACACTGCACTGTCCTGTGTTCTTTAGGAAGTCAGCTGTGCTGGCGCAGCCTCGCTTGCTGGATTGCACTCAAAAGGCGTCCTCGTGGGTAGCTGCTGAAGCTTAGCAACAGTCTGTTGATTCCTGGTGGTTTACAACATCCCACACAAACGGTGTGTTATTTTAAGGTGTGCTTTGGCATCTGGGTTTTCTATCCCACAGGGGACCGCCACATGTGTAACAGCCATACAGCAGCTGTATGTGTATCTTCTTAACATCTGTCTTTTTCATATACCCTGTCCTGAACATTGAGTTTTTAGGGCCACCACATAGCCCAGAGGTGACAATGTTGAAACAGCTCTAGGATCTAGTGTGTGGGAGGTTAGTGATGTCAGCTCATCGTAAGAGCTGGAGCTTTGTATGTTAAGGTTTTTGGGGGCCACAGTCTTCTGTGCTCCATTCATGTATTCAGTTAGTCAATTCATCAAGTATTTTTTGAATACCATGTATGTGCCAGGTACTGTGTAAGGACCATGTACATACAATAAGCAAGAGAGTGTAGTCCAAGGAATGTAGCCCCCAAGGAGTGTAGTCCAGTAGGGAAGACAGGTGGAGTAGCGACTTTTATAATCTCTTTATACCTCCTAAGTGTGAGCTACCGAAGGGCAATATTCAGTAATAGCAATGTTTTAAATTGTTATTGCAAGTTATATTCAACTTTGATAAAAAGTTCTGTGAATTCATCTTTCAAAATAATCACATTTTCCTCTCTCCAATTCTTTTTGTATTAAGAACAGAGCTTTAAATATGGAATATATTAAGGGCTCCAAGAATTCTCCTCAGAACTCTAATAAATGGCATGGGTCCATCCTTCCGTCAGTAAAACAAGTTCCTTAGAGAGTGGGGTGAAGGAGCTAAGAAATCAAGAGTATCTGCACAGGAAGGCAATAAATGGGAATTTCTTTTATTTTACTGGTTTTCTCTTATCCTGGACAAAATTTTAGAAGTGGTAAATAATAAATGCTGAAAAATGGAAAAAAAGGAAAAGTAGGGAAAATTGACAAATGTTCCCTTCAGACAGAAAGGTATTTCCAGTACCGTTATTACTATTTCTTTGAAAGAAAAAGAAGTTACCTAAACCACTGAAAACGTTTTTGTTCAGAAAATAATTCCTAAATATATACTAAAATCAGTTTTCATTGTTTAATTTGGAAAGTGATGGGCTGACTGAAATGTTTTTAGAAGCTCTTGCTTTAAGAAAATCTACCTTAAACCAAAGCCTCAAAGACCTCTCCCAAATCATTGGTGTTTCCTTTGAGATTCACCACGAAAATCATATGATTCTTCGACAACACAGACTTCCCAATAAGACATGGAAAAGAAGAAGCACTTTTACTTTTCCCATGTGGAAGGTATTCCAACTGCCTGGATTACTCAAAATGCTCATACAATTGGTGTTATTTTAAAAAATTAAGTGGAGGGGGAAGAAAGGAGCACCTCCTCTGCACCCCCATTTACCTTCCCAGTTTTGTTTCCCACCACCTTTCCATTACACACCTTACACTCCAGCCACACGTCTAGGTGAAGTCCCTGAAACAGGCAGGCTGAAAATAGAAATGGCAGGAAGGTTTGGACAATTTTCTGTTTATTAAGGGACAGTCAGGTGATTGGGTCAGAGCCAAGTCAGGCAATCTGCTCTTCTACAGTAAATGAGACTCAGAGACACAGTATCCTGAGGGCCCCTTGATTAATCATCTTTTGACCAACATGCTCCCACAAAATAGACACTCCTTTGGTCACATGTTTTGCCTATGAGCTAGGCCTTAAATAGTCCCCCGCTGGACTTGGTCAAGGGAGCTGATTATCTCCTGTCTAGACTATTCCCCACAGTACTTATCACTACTTGACCTAGTGTATTTTTGTTGAGTTTGTTGCTCTTTGCCCCTCCCATCCACCCACTCACTCATATCATAAACTACATGAGGACCAGGTTTTATTTTGTTGTTGTTCTCTACCAAATCTCCAGTTCCTAAAACAGTACCTGGCACATAGTAGGTGCTCAATAAACACACGTTACTGTCATTCTTGTTATTTGTCAACTCACCTGAACAGTGAAGTGGGGCTTCTAGTTAAACATATTGGATTCAATATATGAATTATTTCTGATCCTTCCTGCAACTCTACTAAATCCACTAAAGGGATTTTAAAAATGAAAAAGAGAATGGGAGTGGGGACATCAGTAGAGCCTATTCTGACCACCCTATTTAAAATTACACCCTCCCCTTCTCAATCTCCTTATCCCATCTTTCCCTTCCCTTCATAGCACCTATTAGCTTTTAATAGATTATATAATTTACTTATGAATTATGCTAATTTGTCAGACCCATCCCTAGAATGTAAGCACCAAGAAGGCAGGATCTTAATTTTTTTATTCACTAACGTAGTATTCCAAGCACCAGAACAGTGTCTCGCACTTACTGGGTACTCAAAAAATATTTTCAGAATGAATGAATGAATGGAGAATAAAACAAGACCATGGAAGCTGAGAGTAGATGGTTGAATGGTAACTAAACAGGAGGCTGAAATATAAGCCAGCAAGAAAATGGGATTGGAGTTGACAGAAACAAGCCAGTTCACTCAGCAGAACCACAAAGATGCTCAGGAATTGGCAGTAGGTGCCTGTGAGAGTGGGAATGCATGGGAGTGGAAAATGGAACCACAGTAGGCCGAATGCACTTGGACTCCAGCAGAAGATGAGGCTTCGACTCCCTGGAGAGACTGAGAAGAGGGATTCTGGTTTAAAGACACAGCACAACAGAGTGGAGGCACTGTAATTAGAGGATAGGTGTCTACGCACGAAACAGTGAGACTTATAGCCCCTTTCTCCACTTGACTTGGAGAACACAAGCAGTTAGACCTATTAAACAACTCCCTCCTCCAGCATCCCTCCACTGAACTAAGCAGGGAGATGACAGACTTGCTCTGGTTAAAATCTCTGTCCAAGAGAAAACTCAGTAACAGACTTCTCAATGGCTTCACTAGAAACTGGAGAGTCATAGAGCCATGCCTTCACATCTCTGAGGAAAAGTTATTTCCAGACTAAAATTGTTGGCAAAATAATGAATCAAGTGAAGGAGAGAATAAACTTTTTTTTTTCAAAAATGGAAGGAGGCAAGATTTTACTCCCCATGCATCCTTTCTCGGGATTCTCGGGGAGGGTATGCTCCATCAAAAAGAGACACTGATGAAGAAAAAGAAAAGCATGGGGTCCAGGAAACAAAAGATTCACACAGAAAAGTGGTAGAGAGAATCCTTAGAATGATGGAGAAAGGAGATTTGAAGACAACCATCATGCAAGGATGGCCCCAAGAACAAAAAGAACCCCAAATTACATAGATGTGATTGGACAGAGGGAGGAGATTGATACTTACATTGGTAAGTTTGGGGATAAAATGAGGTTGCTTGACAACTAAGGAAATGAAGAAAATAATCATAACTCTGGGGAAACCAAAGTTGTTTATGAAAGTAAGAAAGTACATTTTATGGCTAGCCTTTGAGTCATATTTACATAGTTTTAACATATAAATACTGAATAGTGACTTAGCCAAAAATTATGATAGCCCTGTTAGAAGGAAGGCGGTGAATGAAACAGGTATGAAGGGGGGATGGAAAAAAGAGATAAATCCTCTTTTCACTGGTAGGAAATTTTAGGCCTTAACATAAACAAGGATGTAATGGACCCAATGGCTAAGATAGTCAGAAATTGGTTACTTCCGGGAAGCACAAATCAAGAGTGAAAAGGGAGAGGGCAGGAGGTTTTTAAAAATATGAGCCTTCTAGTACTATTTTACTTTTCCAATCATGTATGTTTACAACTTACACAAAACGAAAACAAAAAAGAAACCCCCCAAACAAAGAGAAACTGCACAGCCAAGAAAAAGAACAGGAAAGTCATAATGTAACTTTATCAACTTTTATTCTTCACATGGCAACTACATCTTGCTTCACAGAGTTTGAACCTATCAAAATTGATGACTACAACTGAAATATTTAGACCATGAATTGGAATGATGATCTCCTTGTCAGTACTTCACTGATGTTACATAGTGTAAAGCACATATCTAGCTGAAACATTGCTGGCAAGATGGTTCATCTTTGCCAGTAGGCTAAAGAAGCTGCAGAAACTGACCTCTTCTCAGCGTGAGCATAAAAAGGAAAAACCAAGCCAGTGGGCTTTGCCAACAGAAGTGAAGTAAGCACAAGAATAAGCAGATAAAAGCCCCCTTTGCTTGAGTCCGTTTCCTCACCTGCAGATTTTGGAGGCTCCATCAGATCATCTCAAGTTCCTGTTTTTAGTGCTAAACTTCAAGTTAGACCTTCACACACATCCCTAGCCCCTTTTAGCTCCTGAATTAATCTAAGACACAGATGACCATGTCCTAGTTTTCCTAGAACAGTCTTGGAATCTGTTGCTTGCTTCTCCTCTAACTCTCAAAAGTGGCCCAGTTAATCTTGTTTTATATTTCTAAGGAAAAACATGCATTTACTTTTTAACTTAAAAATATAACATTTCTAAAAATAATAATAACAACATTTCATGACTTGCTTTCTCTTAAAAATTTGGAGAAATTTCCAATTCCTTTGTGGTGGTTTGTGAACTACCAAGAATTTTTTAAAAGCAGATTAAGGTGTAATATAAATTTTTCTTCTAAAACATTATTCAGTGTGCATAATATCCTTTTAAAACTATTCTCTAGTAACCCTGGGACATTTGGTACTTCCTAAAAGCTATGACTAAAATCTTTGTGGAAGAATTAGGTGATATAATAGATTCCATTTATTAAAACAGTCTGAGAATTGAGAAAGTCTTCCACTTGACTTTATTAACAATTATAACAATGATCTCAATACTGTTCTCTCAGCAAATGATAGGTCTCATCCATCATCATGGCTGTTACGAGGCTAATCAGTTATCCACCAGGGAATATGACCCTCCCACTGCACAGACAAGCTCTATTTGCTAATGATTCCCAAATTTTCTTTAAGATGAGGACTAACGTCCTGCCAATCCCCCAGACAAAAGCTCCCATATTATCCAATGAACTTGAAACACTCCTTTCACAGTGAGCAGCAGTGAACATTCCATAATTAATTACTCAGTTTCAAGAGAGATTTAACATTGCTTGCTTTTCTGGAAGATACAAAGAGTTCCTTAGTTTTATTCAAATATGAACTATCCCTGATATAAAACATGTCTCATTATGAAGAGCTGTGATTTGTCTCAGCATTCTTTTTCCTTACTTAACCACTTAAGTCAGTGACTGTGGAAATTTTTAAAATCAAAATAAATACAAGGTCCACTTAGAAGGAAAATAAACCCATCAAATAACTTTGTTTTAAAGATATGTGATTACCATATTTTTAAAAGTTGCTTTGAAAATGAGCTAATGTGTTATACTAGGATCATGCTATGGGGACTCATTTATTGTCTGCCCTAACCTAGTAAAAACAAAAGGAAAGCTGGATTTGGCATTCGCTTGCACTTTTCATCTTTATGAGAAAGTATGCCTGAGTTTTTGGGTCTGAGATCAGGTTTGCTTGGTAGCCTCAAAGAGCAATTTACCTTTTTTTTCAAAATTTGCTTTTGATCATTTCAGACAATTCATCCTTTCTGAATGAGAAAGACTAGAAGAGAGGAATGTCGAATGAGGTTAAGTAAACGGAGAATCTGTCACATAAAGCAAGTTTAAAGCCCCGTAACAGCATCCATGCAGGACAAACGGAAGCATTATTCTTTTGAAAACATTATTCTTTTAAACAGTGTGTAATGACATCCTCCCCAGAGACTTCTTCCATAAAAGAAAAAAAAATACTTCCTCAGAAGTCATCTTCTAGATTCCCAGTATAATGAGTGAAGTACAGTGAAAAGTCAGACTTGTGTTTTTTTATGTAAGAAGGTTCAAAATTAGAACTGCAAAAAGGGGCTCATAAGTTTCTGGATGTTTTTGTTTTCTGTTACTTACCGGTATTTCCATGAACCAAAAGGACAAGTGAAAGGAAAAGATTGCCATTATTACCTTAGACCTGTATCAGGGAATGTGTTCTTGTTACAAACTGGAGCCAAACGTATTTTGTTTTCAAGGGAGAAATACATAAAACTCAAATATGCTAAATGTGCGATAATGCACTTTAAGTTCCTTTTATCATTTTCTTATGCTGAAATATCAATCTGTGGAATGTGTTTCCAGTACTCTGTGCTGCTATTACCTCCTGAGGACTTAATTGAAAATAAATATGAAAATTTTATGTTTTAAAAGTTTGGTATTACTTAAATATCAGAATTTGGCTTTTGTTTTAAATGTCTAAAATATGTTTAAAAAACAAAAAGGTAAATAAGCAGAAAAATTACTTCTTTCAATTCCAACTCTATTTTGTTTAATTAACGCATGTTCAAATAAAGTTTTTTTTTTTTTTTTTTTTTTGCGGTACGCGGGCCTCTCACTGCTGTGACCTCTCCCGCCGCGGAGCACAGGCTCCGGACGCTCAGGCTCAGCGGCCATGGCTCACAGGCCCAGCCGCTCCGCGGTATGTGGGATCCTCCCGGACCGGGGCACGAACCCGCGTCCCCTGCATCGGCAGGCGGACTCCCAACCACTGCGCCACCAGGGAAGCCCCAAATAAAGTTTTGAACAAAATTGTTGAATACATAGGAAAAAAGAAGAAAGACACTATAGACAAATCACAGTTATGATGTTTATTTAGCAAAATAAATTGAAGAAAGTTTTCTATTAAAAAAAGTAAGAATCATATCCAAATTTTAGCTTCCCCATCTTCTTTGGTACTGAAATCAATGTTCAGGGTATATTTATTTTGAATTTAGTCATTGGGTCTATAACAGTTTTCCACAGAAGGAAAATAGAAAATTAAGTTACCTGTAATTGTCTCATTTATTGAATAACCAATGGGTGTGTAAAAGCAGTCAATTATGTGTATGCTGAAACCAACATCATCAAGGAAATTCATTCATAGATATATGTTTTCCACTGGAAATATATCCCAAATTTTTCAGTAATCTGCCATCATTTTACTATGTTATCCGAATAGTAACCCAATGTACAGATGCTGTTATTCACTTAACCCATGAATTACTCTCTAAGGAAGGTGATACCACCACACCAGGACTTATTAACATTTATTTTCAACATGACTACACCATTAAAACTTTTTTTCTGTATTTCTTAGAATTGTGTGCTTCAGTCTTTTCATAAAATAGTATCTGAAGATCGCTAATAGCATTAAATTAATATTAATAAAGTCCAATTCTATCTAAGTCTTTTTCTCTTAAGAAGAAATATTACTTAAAACCAGACATTTTGTTCTTTTAAGAGCAGTATTATATGGACTGCTAATTCAGCCAAGCCACTTCCAGAAACACCATGTGACAACCAAGCTACTCATTCCTTTGATAAATTCTCTGCCTTTACCCATACTGATTTCTCCATGTCCCTGCTTTCTTGTGTGAAAGTACCTTCCCCTTAATTTGTTAAAAGAATCTGAGGAAAAAAATCCAGTAACAAACGAGGGCAATGATTTTATTTTTTGCACAGACTTGTGACCACAAAATGATCAAGCAATTTATAGCTTCAGTGCTAACACTGTGATTGGGAACAAGAAGAGTACAACCATAATAAAATACAGCTATCTATTAGAAGGACTGCATAAAGACATCTTTGACCATGTAGGCTCTGGGCCCTCTGGAAATAAGTCAGTTGCATTGCCAACATGACAAAGAAAATAGCGATGTTCAGAATCAGGAACAGCCTGGTATACGAAGCAGACAGTGCTGGGGCTCTGCTGCGAGTCGTCGTCACCATCCGAGCCTGTCCAAACCGGCCTTTCATCAAATCACCATTTTTGTGTTTCTCATATGTTACATCTGCAAAATCTAAAAGGTCTTTCATTTCTTCATCTTCATCTATGGGCAGTTCTTTCTGTGCCAAAATCTGAGCTTTCTGTCGAATCTTTTTTTCATTGACTTCAATCTGTGCAAAAATATCAGGGACGGCATCCACAAATTTATAGCGCTTGCCTCCCCTTCGGTTTTTCTTGGACTTGCTTTGCTGCTGCTGCTGCTGTTGCTGTGATATGGCAAAAATCCTGTCGATGGCCTCCTCAGTCTGTCTCTTATCTGAAAATCTCAGCAGGCGCTCAGCCGTCTTCCTAAAGCTGGCTGTGTTCCGGACTCGGGACAGGATCTGCTTCTCCAGCAGCTGGAACACTGGCTTAAAATGCTGCAGGTTCTGTTCCACAATAGCGGTGTAGTCCTTCACCTCAGGGACAACGGTGCTTTTGATGGCTGAACTCCAGTCAAACAGAATTTTCTGACGGTCGGCAATGACCTGTGCCAAGGCCAACTGTTCTGTAGTCTCACTTGTCCACAGGTAAGTGGCGTAGGCATGCTCACTGGTGGCTATGAACACATCCAGTTGCTGAGAGTCTCCGTGGATGCTGAAGCTCTGAACATCTATGGAGGGCCCTATGAAGAGGTAAGCTGCCCTGGTGATGGGACTTCGGAGGTGTGTGGTGACATTCACATAGTTGGTCCCGTTGTAGGGATAGCCCCGAGGGTATGTCACTGAAGCAAAGGTTCCTTTCTCACTGTAGCCAGTATCATCCATCCAGTACATTTTATAGAGCCCATCTCGCTGCCTGATGAAAGCCCCATGGACCCCATCTACCACTGTCTCCTCAAAAGAAAAATCCACATTGTGGAAGAAGCTTGCTGCTGTCTCCAAGGGGCTGTCCTCTCCCAGGTGTATCTGATCCACGAGGAGGAGAAGCTGTGGATGCAGGAGGATCAGATTCCTCTGAACGTTCTTCAGATGGAGCTGGGGGTTATAAGCGCCCACACCCTCTCCTCGGATGAAAACCACACCATTTTTCTCCATTGCAGCAACAACTCTCCCCTGACAGCTAGCTGCCAGGTCATGCTTGTATTTAGACCATTTTGATGAACAGTCTTCTGTGACCTGACCTTCCCAGGGAGAAAAGCAGCTCTTGGACACAGCTGGGGAAAACATCAAAACATTGTTGAAGAAGGTATACTTTGGCCCATAGAGAGCCTCAGTAATGAAAGGCACACCGTTGGGAGCAAAAGTAAAGGAGTTTTGATCAGGATGTTCATGCCCTGCATTAAAATTTCTCCAGCCTTTGATCCAGTCTTTGTATTTGTTTCTGTGGACAATGTCATATATTGCACGTCCCCCAAGTTTTCCTGACTTGAAGGAAAGGAAAGATCTATTGATTTCTGCAGGCAGCGCACTTCCATAAGTCACAACACCCCAGTCTTCAAAATAATGCAATGCTGGGGTGCCAAAATCTGGAGGGGGGACAGATTTCAAGCTGGCATCATACCTGAAAGAATCAATTTTTAAAAATTAAATGGTTTTCCGATAGAAGTGAAAGGAACACAGCAGAGCCGCGAGGCCACATGGCAACGTGGCTGGAGGAAACAACATAAAAATGCCACCGAGAGCACTGGCAGTGCAGACTGTATTAGGGGCATTTCTGAAAACACCCACGTATAATCAGCATGTGTAGGGGCATGCCCTTGGTGAATGGGAGAGGAGTATGTCTTTACAACTGTGAAGGGTTTGAGCCGGAAATGACAGCTACTGATAATCGCTACGTGGACCCTCTTCACTTAATGATTTCAGAACTGCCACCCAAACGACGGGGGCTCATAGAATTAAGCAGCTCATCCAAACCTCTAGTTGAGGGGCTCCTATTCTAGGAAACCACATGTTAAAATTTGGACTCTAGCAATCCTTGAGTGCTAAGGAAGCACTGTTCTGCAAACAACTGATACTATTGAAAGTTTGGTAGAGTACTTTCTTCCCCCTCTAGAAAAATAAATTTAAATAGAGTCGAATTTCACGTATTAGATAAAATTTATTGCCAATACCACATCTAAGAATATGAATGGATGAAATCCAGGAAATGATCTAACAGTGGAGGATTTATGATCACGCCACCCACTGCCTAGCCCGACTCCAAGGTTTTGTTTTGTTTTAATCTGCAGGTGATGTCATGTTTTTTTTGATATGTTTCTTATTTTAATTTATGGTGTTTATTATCAAAGTAAGATAATTCACATTAAACTTTCACCGTGATTAAGAACACAGGTTTTGATTCAGGAAGGCTCCAAAAATAATAATGAAGATGACTGTTCACTTTTGGTGATCTGAGACAACAGCCTTGACAGACTCATATGATTTGCTGCTCAAGGGAAGAAAGGCTCTAAGATACTTTCTCTCTAAAGTGAATCAGTCACCTATGGTAGAGTTAATCTTACTGATATTTATTTGATTTGGGCTGTTTTGTCTTTTGTTCTGGAGTCTCAGTTACGGACATGAGCAATTGTCTCTCTGCTTCAGTCTAGTGTACAGTGCTGGCTTAATTATGATGATTTAACAAATCCAGAAACAAGTGGAACTGGCCATCCTCCTCTCAGGTTTTGGTCAGTTCTCATATTCCCATAAAGGCACTTTCTGAATCAACTTAGACTTAGCATTAATCTGACTCCTATAATCAGCTTTATAGAACTCTCTTGTTTATTTACGGGTAAGTGAAAACCATTATTAAGTAATTACTTGCAATACCTAAAAGGAGCCAAGAATGGTTGCATGTTAATATATGCAGTTCATCTGTGAAGATAGTTTTTAAAAATGCTGGTTAAATTATGGTAGTTACCACTTTATTAACTTTTTTTTCCCTCTTGTTTAATTTTTTTTTCTTTGTAAATGAAAAGAAGCAATCAAACCACAGAAGCTTACTTTGGAGTTGAATGCAAATTTCAGTAGCTTGAAAAGACATCAGGGATTAATGATTAACCAGTTCCCTGTAATTTTTATTTTAATTTATTGGATGCCAAAAATGTATTTGGCAGTACTTTAAAAAGGAGAGCCTGGCTTCTCCTTCTAGGCTTAAAAGATTAAGGCAAAAAAAATTACATGGTTCTTTTATTATCAAAGTAAAACTGTCAAATACTGTCACCACTTTTAAATAGTTCTGAAAATTTAGCAACAGCTTTGCTAAGATTATAATGCTCCATTTATCAAAACAAAACATTTTACTACTTTTGTTTTTTTTTTTTTTTTGGTGTGATTATCAGAATAACTCAGTCTCAATTTCGTGGTTTTTCTCTTTATATGATTTCAAAATTGATGTAAATCAAAACACGCATATCTAGGAAATAGTGTGAGCCTAGGATTCTAATACATGAAAAGCAAAAACTGCAAACAGTAATTAGATCTTAAATGGAAGGAAATGTCTCTAACAGAATTTCAAAACTGTGATATGAACTGAATTGAAGCTGCGAGTACATAGGTGGCATGGAGAAAGTGTTAAAAAGTAGATTAGTTTTTCTTTTTTAATGTAAAAAAATTAGCACACTATACCCCTGGGTACACTTTCTCTTTAAAGCCAGCACAAGGTAGCATACCAGAGAAATTCTGTGTGAAGTGTACACCAGCGCTGCCCTTTGGAAGGCGTCCCTGGACCTTCCATCACACGGTTCCTTCTGATCTGGTCAGCCAACCAGTTACCACTGCCGTTACGCATGACAAATTTATCCAGGAACACTAATTGGCTTTCTGGACCATAAAACCAGTTGTAATTTGAGTCTGCAATAGCCACAGTTCTTTGAAACCCTGGGGAAAGAAGTTTGACAGAATTAAGATAAGTTTAAAACTGCCTACTTCCATAAAGGCCCAAACAATGATTCTTAATCCTGGTTCCAAATTAGACTCAATTGTGTACCTTGGATAAAAATAAGAAACAAAAAACCACCATGTCCTCACTCTACCCCAGGCCAGTTAATCAGAATCCTTCTAAAAGTCTTCCACAAACCTGTGTGCAAGTTTGTCATGTGGCAACTTGTCTTTGGTAATGGAAACAACGATTAATGCTTAGGTTTGTTGCCTACCTTCCTCATTTTCTAATGTCCATGCTACATGCAAATATAATTGCATGGATACATGGGAGATCTATCCTCCTGTGCATGGTGAGTCCCTGAACCTGGAATCAGCACTGGCTTTCCCACCAACTCATCCCACATCCCAGACCAAGAAATAACATAAGGTGCTTCAACTTGGCATCCAATGCAGCAGAAATTATAAGGTTTCGGGGAGAAACTGAGTTTCTATAGGAAGAAAATGAAACAATTCCAGAGAAGGTCCTGCCTGTATGTACTATTAGAAGTTGAAGAAAAGAGAGAATATGTAAAGATCATACTGGAATAGGTCAGAAAAACAAATGTAGATAAGACCAGATAATGCTCCAGGCATTCCTGAAAAAGAAGAATGGAATAAAATTCTGGGTCAGACAGGAATAATCGTTACTAGAATAGCCATTGTAGAGAAAATAAAAAAGAAATCTTGTTGAGAACAGACTGACTTAACACAGAATCCCTTCTAAAAATGCCTGCATGACCATATTTACATGATTTACAGCTAATGTTTTTGCTTCTAGCAGTTTAGTAAACTCTCGTCCAAGTAAATCTTACTATAAAATGTGATTTTTCTGAATCTTCTACTAACCTGTATCTTAAAAGCAGATGGGATGTTTTATTACTCTGAATCCCCTGCCTATTACAGTGCCTGGCACATAAATGTTCAATAAAGGTTGTTTTACTAATTGACACAAATACATGATTTCTCCTCTTAGAGGTGCTCATATTGTCTTTTCCACCTTAGGCAGAAGCCACATACATAGTTCACAGCAAACGCAAGCCCTGATGTGGCTGACTGTTAGAACTCAGATCAAATTACAAAGCACTGAGACCTCTTAAAGGCCCTTGCTTTAGATGGCCTTTGTTTACCAAGATAAACTAAAGATAAAAGAGGCCTCTCCTGCATGCTTAAGGATAACCAAAACAATAGGGCTCCGCATGTGAGTCTAAACTAAATTTTTCTAAACTAAACATGGTTCTTTTGCTCTGCAGTATTTTTTTGATAACTAATCCAATAATGGAGATTCTATCCAATCTATGTGTATATAACCAGAGCAAAAAGATTTAAAAACTGGATTGTTTGCTGTAGGTCTCGAATCATTCAACTAAAAAATTGCATTTCACTGAGGGAAAACCCACCGTGATGAAAATTTACCTCCTAAACTTTTTCTAACACGATAGTCCTGTTTTGAAATAAGGAGAGTTATAGGCTGTCCTAGAAATGAATAAACTCTTTATATATGTGTGTGTGCGTGTGCATGCGTGTGTGTGTGTGTGAGCCAGTTCTCTTAAAAGGCTAAGCTACATAGCAACAAGAAATTAGAAGTTTCATAGAAATTCATTTTTAACTTTCTTTTTTTTTTTTAATTTTCAGCCGTGTTGCGTGGCACGTGGGTCTTAGTTCCCCAACCAGGGATCGAACCCACGGCCCCTGTAGTGGAAGAGCGGAGTCTTAACCACCGGACCGCCAGGGAAGTCCCAGAAATTCATTTTTTGGTTTTCTTTCTATATCTTATACCATTTATTTGCATAAAATATTTTGAGTATTAACACATTATTGGCCAGGGGATTTCTGCAGAAACTAACACCTGTGCCTGTAATACGTCTCTGGTCAAAAGTGTGTTAAGAGAATACTAAACCCCCAATTTAAATATGTAGATGTAATCTTTCTTTTGAATCATGTTTGTATAGCTTGGAAGAAAAAATTTAAAACTAAAAACGTAAAGTAGGATCAATTAGGGATCACACATAAAGGAAAATTAACATGTAATCATAAGTATTTTTGTTTCGTTTAGATTCATGAAAATGAGTTTGTATATGTACCCAAGTTTGTACACATACAAAAATAAAAGTACTGTGGAGGCTACAAATTATATTTGATCTGTTAAGCTCTAAGCTTTATAATACCTAAATCACATTAACTCTCCAAATATTCCTGGCTATATACAACTCTTGAATTATTCTTTGATTAAAAAAAAAATCCCTTTAACCTCAATATGGCTCAAATCCCACGTTTCTTTTCTTAGTCTAGTCCATCTTCATAATCAGAAAAAATTACAGTACTTTAATGTTTTCCCACTTCTAAGTCCTCACTGTACCTGGCAGGATGGTTCTATACATAAATGCAAAGTGTTGTTTAAGCCATGGGTGGCCAAAGTGGTTGATGTCAAAGTGCCTCTGAACAAGAAACATATACTGGAAGAGTGATCTAGTGGTGTAGCTGCCATATGCAACTCCTTCATAGAGGGAGCCGTCTGTCACCTCTCGGAGCAAGACAAGAGACTTCTCCATGATGGTCAGAACTTGTTTGGTCCATAAGTAAGCTTCTTGAAGATACCCTGAAAGATGAAAACACATGGAAACAATGACTAAGGCTGTAACAAACTAAAAACAAAAATATGGCCAAATAAAACCCTCTGAGTTATCTGACCAGTTTATACTGCAAATTGCATTTTGGAAAACTCTCACTTATCAACATTATAAATAACATCCTGCTAGCCCAGGTCTATGATGAGTCCATGATCTAAGTTAAGCAGTTCTTGAATACAGGTCATTTATTAATTAAAGATAAACCTTTAAATAAGTATCAGTCATTTCATAATCTTTAATAAACTGAAACCACACCACATCTAAGATTACAAATTGTACATACTTTATGTCTGCAAGAAACGATCTGTACATTGAGACTTTCACTCAATTTTTCTAGAAAACACTGAAAATATTTTTGAAGTTTTCCGCTTCACAAAAACTGTCACCATTATTTTACAGAATTTTTAACGAGCTGCAAATACTATAAATGCTACATGAATATTCTCCAACGTGTCCTGTTCTTAGAAGACAATACCTCATCCTTTACGTGGTTTTAGATTCCACAGCATTGGAAGAGGCAGCACAGTGGGGTGGAGAGACCATTGGAGTGGCAATCTAAAGGTGACAAAAATCAACTGGGAGTCCCTAATCTACCAAAAATGAGCCACATGATTTTGTTCAAGCACTTCTTCAACCTGCCACATTTTTCAATTTCCCCAGCTGAAAATTAAAGGTCTAAAATTTTTTCTAAAATCCTTTTGACTCGGAAATGCTATCTTCCTATAATTCTTGTGAGACCAGCGTTTAGGCAACAATAACAAGTCCTCACATTTCGTAACATTTATAATTTACACAGCACCAGACATAATCTTACTTAATCCTTTTAACAACTCAATTATGCATTATTACCCCAAAATTACAGAAAGGTTGACTTGTCCTCTGGCATATGACTAAAAATGAACAGAACTTTGATCTGAACCTAGGTCTTTAGATTTAAGGTTTGTTTTGTTTGCTTGTATTTAAAATACACAACCCCTAAGGATAAAATTAAGCTCACTGCCTCCTAATGAGTGGACTTTTTTGTATCACTCCCATAGACGTGCATGTGATCATCCATGCTGAACCCTCTACCACAGTCTACTAGGTGTGCTGGGTATGGGGGCTTCCAGAGGCCCAGGTACCACCAGGTACCTCCCAGCCTAAATCCAAGGTTCCAGGCTAAGTAAGACCAAGCTCTCATCTCATGGAGGTGCAGCACCATTCTCAGGCTCTGCTGTGCAGAGGTTACTGTTAATTGTACACTGGCTCCTTCTCCCATCCAGCTCCACACCTGACCTGCCAGCCTTCTGCATAGTTTTCAATTTCCATTAGTCATTAGAGTTTAAAATCTCAATCATCCTCATCTTTTTTCTCTCTGTATCCTCCATCTCCAATGAGATACCAATGTGACTGATGTTTAAAATTAGAACTGCTACTCACTGCTCCCCAGATATTACCTGATTTTCCTTATAAAAACCCTATTCATGAGACGAGGCAATGTCTACCTTTGTAAACTTCAAATCTGTCAATACGAGGTACCAATATTGTTGTTACTGATGCTCTGCCCTGTATTTTTTTCCATCATCCATACACCTTGCCTGGAATGTTCATTATTTTCAGTTATCCATATCCTACCCATCCTTCAAAGTTTCATGAACCATCTCAAACTCACCTAAAGAAGCTTGTTCTCCTGAATTCAAACTTAACACACTCGTTGGATATTTAATCATAAATTCATGATCCCCCTTATTTCATTCCGTGGTAATATTATAAGTATGGTGTAGTCATTTAAACATTTCACACATGTCTTCTTTCCAACTGATTTGTAAACTGCATACGTGTGATCCTGTGAGCCCTGTATCCTAAGCCTTAAGACAGGGTTAGAACAGAGGAAAAATCCTAACTCTCTCACTGCTGAAATTTCATCTGAGTCCAGTAGGAGCTACACCCGACTAAGCTACCTCAGTCAGTATCTACAAGGCTGCTCTGAGAACATGGAATTATTGGCACAGAGTGGCTTGAGGTAGCTCCTAAAGTTAGAGCGAGGCTGCCAAGAAAGCCGGGGCTGTAAGTCTGATTATTAACTGAGATGTGCAGGACCAGAGATTTCACTCCTTCTTTTGTCCCATCTTCTTAGAAATGTGTGTGCTGCTTATGGAATGGCTCTGGGAGAGTGCATCCCAGAGCAATCCATTACTTTACTCAGAAAACAAAGGCATGTGAAAACTCCTGCCAGAAGAAAATTCAAATTTTGACCCAATTCGAGCCAGTATTTTAGGTGCCTGCTTAATATCTGGAACAATGTTATCTACTGTGAAGAATGAAGAAAAAAGCTCTATTCCTGTTGGTAAAGAACTAAAATTTATCTAAGGAAATAAAACTGTGCTAGACTAAAACTCAAGGCCCCAAGCTGCAATCCAGCTCACTCCAAGGTTCTTTCCACCAATTCATGATGCTGTCTTTCCACAGGCCTGTGGATTTATAAATGGTTTGATGGTAGGTGTTCACATGGCTTACCTCTTGACTTTTAAAATTTCATTTGTTTTTGTGAGAGTGGGGGGCAAAGGGAGCTAGCATGAAAATTTACCCTCTTAATCAAGCTTTCCTTAAGTTACTAAAATTGAACTTCTATTCTGAGAGAGGTAACAAAATATCGTGGAAAGACAATGAAGTTTGAGTTTGTCTAGAACTGGGTCCCAATCCCAGCTACCTTATATGGTTGATGTGAGAATTAAATAAAATATGGACAAGGATTAGCACATGCCATATGCTCAATTAATTTTAGTTTCTTTTCTTCTAAGACCTAATTAAAAGTGATGGTTCATATGACAAGGGAGAAAGCTAGGCTTGGGTAAAATCTGATGCTGGATAATGTGCAAAATGCTTACTAACTCTTATGGGGAATATAATCAAGAGTTAAACTCTTTTAGATTTGCCAGTTACGAGTATATATTTAATTCTAATAACTTACTGTGATCTTAGGGTTGTTTTTCTTAAACATAATCTTATTTAGTCATTTATAGACTTCCACAGGAGTTGTAATTAAGTCAGAATTACAAGAACAAAGAAAATGCAATATTAGCAATTACATAATACAATAAGGTAAAGCAGCTATACGTTCCACAAAAGTCAATTCCAAATTTGACCTGAATGATGTAGGTTGATTGTTTTAAAGTCTTTAGAGGGACAAAAAAAGTAGCGCTGTAATGATACACACCTGTGTATGAGGACTATTCAGTTCATATAATAAAACACCTGTTCAGCTTTTAAAAACTCTATCCAGGCTGGCTGCCTTCACTGTCAAAAATCTTTGGAAAAGGGAAGATTCACCACTGATCCTGTGCTGTAAGGATATGGCTTGGGACAATCAAACGCCATACTCAAGTAACCTTCAGGCTAATATAACAAGCAGAAATGAGGAAAGAGATGTCTCTCAACTCTTCAAGAGGTGTCCCAGATATCACTTCATCTTATGGGCTTAGTTAGGATCCAAGCATGAATGTATACTTAGACTAGTCATATAAATGCTTTGCTCACAACATGGTAACGACAAGTGATGTCAGCTCAGGCGTCCCCTCGGTGTGTCCGTACGCACCTTGATTCATCAGGACCAGGCTTCCTGTGAGCAAGGCCATGCAGTTGGTGGGCTGATGATTATGCAGGTATTGAAATCCCCATCCCCTCCTGTATGAAGTTTCATACATATACCCCGAGGCATTGGCAATCACTTCAAGAAACCTCTCCTGTTGTGTCTTGCTCAGGTAGTTGTACAAGAAGTCATAGGCAGTGGCAAAACCAACCAGGGAGTGAGCAAGCGGAACTTCATCCCAAGGAGCATCTTTCACCAACCTGTAAAGGAAAAGAAGCCACGCAAATGAGTGCCAGCAGGCTCACAGCCCTCATCACACTTTTAAAGTGTCTATTTCTCAGAACTAAAGGACACAAGTGGAGATACAATCCAAAAGGCTTAATGACACAAAAGATAGATTTCCCTCCACATAAGACACAAGCATAAAGTTTGTCTAATGCGAAAATTACAGAGTAAACACTTTTCTCTCTCCAGCTTCTGGCAACATCAAGATGCTGAGATTTTTTTACTTTTGACCTTTTTTCTGTTTTGGTTTGGGTTTTTTTTTGCGGTACGTGGGCCTCTCACTGTTGTGGCCTCTCCCGTTGCGGAGCACAGGCTCTGGACACGCAGGCTCAGCGGCCATGGCTCACGGGCTCAGCTGCTCCGCGGCATGTGGGATCTTCCCGGACCGGGGCACGAACCCGTGTCCCCTGCATCAGCAGGCGGACTCCCAACCACTGCGCCACCAGGGAAGCCCACTTTTGACTTTTTTCTTTACTCTTCATGAAAGGTAGAAGAATATATTCAAAGAGATCGAAAGCACATAACGTCATGGCAGATCAAAATTCTCTGGAGTACCCATTAACTAGTGCTTGCCCTCCCCTTTCTACCTGCAGTAGGGTTCTCAGTTCTGTTCCATGGCTGCTGTGCTGAAACTGTCCAACATGTATGTATATCCTATCTTATTTCTCACGGGCTGGTCAAGGTGAAGGTACCACGGTGTACAGTTTGGGACCTCTCAATCTAGACAGACCCGCTTGGTCAATGCCATGATGAGGAGAGTGACTAAAACGCTGGTGTAAGGGAGTAAAATGAGCTGATTCTAACTCAGATTTCTGCGTCTCATTTTTTCTCATAGAATGAACTGCACTGCCTTTAAGATTCTTCAAGTACTTTTCAGGGAAGTCTATAAAAGCTGATCTGTGAAGTATTAAACTGTCATTTTCTCGGAAACCAAATTTCTGCTTGACTTGCTACATAATTCTGCAAGTACATTAATAGTGTGTGGCCTGCATGACACAGGAAGCGAAAAAGGATCTTTCACAATCACAGTTCTAGGGAATTATCCAGAAAACCCTCCCTATCTGTTCAGGATGTATTTGAGTAATCTCTAGAAGAGGGAAACAAATGAAGGGTGTGCTGTACTTGCGGGAGGTGGAAGAAAGCTCTCAATTAGGGATTAAACTAAAGCTTTACATTTCTATGCCAGAGCCTCTTTTTGGCTAACTGGTGAAGCCTCAGCCTCTTTCTCAATGTTTTAAAATTCATAAAATATAATACATAGAGGTACCAGGAAAGGTATTACTTTGAAATATAACTATCAGTACAGATCTTTTTAAAAATTGTGATATATGTAATTCTTTATTAAGGCATTAAAATACAAGATTTAATGGCAGGGATAGTAACTATGATAATGTATAAGTAGTGATGAGCATAAATAACATTTTGAGATGTACACAGTAACTGAATGTGACATGAAAATATCTGTGACAAAGTTACAGGTTCTCCTGATATTACTATAGTTGGTTATCCAGATTTATGATTTAGAAGAGATGCTAAAATTTCAGTTAGAGTTAGTGAAAATTAAGATGCAGTATTTCTCCCATACAAACCTTACAGACCCTAGGTTAAGAATACTTAACATGTGCTGAGAGACTACCTCTTCTAGACTGTGCTCCTCTTTCAGGAGTTTATATTAAAGACCTGATCTTAGTAAGGCCTTCTCTGCTCACTCTGTCAGAACTTCAGCATTACTCCCCAACTCACAGTATTTCATTTGCCTTCCTCACTTGTTTGTCCTCTTAGCGTTTAAGTATGTACATGTATATGCATATGCATAGTATCCCCTACTAGAATTGAAGTTCTACAAGGGCAGGGTTATCTTTTCTTCTCTGTTGTATTCACTATTGGATCCCCAATCCTACAACAGTGTCTGGCACACAGGAGACTTTCAATAAATATTTTGGGGAAGAAAGAAAAAAATGAAGGAACAAGCCTATAAAACTAGGCTACACTGTTGACAATGAATATGTGATGATTACGAAATCAGGAATTTGGAAGAATCCCTTGGTATTTAACAATAACTTCAGTGCTTGGTTAGCTGTGCTAGTGATACAGCCTGGTGCTAAAATGACTAAAGCTGATGAGCTTCTTAACCAGTTGGCCACGGACAAAGCTGCCTTGCCAGTCAGCTGGCCAGTGTGTGTACTGGTTGTAAACAGACTATGAAGAGTGTAAATTAATTCCCTACTTCTAGGAAAAAAAACAACTCAGACTGCAAGCTCACTGCCAGAGAGTTAGAAACACAATCTTCACTGACTTATAGTGATTGGGGAAGCAGGCAGAGACTCCAAGGCATTTTTTCCCCAGCCCTGTGTCTTTGCACCATGTCACCTATAAATGACAGCACATACACGTAGCCATGATTAAAGCTGGCATCAATGAGCTGCTACCATCTGCTGAGCCCTGACACGTCTGATACACCAGTGAACTTATTTTTTATAGATAAAAGAACATTTAATATAATTGTTCTTCAGGAAATATTACTATGCAATTTGTGAGAAAATTTCCAAGTTCCCACGTATAGTTGCTTACTCCAAGCAGTTTCCAATTCAACAAAATCCTAGCACACTGATTTAAAAAAACAAAAGAGTTCCTGGTACCACCAGGTGCATCACTATATCATTATGAAATCTGATCTGTAATAGCTACACTTCTAAGAGGTTACCTAGATTCTTTACCAATACATTTTTACCCAGCTTCATCTTCAGATACAGAGAGTAATTATGGATGAGACTATATTTTACTGTCATGGAAACCAAAGGAAATTTGCTTCTAGCTCATGAATAGCAGCAAAGGAACTATCGTATTCAATGTGATCCTAACGAGCAGTTACTAAAACTACTAAAGAAGCATGTTAAGAATCACAAAAAAAAGATACAGGTATTAATTTATGAATTTTATTGCAGCTTAAAATATTTATTTGTACATATTTACCAATCTTTTGAAGGGGAGCTAAAAGCCTTGTCTTTGAATGTGGGTCTACGGATCAGTGTCATTGTTTTTCCCTGCAAAGAACACATATAACACATCATCACAATTTCCAGCCTTGGTTTCTTTAATATAGGAAGAAATTAAAGATACTTGTGAAGGAATATAGAATCCTTCCAGACTTTTATGAGTTTTCCCCTAAACTTTTACTAATCTCATCCACATTAAATTATGACAGCAATTTTTTATAGTAAGTCATTCCAAAGCATTTAAGTTGGTTTTGGAAATATTAATTCTTTTTTATAAACTCACACTTATTCTATTTGTATAATATTATTAAAATTGTGTAATTACAGGTATTAGTGAAAGTGGCATAAACTGGTTTGAGAACAAATACGACTGACATTTGCTAAGCACATAATTCTATGGGTGGCAACAGAAATTAATGGACACAGCCTTGACATTCAGCAGTCTCTGAGAGCTGCTGCCAGTTATACAAGGAATGGAGGTTAATTTCATTGGCAAGTCAGTTAAGAGGTGGTTAGTTAAGAAAATTAAGTAAGTTAAGAGGAGGTTAGTTAGGAAAATTTTTACTGTATTCCTTTTTATAAGCTATACTTTCCCCTGTTTAGAGAACTATTCTTAAATTAAGGTCCATGGACCCCTGGGGTCTCTGAGACTCTTTCAGGGGATCCATGACTAAAAATTATTCTCATAATAATATAAAGATGTTATATGTTGATATTTGCACTAATGGTGCAAAAGTACTAGTGGGTTAAAAATGTTGGCATCTTAGCAAGCCAGGCAGGGGCACTGAACTGCTCTAGTAATCCCTGTATGATTCTGCATACTGCCGTGCGCTCTAAGTTTAAAAAAAAAAAAGCCAGTTTCACTTAAGAATATCCTTGATAAAGAGGTAGAAGTTATTAATTTTATAAAATCTCAACCTTTTTAGTTCATATCTTTCTAATAGCCCATGTGATGAAATGGGAAGTATGTAAAAAGCACTGTCCGTAGCAAAGTAAATAACTATCACGAGGAGAAGAAATTGTGCATTTAGTTGAGAGCTGAACTAGCTCCTTGCTTTTTCACGAAACATCGTTTTTACGTCAGAGAATGACCAACTGACAAATTACAGTTTTTTAGACTTGGGTATTTAAGTGGAAGTCTTTTTGAAACAAGGAAGCCTGCCAGTTCAAGAAAAACTGAAAGGTTTTGTTGACAATGACAAAATTTGAGCTTTCAAGCAAAAAAAAAAAAAGAATTTTGGAAAAATTGTATTGATAACAAGTGTGATTTATTTTTATTTTATATAACTAAATGCATCAACATTTGGAAGATGGGAATAACTCAGTGAATAAACATTCAAATAAAAAAGGCATATTACAAAACCATACAAAGATAAAAGATTCATTATAAGTGCAAAGCATACTAATGGATTTTTTACCAATTAAAATATATGAGGAATTTTATTAACTAACATGGTTTCAGATTCCACATTGAAACTAACTATAATCCAGATTCCACATAGAACTAACTTTTACAAAACTACCACTTGTCAAGTTCTAGTACAGTAGCAAAGAAAACTGTCAAAATTATCTGAAAAGACTATTCAAATACTCCTCCCTTTTCAGTCAGATATCTGTGTGAAGCTGGATTTTCTTCATATTTCTTCATATTTTCAACTTAAACACTACATTGCAACAAACTGAATACAGAAGAAGATATGCAAGATTTGCAAAAGTATAAAACAATGATCTCCTTCACACTATTTTGTCTCCAAAAATCTCGTTATTTTTTGCCTAAAAATATGTTATCTATGTTAATATGAAATGGATTTATCTTTCAAGAGAATGAATAAATATTTTTAAAAAATTTTTAGCTTTAATTTCTAGTATGGTAAATTTCAATAGGTATAGCCCACATAAACAAAGCTCTTTGATGTCTGATGTCCTCATTAATTTTTAAGAGTGTAAAAGAGTTCTGAGTCCAAAACATTTAAAATCTGCTGCCTAGAATATTTCCAAAGGTGAATTTAAGTGAATTTATGTGAAACAGAATGATGCGAACATAGAAAGGAACTATTAATTGCCTGGGTTGGGGTGCATGGTATTGGTGGGGAAAGGCATAGGGTTTATCATGATGTGCTATTTCCATAAATCAAGTTGTGACTGTGAAAGGAAGAGACATAAAAACCTTTCCAAAATTTAGTAGCTTCACTAATCAGAATTTTTATAACAATTTCCTGTGGTTAGACTGCTTCCATTATCATAAATACTTTTGAACTACTATGTACAGAGTACAAAAGTAGGCAATCTAAGGAGTCTATTACTTAAAAATTGACAGCTTACTTGATGCAATGACTAATATAAAAAGTCTAATAACAATGTTGGCATCCATTTTTATTTGCATAGATTTGTTTTAAAATGATCAGTTATATTCATATTTTTTCCATATAGTCTTAGTAGATATTTTGTAGAAAATTATTATCTGTGAAAAGATTAATACTTAGGTATCTAAGATTAATCTTAGGTATTATGAGGTTCACAGAATAGTCTAGGTATCATATTGTTTAAATTTTTATACTATTTCATTTATACAAATACTGTTAAAATAAATACTTGGAATAACAGAAGTTCTGTATTTAAAATCTAAGAGGTGTCAAGAGGTCACTGATATTTAAATATTTAAATGAATCAACGATATACAAAAAAAAAAATACTGGAAACAATGGGACAACTCGTAACTCCCTTTACAATGTTATTATGGTTATTAGTCCTGTTTTTGAGCACTTTTTATAGCTTGACAATTTTATACCAGGATTTTCATATGTAATGGTATTTTGAAGGTCATGATTTGATCCATGGTATAAGCAAGTCTATGTGTTTTCAAAAGTATGTTTAAATGAGGCTCCACTGTTTGTTAAATGTTTCCAAAAAGTAGAGCTCAAAACAATCCTTCTTTTTCTCATTTTGAGATAACATACAGTTTTATAACCCTATAAAATATTTACATAGTAAATTCATAAAGTAGAAGATTCATATTTCAAAATCTGGTTTATTTTAGACACTAGATGTTCATGTATAAATACAAATTTAAGAGAAAATGAAATAAGCCTTAAAGGAATTAAGAATTTAAATGTACAGTGCAGCGATGAGCTCTTTAGAAATTCCCAGATGTAACTTTACAGGGCAGAGCAGCACCAACTTCACATTTGCCAGCTTCGCTGCAGCTGTGTCTACTGCACGTAAGCTACACCTCTGCCTATAGCATGTACTGGCTCACATCACCAAAATATGCCAATATAAGGTCAGTTCTATTCTTTTTTTTTTTTTTGCAGTACACGGGCCTCTCACTGTTGTGGCCTCTCCCGTTGCGGAGCACAGGCTCCAGACGCACAGGCTCAGCGGCCATGGCTCACGGGCCCAGCTGCTCCGCGGCATGTGGGATCTTCCGGGAGCGGGGCACGAACCCATGTCCCCTGCATCGGCAGGCGGACTCAACCACTGCGCCACCAGGGAAGCCCAGGTCAGTTCTATTCTTAAAATGTAAATCAATCTATTCATTCTAAAAGAGTCCTGAAGACAGTAACCTGACAGAAAGTCATTCAGTTTTTCTGTGCTTGGAAACAACCTCCAGTAAGTTAGGAGAGTCATGTGTTACCACTGCTTTTAAAAATATGACTCATGGCAATTGTGATTCGTCTTTTTTCCCCTCTGTAAGTTAAACATAAAAACTAGCCATAAATGTTAAATGTCAGTAATATGTGAAATTTTGTAAGTAATTCCTGTAACATTTAGCCAAAGGAAGTGGATTTCTAACCCGTGTGGCCTTGCCTGTGAAGCACAGTGGGACCCTGACAGTGACTTGCCAAGAAGAGCAGAGTAAGCCCGGAATATAGATAAACTTGATCTAGGGGCCTCTGAGTGGGTAGCAAGCTATCCAAGGGGCATGTTAAACTCAACTCTGGCCTGGTTTGTAGTCCATATTCTAAATGTTTGATCAGGTGGCTAAGGGGTGGCATTTGCATCATGAAGCAAAATTAACTATTTATAGTTGGGAGGAAAGAGAGAAGTTATATTTCATATTAGTTAAGCACATAGTGTGTGCCAAGCCCTTTACATACTTTATTTCATTTAATCTTCAAAATTCACATTAGATGTTACAGCCCCATTTCATAGATTGTAAAAGCGGTATTTGGATAGGAAAATTACTCGTTGAAGATCACGTAGCTAAGTTAAAGAATGGAATCCAGGACTACCTGAATCTAGAATTTTTACTTCTTCCTGGTGAGGGAAAGCACTGTGCTTATAAGGAAAGTCACCAACTTTGCCATAAGAACCCAGCCAGAAGAAAGGGCTAGTCAGCAAACCTACCAAGAGCTAGGCAGAAGGGCACTTATGCTGAAATACAACAGAGGGTTCCAAAGCCCTGCCATGTTCATGATACCAAGAGAGAAACAAGGCATGAGGTGTGGGAAAAGGGGCAGACATGAGGAGAGATATCATGATACTGTGCTCACAAGGTTGCTCAGGGCCCACCCTAGGAACATGTGATTCCAACCATGTAGCATTCCTGAAACAGTTCTTCCTTCTCCCCACAGACCTCTGGTGAGCGTGAAGCTCCTAATGTGCTGCTCCAGGTCCAGCTGGTCCAGGGGCTGGTGGGCCTGAACCTGCATGCTGAGGACGTTCAGCTCCTAAAGCTAGCCAGGGCTACAGACACAGAAATAGACAACGAGCTTTCCTTTTTGAACATCTACTTTGCTCCCTACTAGAGAACAACTGCTAAAAGGATAACAGAATGATAGAATGGGAATTGACTGTATATTAAGACATCTTCAGGGAAAATGACTTATCGGCCATGAACTATAAAAGATCATTTTCTTCCACAATCTTCATTTCCATATTCATGAAATCACTGGATTCAATATATAGAGTACTACCACTTAATTTCATTTTAAAGCTATAAATTCAATATTCCAAATATTAAATTCTAAAATACAAAAATTTAGGTCAGTTTCGCCCTACTCAAGAATACTGAGGAGTCAATTATGCAAAAGCAGAAACTAAAAAGAATATTCTTTTTTACTTAAACAAGTATTCTAGATGGCTTATAGAGAAAATGAATTAGTCTGAGTGTCAAAATATACACCAAGCTAATGTAGTAGCGTTGTTAAATGGGAAATGGCACTGCCATGTCATTATTCCAGTGTTTAATTCACTGACACAAAGTCCTTTTATCCAAATATCCAAGTATGCCATCCAAGTACGCTGTTTCATTCTATTTAAATGGAATCAAACAGCATTCAAAATTGTAATCCCTTTTTGCTGGCCAAGTGTGTTTTGGGCTAGTGTCCAGCCTGAAAAGGTAAGAGGGAGAAGTATAATAATTAAGATGATTCAAATTTGATAAGAAGACCTCTGTTTTGTAAGAAAGGCAGAGCTCAAAGTACTAGAGTTTAAAACAGGCTCACCTATCATAATAAATTACGAAAGAATCTGTTATAGTGGAGAAATTCTGAAACTTGAAAAGGTGGTAGGAGAGAATAACCCAGATTTCCTGCATTGTTCAGAAAAGCTTAATCAAATGATTTTTGGCCTTTTAAAAAAGTAGCTTGGTATTTTATAGGTTTAACATGCTTTATATTTATGTATGTAAAATGTTTCTAAAAGTTCAGTTGAGGACTTCCCTGGTGGTCCAGTGGTTAAGACTCCATGCTTCCAATGCAAGGAAGGGGGCACGGGTTCGATTCCTGGTTGGGAAAGTTCCACATGCCACATGGTACAGCCAAATAAATAAATAAATAAAAGTTCAGTTGAACAATTCATAGATGTCATCACTTCAGTCAATGACTATGCAAGTATCCAGTGATCATGTGAGAAACAATGCCTAGAAGTAGTTGATCTGATTTTAAGAAAAAAGTAAACATGCAAGAAGAGGCAGGGAAGTCAATGAAAAGAAGAACAATGATGGAGGGTGGCTAGCTCTGCCAGAGAAGAAAACACACTATAAACCTTCGCTAATCAGAATACAGTGGTACTGACAAATGAATAGATAGACATACCAATGGAATGAAACAAAATTCAGAAACAGGTGCAAAACATATGGAAACTTGGTATGTGATAAAGGTGGCATCAAAAATCAATAGGGAAAAGAAGTACCCTCCAACAAGTTATACTGGAACAACTAGATAGTCATTTGAAAAAAGGAGAAAATTGGATCCAAACCTCACAGAATACAAGAAAATAAACTCTAAATTAATTAGGCATCTAAATATAAAGTATGAGATAGAAAATCTTAAAAGAAAGCATGGATGAATTCCTTTGTGACCTGGAGAAGGAAAAGCCTTTCCAACTATGATTCAAAAACAAGAAGCAATAGAAGGAAAGACTGATCATTTTGGCCATATAAAGCTTAAAAGAAAAAATAAGACAAAACCTTTTGCACAGGGGGAAAAGAAAGACCACAAGTAAACATGAATAAACTGGGGGAAAATATTTGTATCATATACTCTGAATACAGTTGGACTTATCCTAACATACCAAAGGCTCATAAAATTTAAGAAAAAGATCAAAATCTTATTGGAAAAATGAGCAAGTGACAAACAAGACAGTTAACAACAAAAAAAGGGCAAACATCCCTCATTCAAAATTCTCATCTCCACTTATTATGAAAGAAATTTAAATCAAATTACAACTGATCTAACATTCGAATCAGTAAAAATCTCACATAGGACAAATACTCTAGTCAAAGCTGTGGAGAAATAGGCACACTCTTAAAATGCTGTTAGGGGTGCAGAGTGGTACAAATCCTATGGGGTAGAGCTTGGTAACATTTAACAAATTTTATAAACATTTTATATTTTGATCCAGTAATACCACTTATAGTAATCTACCCCAAAGACATATGTCCACAAATAAAAAACCATATATGCATAAGGTTATTTATCATGGCATTATTTGTAATATGACTCTGACATGGTACATTATGAACCATGTAAATATTTCAGATATTTAAAATTAAGTCAGAAATAAATATTGAGATGAAATTATGTTTCAGATCTGATTCAATATAAAATGAACAAATAGGAGAATACGTTCCAAACAAAAGAAAAAGATAAATCTCTAGTAATCAACCTTAACAAAATGGAGATGAGTGATTTATCGGATAGAGAGTTCAAAATAACAGTCATAAATGCTCACCAAAGTCAGGAGAGCAATGCATGAACAAGGGGAGCACTTCAACAAAGAGACAGAAAATATTAAAAAGTACTGAGCACTGCATTGTACTGAGCACTGAAAAATTCAATAACTGAACTAAATTCAATAGAAGGATTCAACAGCAGACTAGATCAAGTGGAAGAAAGGATCAGTGAACTTAAAGAGAGAGCAGTGGAATTCATCCAATCAGAAGAGCAAAAACGAAAAAGAATAAAAAAGAGTGAAGATAGCTTAAGGGACTTATGGGACACCATAAGAAGACTAATATACACATTATAGGGGTACCAGAAGAAGAAGAGAGAGGAAGGGAGAGAAGCTTATGCAAAGATATAATGACTGAAAACTTTCCTAACCTGAGGAGAAAGAAACAGGCCCCCAGATACAGGTACCCCAGAGTATCAAAAAAGATGCCTCTACAAAGACCCACAGTAAGACACATTATTAAATTTTCAAAAATTAAAGAGAATCTTAAAAATAGAAAGAAAGGGACTTCCCTGGTGGCACAGTGGTTAAGAATCTGCCTGCCAATGCAGGGGACACAGGTTCGAGCCCTGCTCTGGGAAGATCCCACATGCCGCGGAGCAACGAAGGCCGTGCACCACAACTACTGAGCCTGCACTCTAGAGCCCACGAGCTGCAACTACTGAGCCTGCGTGTCACAACTACTGAAGCCCGCACACCTAGAGCCTGTGCTCCGCAACTACTGAAGCCTGCATGCCTAGACCCCGTGCTCCGCAACAAGAGAAGCCACTGCAACGAGAAGCCCACGCACCGCAACGAAGAGTAGCCCCCACTCACTGCAACTAGAGAAAGCCCGCTCGCAGCAATGAAGACCCAACACAGCCATAAATAAATAAATTTATAAATAAATAAAAATTTAAAAAAAAGATAAAAGCAACTTATTATGTACAAGGGAACTCCCATAATACTATCAGCAGATTTTTCAGAAGAAACCTTGGGGACCAGAAGAAAGTGGGACGATATACTCAAAGTGTTGAAAGAAGAAAACTGCCAATCAAGAATAATCTACCAAGTAAAACTATCCCTCAGAATTGAAGGAGAGTTAAAGAGCTTTCCAGATAAACATATGCTGAAGAAGTTTATCACCACTAACTGGCCTTAGAAGAAATGTTAAAGGGAGTTCTTCAAACTGAAATGAAAGGATGCCGAATAGTAACGTGAGAACATATGAAAGTATAAAACTCACCAGTAAAGGTAAATATACACTTAAACGCAGAATACTCTAATATTGTAATGGTGGTGGGTAAATCACTTATAACTCTAGTATAAAGGTTAAAAGAAGACAGTATTAAAAAATAACTATACAATAATTTTTAATAGATACACAATGTAAGAAGACATCCAAGTTTTCAAAATTTCCTGCTCATCAATACTTCCTCTGGAAACTAGTGAAGAATTTCTCCACCCAAATTAAGATATATACCAAAAAGAAGACAACATGAGATTCATGTTCCAGAGGGGACCCACCCCATGAGTTAGTCAACAGCCATACCGTAGATCTAGATTATAACCAGTCAAAGGCTTTGGCAGGTTCCTCTTCAAGAAGATGAATTGTTAAGAATGTCTTATTAAGAACATCTTGTTTGAATGGATTAAGAGACTTACATAACTGAGTGAGAGTCTGGTTGGTAATTAGTGATAAGTGTATAGGAAACTAAGCAAATAAAGCAAAAAGGCTGTTATTAATCCAAGAGAAAACAAAAAGTTGCACACAAACTGAAAGTAATCATAGTATATGACATGGTTCAGCTGTCAACAGCTTTTGCCTCGTTAAAATATGCAAACACAATATTCATTCAATTAAAATCACAACATATCTATATTGGAAGGCTGGAGGGACACGCAGTTTGTATGTGGTGGATGGTACGTGTGAGAGGTAGATGAGTGATGCATCTACAAGTCAAGGAATGCCAAGGGTTGCCTACAACCACCTGAAGCATGAGACAGTTTTTCCTTGGAGCCTCCAGAAGGAACCAAGACCCTGCTGACACCTTGGTTGCAGATTTCTAGCCTCCAGAACTGTGAGAGAATCAACTTCTGTTTGTTTTAAGCCACTTAGTCTGTGTTACTTTGTTACAGCTGCCCTAGGAATAATACACCGACCTTCAAGAATCTGACTTGTCATCACTGCCATCTTGTATGCACCATCTTCCTGCTGCTGCCTGAACACGTGGTGACTCCCATTTATTTTAAAGAAATCCTCTAAGATTTTGACACCACCACATGCAAAAGGGCAAAGAACCTGTGACAGTAAGTTTAAAAAGTGAGGGATACTTTAACAATGGCAAAAACGGTAATCAAATTGCTAAATCTTGCCACCCTGATGTTAGGAAGATACAAAAACTAAAATAAGGCCGACCTTAAGGTGCTAGGATACATGAAACAGTATTTTACTTTCTATTATGGTTTCCTCAGTAAGGTTAATATTTACCTAAGATTCCCACTTTTTAATGCTTTATCAGAATTTCTCTCTTTTACAATATGCTATTTCAAGGTTTTGCTGAAGTTGCCTTTTTAAAACAGTGAATGAACTGTTCTTGATTTTATTCTGGGTGCCAACTGGAAATAATGTGCTGCAGAATTTATTCCACTCAGCCCTGGAAACCTGAAATGTAACCGTTAATCACAGACACACACTGTTTCCTAATGAAAAAACGACGCTTCCTAATATATTTTAGGAACAAGTACTCTGAACACTAGAATTATGGAATAAGGAAGCCACCTCAAAGAGTGAAGCAGTCCCCTCACTGGAAATATTCAAGAAGAGGGATATTGAGAAGGGATTCTCTGAAAAGGAATCATGGGTTTATCACAATGTTAGGCAGAGTTTTCAAATTATAAATAACAAGCTATTAATAGATTGTGGACTGAATATAAGGGGTTGTGACCAGCATATTTTTAGTGGAATTTAATGGCATGGAATAGGAAATAGCAGAGTGCAAAGCATGACTTAAATGCAAGGGCTGATTCACACAACTTCTACTTATATTTACATATGTAGAGTTAAAGTTATGTGTATATTGGGATGTAAACTTTATTTCTTACTGTGGGTCACAGTCATAAAAGGTTTGAAAGCCACTGTCTTAGAGGGTAAATGTGCCACCAAACAAGCAGCCCATCAGATGCATCCTGTAGGCAGAGAGGACCCAGGCCCAGGGCCTGCTTCAGTGTGTGGAGCTAGGTTGAGACTGGGTTGCCCCAAACACCTTACAGCAGAGGATCTGGAGCCAACCATGAGGGAAAATCTGTCATGAGTTCATTAGGAAGGATCCCAGACCACCAGAGAAGTTCAGAATGTTCAAAGAGGCCAGTAGACAGTGTATGACAGAGGCAGATGTGAAACACCAAATGGGTCCACACAGTCAATTCAAGAACGAAAAGTAATTTGTCACTGTGTAGAAAAAGAACAAGAAAACATTTCTCATCCCCCAAAACGTTTGTTTGGCTTTGAAGCCATTTATTTTCAAGAGAGGTAATGAAATAATACCTATGAACAGCACCTTGTACCAATAATGTTTATTTTATTTCATGTCCTGGGGACACAGTTTTAAAGAGTATTTCCTAATTTGGCAACAAAGTGGAAAAAAGTCAGTTTAGGAGTTTGTGAATCATAAAAAATCTGGAGGATGTGCTATTTGCCATAAAATAGAATTAATGGATAAAGTAAATTTAGATTAAATTATGAGCCAAACTTGTGAGCCATCTTCAACATGCCATGGGCATTAAATACTTCCCCGAATTTTAGATCTAGAGTTATCTGTCATATGGAAAATAAAAGCTGACCCCACCCCAAAGGTTGAATGTAGTCACATCTTCTTTAACCAAGTGACAGGCTATGATAGAAAAGCAAAGAGTAAAAGATTCAAACTGGCTTTAGTAATAGTGTAAAATCTTTCCCATGTCAACAGGTTCTCCAAAGAAGGTAAAATAGTAAGCTCCATATGGTTTTTCAAAATTATGGCCCATAGTTTAGGGCAGAAAGATATTAAAGTTAATACAAAATTTTAGCAATATGTGTGGATTTATTCTTAACTCTCCCTTTCCTTAGACTTTTTTCTTGGAATAGTGTATTCCCTGTAATTGAATCACGGAAATGAACTAAAAATTGCACATTAAATTGTTACAAACCCAAATTGCCATCCATCCACACCTCATCAAGAACCTTTTTTTTTTTTTTTTCCAACTTAAGAAGAAATAGCACGATTCTCTCAAGCTGATACTTTCTTCCTGGAGTGATGCCGACATGATGTTTCATTTTGGCTTCACATCCAGAAAGTGATTTGAGGACACCCAAGTGGCTCTTCTAGCACTTTACCTTTTCATCTCATTCTTCTTGTTGTTATTCATTTATTAGTTGTGATAAGCTTACTTTAAATCTGACCTTCTTTGAACTTTCCTTCTACATTTTCCTATCATCCACAGAAACTATGTTTGTTGTACTTGAAAGCATATTTTATATTGGATAAATTTTTTTTTTTCCTGGTGATGACATTTTTTAAAGTCACAGTACACTTCTAGCAAACAGGAGGTAGCTAAAAATAATGCTGGAGGGACATGAACTCAACATCTCCTCTTGGGTCCACAGGCCCTTCAAACTCAGTCGATCCCAAACCAAACCCTTTATTAGTACTCTCCAAGAGTTCCAAGTGTTGCGATCTCATTGAAAGGTCCCATGCCTCTCAGCATCCCATAAAAGAAAGTTCTCAGTCTTTCTTGTCCTCAAATATCATTGTCAAGTCTTATATTGGGTCAGCCAAAAAGTTCATTTGGGTGTTTTCTGTAAGATCTTATGGAAAAACCCGAACAAACTTTTTGGCCAACCCAATACATGCTAATCCTTAAAACTTTCTGGAACCCAACATTTCTTTGCATTCTCAGAGCCCCTATTCCAGGCTGTCATCTGGATAAACACAAAAGGCCTAAATGGCCTTCCTGGTTTGACCTCTGCAATCTACTCTCCACATATGACCAGAGATTCTTCCTAAAACACAAATCTGTCCCATGGAGAAACCAGCAGCCACTTTGCGTCTCCTGATGAGAGAACAGCCACCACCTATGCTTGTGTCAAAGTGATCAAAACCGAGCTGGAGCGAGCCTCAGCACCCAGCTGTCAGTTCGTAGGAAATGCCAAGGGTGGAGGAGCTCACTGAGCTGCATCTTGAGCCTGCAATCAACAACATCCAGACTGTGGGAAACTGAGCAGGTCAAAGGGCCCAGATTCTTCCACAGATAAATTGTAACAAAAATAAAGGGATGGAGGGAAAACTGCAGATAAAAAAGACTTAAAAAACATTTAACAAATGAGCAAAACTAAACTTGTGCCTAGGGATGCACACTTGAATGAACTATAAAGAAACACAAGGACGTGACCGATGACCCTAGAAGTCAGGGTAGTCTTTGTAGGGACAGAGGGAGCTGTGATTGGGACGAGACTTATGAGGGGCTTCCCAGGGTGGCTGGCAGCGTTCTATTTCTGGAGCTGTGCTGTGGTTAGCAGGGCGTTTGCTTTAAAATACTTTACTAAGCCACACGTTTGTTCGTATGGTGCGCTACTTTTATTTTAGAATGAAAAAGTTAAACATACACACACACACACACAAATCTGCCCTTGTTGCTGCCCTGTTAAAACCCTTCAATGGCCTCATAGTGCTTGTAAGAAAAAGTCCAAACTCCTTCACATGGTGGACAAGGTCTTGCAGCATCTGGCTCTCTACTCAAAGCTTCAATGCTTGCCTGTCTCCTCCCTACATTAAATTTTCAGTTCCTCAAAAGCATTTTGCTTCCTTCTGTCACAGCCTCTGAACATCAGTTATTTCTGCTTGGAACAATCAAACATGCTCTCTTTCCCCTTCACTTGGCGGATTCCTATTTGTCCCTCAGGCCCCAGGAGGAAAGCCTTCCCAGTGCTCCAATGTTGGGCATCCCGAAGTACCTCTCTGTCTTCCCATTACACACTATACTTTCTCAATCACAGCCTTTATCACCTGCATTAATACAGTCTATTAGTTCACATTTTCCATAGTTCAACAACTCTAGGCAAGATGTATTAAGTTGCCCTCAAATTTTTATATCCCAATACCTAGCACAATGCCTAGACAAAAACCAAGTCCCATGCTTCATAACACCCTGCTCTTTACTGTTTAATTTTTAGCGTGCCTCAGATCACATGGGGGACTTGTTCTTTGGCCTACTCCACATAATCGTGATTCACTGAGTCTGGGCCAGGCCCAGGAATCTGTATTTTTAAAAATACCTATATGATTCTGATGAAAGAACCATACTTTGAGAAAGTGTCCCATATCCAATCAATCTCTTTGTAGATTCTCTGTCCTACATCTCTCTCTCTCTCTTTTTTTTTTTTTTTTTAAATCTTTTGGCCGCACCATGCGCCATGCGGGATCTTAGTTCCCTGACCAGGGATTGAACCCATGGCCCCTGCAGTGGAAGCATGGAATCTTAACCACTGGACCGCCAGGGAAGTCCTGCCCTAAATGTCTCAGATGCATTCCTCCTTTTCCCCACTCTCACTGACTTAACTGTGGTCTTCATTTCCCCCCTAGACTTATATAAGCTTCCACCTAGTTCCCCTCCTCCTGATTCCTCTCCTCCAAGCCATCCACACACAAAGCTTCTAAACACAGGCTTATGTGGGAAACACAATCATCTGGCCCCTGACTATGGTTCCTCCTGCTGTCCTAAGCCAGCATGTTGACACTGGAAAGAAAAAGGAAGGATGGAGGAGAGAGACTGTGTTAAACGTGGCTGAAACATATTCTCTTGATGGATACAGCAGAAGGAAATGAAGAAGTAAAATGCCATTCTGAAGATAACTAAGGTAAAAAGAACTACGCAGCTTTACAAGAGACTCCACGGACATACTCATGTCACTACTATTCTCCAGTAGTTATATATATCTCTCTATATGGCATTAGTAAGAACTTAATGTCAGCAAGGCCCTACATCTTTAGTGGTATTAGAACTAAACACGCATCTCACTTAACAGACAAAGGCCACTTTTAAAAAACAATTATAAAGCATTATTGGAATAGAATACAGATATATATGCAGCACTTGCTAACTAACATCTTCCCTCAAGATACAGGGCAAGGAAGGCACAAAATTTAAACAACATGCTTAGCAAGTTGGGTTTTTTTTTGAATTTTTGAATTTTATTTTAGTTATTTTTTTATACAGCAGGTTCTTATTAGTCATCCATTTTATACACATCAGTGCATACATGTCAATCCCAATCGCCCAATTCGTCACACGCCCACCCCCACCCCCGGCGGCTTTCCCCCGTTGGTGTCCATATGTTTGTTCTCTACATCTGTGTCTCAACTTCTGCCCTGCAAACCGGTTCATCTGTACCATTTTTCTAGGTTCCACATATATGCGTTAATATACGATATTTGTTTTTCTCTTTCTGACTTACTTCAGTCTGTATGACAGTCTCTAGATCCAACCACGTCTCAACAAATGACTCAATTTTGTTCCTTTTTATGGCTGAGTAATATGTAAGAGCCAGACTGTAAAGTCGGTGTGGAACTTACTACATTCATATCTTTGTGGTATACACGGGGTGAGGGGCACAGGTTTAGAATCCCATCAGAAGGGGGATGAGGATGCCTCTGGCCTTAAGCAGAGCTCCCTCAGACAACTCTGCAAGCCCACGTTGCACGTTTTATTAAAAAGGCAACAAATGACACTGGAGGAGCAGGATAGGAGAGAGCTGCTCATCGTGGAGACAGCTGAGGGTTGCACCAGTACTGCATGTTAGACTCAGACAACAAACAGATCCCACAAGAAAACTAACGTTGCATTTCTTTCCAGCTGTGTATGTCTAGAGGTGTTATAAATAGTCTCACATTTGTTGTTAGAAAGAAGCCTTATTAAAACCATTTTATCCTCACTCAATTTGAAATAGATGGAGAGGAGTTTGCTTGGTGTGTATGAAAATCTGCACTGAGATGCTCAGCTAACCCACACACCTGACCTGGCCTCTCCCTGAGCAACTCCTCACCTGCTGTCTCCTGACACCAATCCTTGCCCAGTGTCTTCATCTGCAACGATGCTGGGCAACAACCTGCTTATTAAATGGCGTAAAAGAAGGAAGTTCCCAACAGCCAGGTTCCTAACACATGTGTTTCCGTAAATATTAAAGAATCTGAACATCATAAAAAGCCTCGTTGTCATCAGTTTTAGCCTTCTGTTTCCAAGGATCTGCAGCAGGGTAAAAGCAGTAACTCTTCAGATCACAGAATGGAAGGAACAGAGAGAAAAAGAGGCAGAAAGAGGAGGGGGAAGGGCAGAAGGAAGAGAAAGCATGAAGGAGAAAAAGCCAGGGGAATTGGGGGCTGGGTTTTCTGAGAGCCTGCATTTGTTTTACGGGGCCACTGGATTTGCTTCCTTGAATCCAATGGATTCCGGGTGCACTCCGGGCTATGCCACCCGGTCTTCACCACTGTAAGGTCAGGAGAGGAAAACCTGATCTATTTGCTCCCGGTGCTGCGGCTCCACATGTTGGGGCCCAGCTACATCCTCCCCTACTTTGATTCCCAGCCTTAACATGCAATTTAAAGAAATAAGAAGCCTGTGAAACAGCTGTAGGGAACTGTACTTGGAGCCCAGCACGCCGCGCTGAGAAAGATGGATGGACTCTTCAGTTTGGAATGTACAGGAATGAAACTGATTGGTTCATTTCGATCTGCCAGGGGCTTTTCTTTCTCCTTTTTTCCCCTTACTTTATTATTTTTTTAATATTTTACTTTGCAAATGGGCCCTCACATATCCATCTCCAGAAGTTTGCCATCCACAGGCAAGGGAATTAATACAAGGTCTGCTGTGAATAAAATTATAATTACTTCTCTGTCCAAAAGTTCAACTTTGTTTCCCTCACCAGTTCTGAATTCCTGTAGCTGACTGGCACCAATGCAAGAGTGAAGTAATTTCTTTCCTCTGTGATTTATTTTCTGATGATAAGTAAGCAAAAATACTATAAAGAAAGGGAAAAGAATGATGCAAAATGAGTACTTCTCAAAAACACAACTCCAGAGTGAGAGTAGGTAAAATGGAGTCCTGTTTGTCAGGAAACTTAAGAATACTGCTACATGGTCATATATATTTCTGTGTAATAAAAATACACTTTTTAGTAAAACTATGTGTCAGGAACATAATGCTAAGAGCTTTACATGCATTATCTCATTTAATCCTTGGAACAACATATTTGCATGGGAAGAATCATCCACATTTTAAAGATAAAGAAAATGAGGTTTACCGAGGTTAAAGAAAAACCTGCTAAAGCCTAATATAATAGCAGAGTCAAGATGCAAGTGCACCTCTGCCTCGAAGGACTGCTATCCCTTCCCCAGGCTTTACAATGTTTAGACAAAAGCCTTGAAAAGCCCACTGCTCAGAAATGCACGTTGGATAACTATGTGCTGTCAACAGAGGTTGAACAACAAATCTTTTCTGTTACAATCACTGTTCAATGTTGAATGTTTGCCATTCATCTCTTCATAGTAAGTGAGATATGGTCAACTTACCTTTATCTTTCTCAAGTGATTCAGGCGTGTAGTGTTCTCCAGTAATCATCTGAGTGAGTTTTTTATGTTTGTTTTTAGCTATATAGAAGATCACTGTAAGAACAGGCTATGCAGTATAATACCCAAGCTCACAGAACCCATCAGTCATGAGCTCAGCTGAGATACACAGTGTATAAAGAGGCTGCCTGATAGATACATGGTCATTTCATTTTTCTGCATATTCAAATTCTGCTGAAGGACAAAGCTAGACTAGGAAAAAAAGTGGCCTGGGGCTAAACCGTATGTCCATCCCTTCTACCTCCACCCTGGTTTTAGTGAATTTCACTTTGGAGCATCTCCAGGGATGCTAGAGCATTCATTCATTGGGCAGAAATCTACCTGACACTGTGTTAAGTGCTGAGGGATACATGCATGAGCAAAACAGACCCAGTCCTGCCCTCAGTCTAGTCTAACATAAAAAAGCCAGCACTGTGCGATTCATCACACATGCACTGGAAGGATGTTCATGAAACTATTGTGCAGGTTCCTCATGAAAACTCCAGGAGAAATTTCTTTCTGGTCCTTGGGTCAAGAGTAGTAGTTCTGTAGAAAAGCTGATCTACTTTTAATCCCATGGACGCTCTATACTTCAAAACTAATTGAGCCTACTTTCTTTGCTGTTAAAAAAATTCAGGGCCCACATGTGGCCCACTCACCCATGGGACATAAGATGCATTTCAGTAACTGTCTCATTGCTAGTCCAGCTGATGTCCCTTATCTTTTTCTTTCCTCCTTTCTTTTTCAGATATTTCTTATTTGAATATTGTTTTTTGTTTCCTTAATCTTTGGGGAAAAAGGTATAGTAGAAAAAAGTAAAAATAAGTAAATAAAAATATACACATGTATGAAAATTTTAGGAAAGTAGAGCAATGTCTGCTGACTCCAAAAACTCCAAAAATTTGACTTTTTGGAAATCTCTTAAATCTCGACTAAGAACCGTTTTTATTTATTTTCCCACCTTAAAGTTTAAGGTTCTGGGGGAAAAAAGCTGATGGAGAATTTTTAGTTATTTGGAATCCAATAATGTTCTCTTTTTAATTATGTAAGGACTGAATGCAGAAAGCAACTATTTATAAATGAGAATACCCCCAATGTGCCAACTGACATACACAGAACTTGCTCTGGTGACTAGGTGATATTGTATTAAAAAAATGAATTGACTTTAAGTGTAATAAAATGCATTTTCTGTTGTTACCAGCTCTAGATTTATGACCTCAGCTCATTAAGCTTTCTTAAAGAAGTTGTCTGATTAAGTTCTAATCACACTTTTATATAATACAGAGCCAACTATAACCCAAATCCTAGCTTTCATCTGGAAGATGAGATCTATAGGGGACTTAAATCAAAGGTCAGAGACATTATTGGTGATGCTGAAAATAATTTGCCATTTTATATATAGGTTAAAATAATATCTTTTTAAATTTGATTTTTAGAACTAAGTTAAGAACAATTAAATTACTCTGTTACTTTTACTGTTATGAAGGATGTTATGAAGAATGCATGACATTAACAGAAGGCAGAAGAACAAAGGAGAGAGCTTCTGAGAGAGAATATGGGCATCTCCGCAAAAGCAGATACAGTATGTAGACATGTCTCATCTTTCTGTGGTGCCCAATCATCTGGGTACTCGCTGACACACAGAATTATAATGTCAAAAGAAGAAAGTTTTGCATGTTGTTATTTTTCAATCACCACCATCATCATTATCAATCTATGAGATTCCCTTTCTACTTTGTAGTGCATTATATCAGATGAACACAAAAGATCAGTATATCATTAGATAATATTTTCCATTTAATTTTTCCAATGGCCCTAGACTCTTAAATAAGTGAATCTACAGGTGTGACCTTTTAGCTCTTTATTTACAAACTACTCAGATGGTATATGTACAACTGATTCACTTTGCTGTACACCTGAAACTAACACAACATTGTAAATAACTACACTCCAATAAAAAGTAAAAGAAAAAAAACCCCACAAAACCCAAAAATACTCAAATGAAATGAATCACATGAATAAATCTGTACGCATGTATATCTCAGATGTACTTCTTTTGAATACCAGACAAAAGACACATCACTGTTACTTTCCCCTAAGCCATCATGATTGGTGTTACCATCAGATTCTTATATGCCAAAAAAAGGGCCCAGGGGAGCATTGCTGAAAGTTTTAATGGAATAAAGCCAAAAGGAATATGTTATGAGTTAAACAGATGTTCTAGTTTTGAGAGCAATTTGGACAAAGATAAGTCAAATCTCCAAATAAATCCCAAACAAATACTATTTCCTTACAGCCTACATACACCAAATTATAAACTAAACAGGATCTAAGTACTAAGCAAATATCAGTAACGATAATTATCATTACTCTTATTTATTGAAGGCTTACTATTTGATAGGAACTGTGCTAAGTACTTTACATTATCTCATTTAATCCTCAAATCCTTAAGTCATGAATAAAAACTAATAAGATACTCCAATAAAAATTATTTAAAAAATTTTTTAAATTTAAAGATAAATTAATTTAAAAATCCAGATAGTCTTGAATTCTGCTTAATTGAAAAACAAAAAACTAATGAACCCCTACTATTAAGTGATGCTTACACTTAATTCTGAGCAGAGAATATAGTCCTAGCTTAGGTTTCAAATACCCAATGTTTGCAGCCCTTACCCTAGGTGCAAATTTTAAACTTACTGGGCTATTTTTTTCATCACTGAATCCCCAGCACCTAGCATGGTACATGACATACAACAGATGCTCAATAAATGTTTGTTAATTGAATAAGTGAGTGGACACAATTTAGTCACTGGTTTTCAAAGGAGTAGAAAGGATCCTCACGGAATATGGCAAATGTATTAAGTTTGATGAAGCCATTGTAGGAAGCTTTTAAAATTAATTAATTAATCAAATTAATTGATTAATCAATATAAATTATTGATCTTTTTAATGACAAAATAATGGCTATATTTCACTGCACTGTACAATATATCCTTGCTGATTATTTATTTTATACATAGTAGTTTTTTTTAAACATCTTTATTAAAGTATAATTGCTTTACAATTGTGTGTTAGTTTCTGCTTTATAACAAAGTGAATCAGTTATACATATACATATGTCCCCATATCTCTTCCCTCTTGCGTCTCCCTCCCTCCCACCCTCCCTATCCCACCCCTCTAGGTGGTCACAAAGCACCAAGCTGATCTCTCTGTGCTATGTAGCTGATTCCCACTAGCTATCTATTTTACATTTGGTAGTGTATATATGTCCATGCCACTCTCTCACTTTGTCCCAGCTTACACTTCCCCATCCCCGTGTCCTCAAGTCCATTCTCTAGTAGGTCTAGTAGGTCTGCATCTTTATAAATAAGAGTCAGTCTTTTATTTTCCTCTGAAACCAAATATAGGTGAACTATGTCCTAAGACAATGACAACGACCACAATACATTTCTCTGGGCACAGTGGCGACATATGATTTAGTTGATTTAAATAGGAACAGTTGAACTACCAAAACATTTAGCAGTGTTTTAAGTTGTCAAAAAGTGATTGATTATATTCAACTACAGTTTAATAAAAATTTAAGGGTCTAGGGGTTGGGTGTGGTTGCTCTTAAAAAGTTAAAATTTCCATAAAATCATTTAAAAGTACAACCTAGTAACAGTACTTGCCAAGACAAAAATGTTCCAGTAGCTCGACTTTTTATGCTAGGATCACTTCTGGAACTAGAAACCAGATGTAAAGGTAAATTCTCAATTTCTGACCTTCATCTAAGAGGTCTAGGGAAAGAAGTCAACTGTTCAGCTCTATTAAATCACAGACTGGCTTTGGGTTACTGGCTAACGGCACAGAGGTATACCTATTTTTATCAATACTGCCATGAACAAAGTACTAGTCCTCTAATAAATTCCTACACAACTCCACAACCAGTAATTCTGAACTTGTAGAAACTATGAAAATGTTCATTTTTATTTATTTTCCTCCTTTTATCATAGGAGTCTAGTCCTCTCTAATGACAGCATTCATTTAAGTTGGTATTTATATGCCTGAATGTTTTATATCATCATAATACAATTGCAGTGGTCTTGTGAATTCTCTTAATGTGATTTTATTTGTACTAAAAAAAAAATCTCCATTAAAATGTGGTACTTCACAGTTAGCTACTCTTTCATGAAGTGAAACAGACGGCTCTCTGGAACATTTTCATCCACATCTTAATCTGTCAAATTTCACTTACCTATCTAAAACAAAAAGGACTTTAAAAGTACCCTTATAGACAACAAAGGTTTTTTTCCCCTAAAGTAAATATGGTTGCCACTTTTTAACTAACTGTACAATGTCAAGTGAGTAATTGTAACACTTGATAATAGAAACTTATAAGTCAAATATCCAATTTTCATCCATCTTTATTTTCTTTCTTGGTGTCAGGAGTAGAATGAGGTTAGTCAAGAACAGAAACTAAGGCATACACGGCTCAGCTTTGAAACAAATCAAATAAAAAGGTTCTTTTCAACCTAAAATATTGTAAGCTTCAAAATGATTACACATACCTCATAACAAGCCTTAAAAAAATAAGCTCTGATATGGATTTAATGTCAACTCTTCCATAATCTTTTTCATTTAGAAATTCCAGAAACTCCTTCAAATTCTATAAACAAACAATATTCTTTACCATACTGGCAGAAATTTAGGAAGTATTAAATTTACTTACCATACTGGCATAATTCAGGAAGCTTGCAAGCTACCGTTATTCACCCTTATGATATCTGAGATGTAACTCTTCACAACATTAAATGCATCGCTGATTTTTCTAAGCATTTAAAAATGAGCTCTCTCCAACCCTATGACAAGTATCAACCCACGTAATTTTAAAAGGATATTTCATACAGTTTGTAATTTTTTGTAGTGTAATTGGACCATGTGTATTAAAACACAGTTTAAATAAGAATACCCGCGGAATCCCTAGTTTAATTAATTCATCCCATACCTTTTGGAAGCAGGTAGACATATTAATTATACACAAATAAAATAAATTTAAGCTAATCAATAAGAGACAGGAAGTTTGTTCTCAAATCTTGAACTCCTGAAAGTAAATTATTACATAATTAGAATTCCTCACATAATTATACCACAACATTGGTTTTCCTACAGGTTTGGGCAATTTGCTGGTTACTGGATAAGATCTTATTTATAAATTGTCAGTTAATCCTATCACATTTACTTTTAGCTCCTAATTGTCCTAAAATGCAAAGAAATCTTAATTGGCGGAAATCTCTTGCTGGCAAAAGGTTTTAACCACTTGGGGGTCAATCAGAACCTAAGGCCTGATGATGGTAATACAAGGCTGTTAAACAATGGGGAAAGAAATGTCAACAATCAAGATGATATTTACTCAATGCAGCAAATTATTTTTTCTTTGGTTAGGTTCTACCTAAATATTTTTCTTCTAACTTTAAACATGGAAGTCACTAGGTCTTTTGAAACTAGGGACCATTCATAAGCCACTAACAACACAAATAACAAGTATCCTATCCCCTTCACTCACGCACACACACAAGTGTGTGAAAATCTGGCCTCTGAGATTTCATTTGACTATGAATTCATTTTTTTAAATTGCAGAGTTTAATACAGTAAGAAGAAAAAGACAAAAATCTACCAACTAGGCTGAGCTGCCATCCTCTCCATGTAGTCTTTGGCCATATCTCGGGCTTCAATGTTCTCAGGATACAGCACGCAGAACATGGCCAAGGCTCCCAAGTTGTTGCCGTAAATTTCATTCCAGCGGGCGCTGTACTCCTTGGGATCCCAGGGAGGGAGGTACTCCAAGGGGCTGGACAGCATGATGTGCACGGCCTCAGTGAGCCGGGCGGCAATGTGCTCGTGGGAGCTGGCAGCTCTGAGCTGGAGTTTGGCCACCTCCGCCCTGGAGAAGTACAGCATTGGATGGCTGTCGTAGTTGGCATTTGTAAAGGGAATCATGACTTCTGGGTTCTCGTCGGTGACGTAGGCTGACACAAAGCAAAACAAATATATGAAAAACACACTGGGAGCCCCCCGTGTGTGAGTCCTCATCGTGGCCTCAGATCTCCAAATCTCCAAGGCAGCCAAACCATCTTCGAAAGATCCTACAGGACGGAAAAGAGAAGAGGAGGATATGTCAACCAGGCGACCATGGTGAAGTAGGAAATACGTGGTAGGTAGCGACCTTGCTTACTATGAAAATTAAGCTTATGAATTTTTAGACTTTTCAAAAATACAGCAAAAATTTGAGCTAGGAAGAAACTAAAACCTAATCATTTAATTAACTCATTAATTAATTACACATGATACAACAGACATATTCATTGTGGAAAACAGAAACTTTGGACTTGGGAAAACAGTATAATATCTGCTCGAGTAGAGAAGAAAAACTCTTGTTGGCATTCTTCTCACGTTTTATCACACAAAAAACGTTTTGATTTTATGGTATTTTTGGACATTAATAGGAAAACCACAGTAACCAAAAGCTTGTGGTGAAATATCGTCTGGGAATCAGGATGGACGTTAGGGACAAAAAAAAAGAAAATCCTGTCTTAATACAGCCTCCTTCACTCTAAGTTCTCCCCTCTTCTCAGCATTCTCCATTCTGAACCAGGGATTAGGATCAATACGTCTATATGAATGTGAGCAGACAAAATATTATGAGTAAGGCTAAATATTCTCTTTGTGTCAGCAGAAGGTGGGGACTGCGACAACAAAAGCAGGGTAAACATCTGCTAAGCCCGTGTGTTCCCTGGGCTGGTATCGGCAGGAGTGCAGGGCATGATCAGACAGGGGGCTGCAGGGACTACAGACTGACATGCCTTCATTCAGAAAATAAAATTCCAGAATTAAAAGGCTGAAAGAACACGTGTGCATTTTCCCCTTATTATCTGAAACTACTGTCTACTTTTTCATTTTGTATTTGGGATTTTGGTGTCATTCAGTAAGTCAGACATTTACACCAAGCTCACATATTTTCTTAACTGCTTAACTTTCTTGAAAATCCTTTTTTTTCAGTGGCAGCTTTGCTCACAGGTTAGCAAGAACGTCTTTCAAAGTAGGAACATTAAAAAAAAAAGAAAGAAAGAAAGAAAATCCTCAGCTTGGTCTATGTCCCACATCTGGGATAAAGCAGGCATAAAATCCCCCAGAGGAAAGTCAGGGAATTCTTAAAATTCCTCAGAGGGGAAAGGTTATAGAAAGCAGACCAGAAAAAGACAGTTTTATGTAAATAATGAACAGTAGTTTTCAATTATTCAACGGAGAAACTGGTGGAGAAAAATCAACCTCTCCAGCTGAACACAAACTATTTTTCCAAGGAAAATCTGCCTCATCACATTCAGAAGAAAGAAAACTAAGGATTTAACACACATTGGAGAACAATCCATATTCTCAACTTGGTCTATCTCCAAGAGAAAGGCAACATGGCATCATTTGTAGATGCTGCCATAAACTCTAGTATTCTTTGTATTTCTGAACGTGCTTTAGACTATATATATAAAACTCAGTGGCAGTGATTTTGTGAAGCAGTTTAGATTTACTTCAAGAGTAGAACCTGTAATGAATAAAAACAACTAATATAGCCATGCTAAATAAAATACATAAAATAGAAATAACTCTTGGACTCCACCCATATTGTGTCTAGCACCCAAATCTTCAAGGCAACTGGCTGCCTCCTTCAAGGCCAGAGAGCTGGCCCAGAGTCTTCTGTGGTTATGTCTGAGGAGGGGTGTGGTCTCTGGCAACACAGAGACATGGCTGAGTCTGAAGTAATCCTCAGTCCCCACTGCCCCCACCCCGAGGTGTATTTTTTGCTCTTTTCAGAGAACAAGTGTGCTAATTTTTTTTTAAAGCCTGCATATATTAAATCCCCAAAGGTCTACAACTGGATGCAGCCATCAATGCAATTAGCACTGTTGCGGGGGTGGGGGTGGGGGTGGGTTGTAGGCAGCCAGACTGAGGATGGCTTGGAAGTTTCTCCTTTAACTGACCTCTACGTGCATAGAATAGAACTGAAGATCTTCTCTCAACTACTGGGTTTTTGTTTGCTTGTTTGCTTGTTTGTTTTCCTTGTTTAAAAGGCTTTTAACATAAAGCAAATAATTTTTTGCAACATTGCGCAAACTTTTCATTATCAAATTGTCTGAGGCTTCTTAACGATTATCATTTCACAACAATATCTCCATTTTCACCTTCTTTAAATGAACTGGCCTAACAGATGTACCATTAAAACAGAGCTTCACTCTCAACATATTTTTAAGTTTGTATTCAAACAGTATGAAGAAAACAGGATCAGGGAATTCAGCCATAAAAGTGAATGGATTACTGATACATGCTACATCATGGATGCAACTAAGTGAAAGAAGACACGAAAGGCCACATATTGTATGGTTCCATTTCTACGAAATGTCCAGCAGTGGCAAATCCATAGACACAGAAAATATTATACATTAGTGGTTGCCAGGGGTTTGGAAGAGAGGGAAATAGGGAATGACTGCTTAAAATGGGTGTAGGTTTCCTTTTGGGGTGATGAAAATGTTTTGCGTCAACTACTGGTTTTTAAATGATGTAGCTCAAATTCTAGGTGGGTAAGGGGGTGGCATGGGTTATGGATGGATGGGTTGGAAGCTATGTGGAAACTAGAAACTCCATCTCAGATTCTGCACACACATTCCCTAAAAGGGGCTAAAGCTGATTTGTTTTATTCTCTTTCTCCTGCCTTATGCATATCACCCTCCTATCCAGGTCTGGAGTCACTGAGATAGAGACGGCTGCTCCACAGTGACCCTCCCAATCCAGGACTGACTCAAGCTATGATCACAGCCACTTCTGCCACATTGCTTCCGGTTACATAGGACATGCCTGAGGGTATTTAAACAAGAAGCGCTGTTCCTGAAGCACAGACCTCATTAAGATGTTGTTTTGGGAACGATGCCACCTCAATATGCCAACTGTTACCAAAGGTTCCCTAGTTATTGCTTCATATTCACGTGAGGGTGTCAGGGCAGCAAGGCCTGAGTTACCGCACATTTAAAACATTCTTGTTGGAATACATGTGGGCCAGTGCAGTACCCACAGAAATTCTGCTGAACAATCATCTACGAAGAATGAGAAGAGAAGACCGTGGCACTCGCGGTGGCACAAATTGTGCAGCCTTCCTTTTAGCATACACACAACAAGCCCAGCCTCTACTCTCTGTAAGTTATTAATGCCTTTGCTGAGCTACCTGAAGAGTTAACATCTCCTGTATTTGGCGGGTACCTGTACCACATCGGACTGTTTCAGCTGTTTATGCCACACCTCACAGAAGAGGGGACCACAGCTTCCTCTTTGCATCACAGGGATTAGCAGTGTGTGCCTGGCATATAAAAGGCAGCTCACAGACGCTGGCTGAACTTGTGGGCCTAGGAGCTGATAGAGTGGATCTCATTATTGAAATGAGCAAGGAGAAACCTTATTCCTCCTTATTTGAAGCCAAAGCAAGTTTAGAATTTTTGAGAAAAAGTTTCTGCCAGGAAACGAACAGAGAAAAACACGAGGCCTAGAAACTTCTGTAGCCTAAAACATATTCACTAGGTTTTGTTTGTTTTTCTTTTTTAACATCTTTATTGGAATATAATTGCTTTACAACAGTGTGTTAGTTTCAGCTTTATAACAAAGTGAATCAGATATACATGTACATATATCCCCGTATCTCCTCCCTCTTGCATCTCCCTCCCACCCTCCCTATCCCACCCCTCTAGGTGGTCACAAGCACCTAGCTGACCTCCCTGTGATGCGGCTGCTTCCCACTAGATATTTATTTCATATTTGGTAGTATATATAAGTCCATGCCACTCTCTCACTGCGTCCCAGCTTATCCTTCCCCCTCCCTGTGTCCTCAAGTCCATTCTCTATGTCTGCATCTTTATACCTGTCCTGGCCCTAGGTTCCTCAGAACCATTTTTTTTTTTTTTTTTAGATTCCATATAGATGTGTTAGCATATGGTATTTGTTTTTCCCTTTCTGACTTACTTCACTCTATGACAGACTCTAGGTCCATCCACCTCACTACAAATAACTCAATTTTGTTTCTTTTTATGGCTAAGTAATATTCCATTGTGCATATGTGCCACATCTTCTTTATCCATTCATCTGTTGATGGACATTTAGGTTGCTTCCATATCCTGGCTATTGTAAAATGAGCTGCAATGAACACTGTGGTACATGACTCCTTTTGAATTATGGTTTTCTCAGGGTATATGCCCAGTAATGGGATTGCCGGGTCATAGGGTAGTTTTATATTTAGTTTTTTAAGGAACCTCCATACTGTTCTCCATAGTGGCTGTATCAATTTACATTCCTACCAACAGTGCAAGAGGGTCCCCTTTTCTCCACACCCTCTCCAGCATTTACTGTTTGTAGATTTTTGGATGATGGCCATTCTGACCGGTGTGAGGTGACACCTCATTGTAGTTTTGATTTGCATTTCTCTAATGATTAGTGATGTTGAGCATCCTTTCATGTGTTTGTTGGCAATCTGTATATCTTCTTTGGAGGAATATCTATTTAGGTCTTCTGCCCATTTTTGGATTGGGTTGTTTGTTTTATTTGATATTGAGCTGCAGATTCTGGAGATTAATCCTGTCAGTTGCTTCATTTGAAAATATTTTCTCCCATTCTGAGGGCTGTCTTTTCGTCTTCTTTATGGTTTCCTTTGCTGTGCAAAAGCTTTTAAGTTTCATTAGATCCCATTTGTTTATTTTTGTTTTTATTTCCATTTCTCTAAATGGAGGAGGGTCAAAAGGATCTTGCTGTGATTTATGTCATAGAGTGTTCTGCCTATGTTTTCCTCTAAGAGTTTTATAGTGTCTGGCCTTACATTTAGGTCTTTAATCCATTTTGAGTTTATTTTTGTGTATGGTGTTAAGGAGTGTTCTAATTTCATTCTTTTACAGGTAGTTGTCCAGTTTTCCCAGCACCACTTATTGAAGAGGCTGTCTTTTCTCCATTGTATATTCTTGCGTCCTTTATCAAAAATAAGGTGACCATATGTGCATGGGCTTATCTCTGGGCTTTCTATCCTGTTCCATTAATCTATATTTCTGTTTTTGTGCCAGTACCATACTGTCTTGATTACTGTAGCTTTGTGGTATAGTCTGAAGCACAGGAGCCTGATTCCTCCAGCTCCGTTTTTCTTTCTCAAGACTGCTTTGGCTATTCAGGGTCTTTTGTGTTTCCATACAAATTGTAAATTTTTTGTTCTAGTTCTGTGAAAAATGCCATTGGTAGTTTGATAGGAATTGCATTGAATCTGTAGATTGCTTTGGGTAGTATAGTCGTTTTCACAATGTTGATTCTTCCAATCCAAGAACATGGTATATCTCTCCATCTGTTTGTATCATCTTTTTTTTTTTTTTTTTTTTTTTTTTTTTTTTTTTTT